>NW_021621113.1:3474876-3549662 GCF_004785775.1 Grammomys surdaster | reverse complement strand
GAGGAAGAGGAAGAGGAGGAGGAGGAGGGGAAGGAAGAAAAGGAGAGGGAGGAGGAGGAAGAGGAAGAGGAGGAGGAGGAGGGGAAGGAGGAAAAGGAGAGGGAGGAGGAAGAAGAGGAAGAGGAAGAGGAGGAGGAGGAGGAGAGGAAGGAGGAAAAGGAGAAGGAGGAAGAAGAGGAGAAGGAAGAAAAGGAGGAGGAGGAGGAGGAGAGGAGGAAGAGGAGGAGGAGAAGAAGGAGAAGCAGCAGCAACTCCCTAAACTTGTCCTCTGGCCTCCACAGGCAAAGCCTTAGAGAGCATACACATGCATGAACACACAAACACACCCCAGCATGTTTAAAATAAGTAAATGAAAAAAAAAAAAAAGAAAGCTCAGTAGGACAGCCCAGGTGGACCACAGTCTAGACAACTGATTCCGTTTGGTACCTAGACCACCAGTGCCAGCATTACCACCTGGGAAATTGTTACAAATGAAGGTCCAGACCTACTAAACCAGGAACTTTAGGGAATGAGATCTAGAAATATTTTGTCTGTTTTTTTTTTTTTTTAGACAGGAACTCACTATGTAGCCCTGGCAGGCCTGGAACTCTATGTAGCCCAGGCTAGCCTTCTGGAGATTGTTCTGCCCTATCTCCAGATGCTGGAATTACAGACATATACCACCACCCCACCTCTCAGAAACCTGCAACCCCTCTGGCCAATCCTGATGCCCACTCAGGCTTGAGAAGGTAGCGTCAGGCTACCTGGAAGTCAAGAAGGCAACGAGGTGCCATGGCAGGTTTGAGGCAGAGGGGGACAGGATCAATATGGTGTCCCATGAAGATCCCTCCTGCAGCTGGTGAAGACGGAACAGCTGGATCAGCTGGATCCAGGGTTGACACAATGTAGCTCTCTACAGGAAAGGGAGTGGCTATGGCAAGTCACCGCCCCTGCTGGACATAAGGCCTGTTGCCAGGGTAACTACCTGTCACTCAGAGAAAAGGGGCAGGGACTCAGGGAGAGGTCAATGGTGGGAAGCTGGTTGTCATGGCAATTTCCCCTAAGGTAGATAAGGGAAAGGGAAGACTAGTTGTCTTCAGGTGCCCCAACTAAGCCCTCCATTTGCAAAAGGAAATCCACTACCAGCCTCTGAGTACACCCAGCTCCTCCCTCTGCCTCTGTCCATCCAGGTCCCAGGTGGCTCCTTTCTCTCTCCACCAGGAAGCAACAACCTCTTGGTCCCAGACCACGGGCTAGGGGGGGCTATCTCCATGACTACAACCTTGGTAGCCATGGTGACCTCCCCTCAAGAGGCCAGGGTCACTCATCCTCTAGGCCTTGGCCTTCCTTTGCCAAGAGTGCTGGGGTTGGGGTAGCAGCCAGTCTGGGGACAGTGACCCAAGCCAGAGGTGGGGCACAGGGCACTGAAAGTGGAACAGAGATGTGGCAGTCCCAAGGAAGGATACACTAAACAGTGTTCAAGTCCTCAGCAAGGGAGCTCAGGATGACGGGGGCCCAACTTCTGTCAGATTTTGTCATGTCCTGAGCCTGGGTTTCCCCATCTGTATATCAGACTCGATGGCTACGCAATGGTGCTATCACCCAAGGTTACCAGAGAAGTAAGAAAATGGAGCAGGAAGGAGGGGTCCTGCCAGGCAGCTCTGCCTTTGTTCTCCTGTTCTTCACAGTGTAGGCGCATGGAATCCTAGTGGCTTCTCCTCGCTAGCGGGTCACCGCGTAGGTGAAATGTCCTATAAGCCGAAATGTCTCATAAGCTGAGCTCGGTCATAAGCTGTGCAATGTCTTTAGTTTCAGCACTGGGGAGGCAGAAACAGGCAGATCTCTGGGAGCTCGAAGCCACCTAGTACATATCAAGTTCCAGGCCAGCCATCGCTAAGTAGTGAGACACTATCTCAAAACAAAACGGTAACAACAGAAAGCTCAGTAAGAATTAGCCAGTGGCCCCTTCATTATCACTATTTGTTATAATTGTTTGCTTTAGAGATGGGCTCCTATGTAGCCTTTTTCACCTCCCAAGTGCTGCCTCTGTTGGTTTTAGAGACAAGGTCTTTCTATATGGCTTATACTGGCCTCGACCTCTCCATCCTCCTGCCCTGGTCCCCAGAGATCTGGGATTATAGGCACCCCACCCGGCTTATTATGAATATTAATCATTTGGGAGTGAATGGAGCCTTGGCTGGTAAACGGTTCCCTCCAGGTGATTTATAACGTTCTGCCATCCCAGCAGTCCTCATTCACTATGGTGTACTAAGCGGGCTTGTTGGGAAGCAGGAGCCATGGGGCTTTTTAGTTCTTGCAATGTATGGCTGGGGATCCCTCATAGGGTGAGCCCAAGAGCTCAGCACGCGGACTGTTGGGAGACTCCTCAGGAGATGCATGGCGATGCAGAGAGCCCTCCTCCTGAGCCCAGAGCAGCACTTGAGTGCTCTAGTTCCTTTGAGAGCTGTCCTCGTCCCTGCTGAGGGTGTTCCTGTCTCTGTGGGTGAGCGGAAGCTGAGTGTGCACAGGCTGCAGAAGCTGGGGCTACAGGGAACTCCCGGGCTGCCCCACCCCGCTGGCAATAGGAGTGGCTCTAATTACGTTCTAATTGCTTTCTTCCAAGCAGTTTCTTGGGAGCCAGGGAGTTCAGAGTTCATGAATAAATGAAGAAGGAGGAAGCAAAAAAGGATGTTTATTGATCCACAAATCTCTCCGTGCCAGAGTCTGCCCCACAAATGCTTCAGTCTGCAGTCCTGTGCAGTCTGGCGTGTGTACAAACACGCACATAGACCGCTGACAGACTTCTCTTTCCCTGTAACAGACTGGTGGCTGTACCAGCAACCCTAGCACTCTGGAGGCTGCGGCCAGAGGATCGGGAGTTCAAGGTCATCATTACCCACATGGTGAGTTTGAGGCTGGGCTGCATGACATTTCACCGCAAACAACAGATCCTTCTCACTTTATAACAAACTACAAGGGCTTCTGAGTAACGCTGAGACAAGTATTCTAAAGTTACTCTGGGTCCCAGTTTCAGTGCTATCCCTAACTTAGAAGGCAGTCAGGCAGACCACAAATCATCTCTAGGCTTTGGTTTTTCTGCTTAGCACCAGGGTGGAGTTTATGCTCACTCCAAAATAAATAAATAAATAAATAAATAAATAAGAAAAGGAAAGGAAAGCAAGAAAGTCCAGTTTTCACATGCCAATTAGGGAATTGTAAATTTAGAACAGTCCTGAGCTACGACAGGTGGACAACTGACCCTTCAACCAAATGCTGCATTCTCTGGGGGAAGCTGACAGGATGCTCCAGAGAAATAGCACCTTGGTGGAGTGAGATACACACTCGCTGGATGTCTGTCCTGCTCCTCAGAAGCTGTGAGGCCCTGGACAGGGTACTTAAGCCTTCTGGGCCTCAAGCTGCTCCATCTATTAAGTGGGAATGACAGGGTGTGTGGAGAAGGTTCGAGAAGGGCAGATAACCCTCACTCTAGTACCCAGCACCCAGCACCAGTTAGGATTGCCAACACCACCAGCACTGTGCAAGCAACAAGCTGCTGTCTGCCTTATCGACCAGGTCGCTAAGGATAGGACTGGGAGTGTGGCTCTCAGCAGAGTCAAGGTCTACTTCAATGGTCAGCACAAAAAGAAAAAACAAAACCAGAACAGAACAGAGCAGAACACCCCATCCACGTCACACCAATTCAGGGAACTCTGATCAACACCAGGAATTATGTGACCTACTTTGTCTAACCCATCTGTGTTCCTAGAAGCTAGCACATAGTAGGTGCTCACAGATAATATCATGAGCGGGGAGGAGGCTGGAGGGCTTACTTTCTCCCGGCTTCCTCTGGCTCCTGCATGCATGTGATACACAAATACTCAGGCAGGCTAATACACACACACACACACACACACACACACACACACACACACACACACTGTCCTGTGTCAGTGAAATGGCATTAGCAGGAAAAGGTGCAAGTCTGGTGACCTGAGTTTGAACCCATATAAAGGTGGAAAGAGAGAACCAGTTAAATAAAGCTGCCCTCTGACCTCCACACGTACACTGTGGCATACATGTACATACACATCATACACACACGCATGCAATAACAATAAATATACAATGTTTTCAATTATAGGAAAAGGGTGCAAAACCCAAAAGAAAAGCCAGGTGGGAGGCACTTGTGAGTGGGCAGATCAGGAGTTCAAGGTCATCCTCGCTACCGGCCTCCAGTCTAGTCAGGCTACCAGAGATTCCATCACAACAGCAACAAAGAGGCTCTGCTTCTAATGACCTAGGCAGGGCTAGCTAGGTGGATAATTAGATCCAATTTTATTTTCAGGATCAAGGCACGGTGCTGGGTTTGACGGACAGGAGCCACCTCACCTCCTGAGCAGCTGGGCCAGGCCAGGTGGTGAGGATACTCAGCACACACAAACGGAAGAACTCTTTTAAACCTGTCTTTACTTCTGCTAAGAGCCACAGTGGAAGGGGCTGGAGAGATGACTCAGAGGTTAAGAAAACAGGCTGCTCAGCCGGGCGGTGATGGCGCACGCCTTTAATCCCAGCACTTGGGAGGCAGAGGCAGGCGGATTTCTGAGTTCGAGGCCAGCCTGGTCTACAGAGTGAGTTCCAGGACAGCTGGGGCTACACAGAGAAACCCTGTCTCGAAAAGCCAAAAAAAGGAAAAAAAAATAAACGAAAAGAAAGGAAAAGGGAAAAAAAAAGGCTGCTCTTCCAGAGGACTTGGTCCAGTCCCAGCACCTACATGGTGGCTCACAACCATCTGTAACTCCAGTTCCAGGGAATCTGACTCCTTCTGGTCTCTGCAGACACCGCATGCTTGTGGTACATGCAGGTAAAACACTCATACCTACGTTTTTGTTTGTTTGTTTATTAAAGAAGTCACAATGTGGAACCCTGGCTTTGGGCACCAGGCAGACATGGCTCTGTGCTTCTGTCCATTCTTAGAGTCCTGAGCTGGGAAAAGGTAAAGTTGCCATGGCGACTTGACATGGCTTTGGTGTGGCCCAAGGTCTTGGCCTTGGATCCCAGCCCTGCTGCTCCCTGGTGTGGCTACAGCAGTCCTTGGATGCCAGCTACCACCATGCATGAGTAGATCCACGGGCTAGCGCAGTTAGTGCAGTGACAGCTCACAGTGTGTCCTAGATGCCTGGTAAACTTCTACGGAGAGACTGTGTGGTCCATTTCGTATGTGGGGAAACAGAGCCCCAGGGAGGGATGGGGGGTTGTCTAAGTTCACAGAGCCAGATAATCTGAAAGCCAAGGACAGCAGAACTGTCCATACCTTGGCCTCTCCATGACTCAGAGACGCCGGAACAGATTTCCACAGGACTGGATCATCCTGCTCATGGCTGGGGGACCTGAGGGGATCTGAAGTTCCCTAGTGGCTCAGGGCCATCCAGGATCTCCTGGTGGATCCAATGCTGGCTTGTACGGGGAGGAGTGTTGGAGGACAGGAAGGGTAGACCTATCCTCCTGACCCACCTAGCTAGCCTTTCCACTTCCAAGGTGGCTGCAAGAGCCGTGGAAACCATCTAGGGGTCCAGGACCACAATACCATTTGTCAGCTTTGTGAGGTGGCGGCAGGCTCATCTCCATGGCAACAATGCAGTGTGAAGGCATCTCAGCATCATTAGGGAGTGCGCCGCGTAGTATAAACAGAGGCTGCAGTAGATTACACGCCTGTTATGAGCAGTCTCGGGCTCGGAGCACTGGTAATTATGCCTAATTGTGCATTTAATTGTGTAATTGAAAACCCACATCTCTGGTTCAGGCTGGGGCTGCAAAACCTGCCCCCCTCCCCAAAGCGAAGACGACTTAGGAGCTAACCTGACTCTGAGAAACATGGGCTCCCTCTTCTCAGGCAGGGGGTAAAATGTCCATATTTCTGATTCCAGAGTCCAGAGCGCTACTAGCTCCTGAATTAGGGAGCGGTCAGGAAGAAACAGGTTCAGGGCAGAGGGCCCTAATGCACTTCTCACTATTTGTTACAGAATTTTATGCTACTTGGTACTGTCCTCTCAAGACCCAGCATCTGGTAGTTCCAGAAATCAGGGTCGTCTTTAGATTTATTATATATCCAATATAGATAAAATATATATCAGGCCGGGTGATGGTGATGTACACCTTTAATCCTAGCATTCTAGAGGCAATGACAGGTGGATCTCTAAATTTGAAACTAGCCTGGTCTACAGAGTGAATTCCAGGACAGCCAGGAATACATAGAGAAACGCTGTCTTGGAAAAACAAAATGACAACAACGACAAAAAATGTCTGTCTCCCCCCACCCAGGAAGTTCTCAGTCACCAACTGGCTACCAGCCCCAACCCAGATGGCCAATGGCTTCTTTTGGGAAGGGCATAGGATGAGGCTGAGGTAGGCTCTATGTAGCCCAGGCTGCCCTTGAACGTACAGTTATCATCCCAGCTGGGCTTCTGTTGTGTCTCAAAATACTTATAGAGCCCAATACTCTCTTCCAATTTCCCATTTCACAGACTGGGACTCCAGGTCACAGCTGAGGGCACACCTCATGAGCCAGCCCGGCCTCAGGTCACAATCTTACAGTCCTATGAGGCAGCTGCTGTCATTACCACCATTTTACAGATCAAAGAGCAAGCAGCAAGCCCACATGATCAAACAGAACCATTGCTCCATCCTGCTCCTCCAGCCCCACGGCATCTCAGACTAGCAGAACCTTTTGCCTCTGATCCTCTGCACTCAAAGGGGTTTCCTTACAACACAGAGGCAGGTTATGATTACCTCAGTTTAGAACAGCACAGGTGGAAGCTCAGAGATTGTCTTGCCCTTCGCTACAAAAAGGCAGCACTGGAACACAGAGCCCAGACTGATCTCAAGCCGGTGTTCCCCGAATCCACACCTGTACCCCTGACATCCACCAGCTTTTCTGAGATGCAGGACCAGGAGACTAGAAACTTACGCCCATCACTAACAGCTCATTCCAAACCTCTGTCTTCAATCTTCCACCCTGCTGGAAGAAGTGAGTGTCCAGAAGGCAAGTGTGTACTGAGGCTCAATGTTCTCTCAGTCTGAATAACGCCCTCTAGGTCAGGGCAGGAGGCACAAGGCATTCATCCATACTCCATGGCTGGGAACCTCCTTTTCCTTTTCCTTTTTAACAAGGTCTCATGTAGCCCAGGCTGGCCTCAGATGCAGTCAAGTATAACTTGGCTTCTGATCCTTCTACCTTAACTTCCTGAAGTATGCAAGGGCCACCACATTCAGTTTCTATGGTGCTGAGTCTGAACCCAAGCTTCATGCATGCAGGACAGCAGGCTTGGCACCAGTGCCTTTACCAGCTGATCCATTTCACTGCCCCCTTGTAAGAAATAGTACTGTAGGAGGTGGAGAAGAGGCTCAGCAGTTAAGAGCACTGGTTGCTTTTCCAGAGAATGTGGGTTCGACTCCCAGGGCCCAAGTGGTGGCTCACAACTACCTATAACTCCAGTCCCAGGGAATCTGAGGCTATCTTCTGGCTTCTGGGGGTACCAAGCATACATGGTTCACACACAAGCAGGCAAAACATCAATACACACAAAATAAAACAATAAATATGTGTGCGTGTGTGTATATGTGTGTACGTAATGGGAGAGGCACACGTGCCATGGGGGACAAACGACAATCAGGACAACTTTGTGGAACTGATCTCCCGCTTTACACCTTTACTGGGCACTGGGGATCTCTACCAGCTGAGTAATCTTACTGGCCTCTTAGCCTGTAGTTGTTTCATTTCCGTTTTGAAATAGAGTCTCACTATGGAGCCCTGGGACTCACTCAGAGACCAGGTTGGCTATGCTACAGACTCACAGAGATCCTCCTGCCTCTGTCTCCTAGAATGCTGAAAGTACAGACGTCTACCACCAAGTCTGGTTTTTCTCTGTGCTTTCTGAGACAGGGTCTTGTTATATAACTCTGGCTGTCCTGGAACTCACTATGTAGACCCAGGTAGCCAAAACATCAGAGATGCTCTTACTTCTGCCTCCCAAGTGCTGAGATTAAAGGCAGGTGTCACCACATCTGGCTTGTGTGTGTGTGTGTATTGTGTGTTTGTTTAAGACAGGATCTTACTCTCTAGCACAGGCTAGCCTGGAATTCATGATATAGAGCAGACTGGCTTAAAACTCTCAACAATCCTCCTATCTCAGACTCCTAAGTGCCAGTTTTTAGGCATGACCTGTCATGAATCATGCATACATGACCTGTCATGCATCTACTATTCATGTAGTCATGAATGAACCAGATAACGCCAAGGGACAGGCATCTAACACAATGCCAGGCGCAGGTTCATGGCAGACACCACATAGAAAGAATTATTCCCCACCAAGTCCCATATATTCCATGTAAGGAAATCAACTCTTGGGCATGGTGTGTGCCTATAACACCAGCATCTGGGACAGGGAAAGAAGGGGGTCAGGAACTTGAGGTCAGCCTGGGATGCACGAGACCCTGTCTTAAAACCAGCAAAAATCATCCCGGTACTTGGAAGGCAGTGGCAGAAGGATCTTTGTGAGTTTGAGGCTAGCCTGGTCTACTGAGTGTGTTCCAAGATAGCCAAAGCTACACAGAGAAATCCTGTCTCAAAAAAACCAAAACAAAAAACAAAAAACAAAATTAAAACAAAAAACAACCAAACAAACCCAAAGCCACAGAAAGAGGAAGCAGAGGGGGAGGGGAGAGGGGAGGGAGAAAGGAAGAGTTAGAAGAAGAGGGAGGCGGGGCTGGAGAGATGATTTAGTGGGTGAGAACACTTGCTATTCTCCCAGAGGACCTGAATTCAATTCCCAGAACCTACATGAGGTGGCCCCCAACATCTTGTAGCTCCGGCTATAGGCAGATCTGACACCTCTAACCTCTGAGGGCACCTGCACTCACACACACACAATTAAAAATAAATCTTTTAAAAAGTAAGAGGGAGGTGCCAGGCAGTGGTGGCACATGCCTTTAATCCCATCACTCTGAGCTCAAGGCCAGCCTGGTCTACAGAGCTAGTTCCAGGACAGCTAGGGGTACACAGAGAAACCCTGTCTCAAACCTCCCCCTTCCCCACCAAAAAAAAGGAAGAGAGGTGCTGAGGACTATGGCAAACATGGATCATTTATGGGCATGAAAACCTTTGATCTAGGCAGAGCTGGGCCAAGTGCTTGTCTAAATAGCATTGACTGCTGCTCTATGTCATAGGTGAGAGGGTGGCAGCAACACTTGCCTGATTTCTGACCCCTGCCATTCACTGCCAACAAAGTCACTCTCCTGCCCACCCTGAGAAGGGCCTCAGTTTGTCCATCTGTTCAAGGGAGTATATCTCCCAGCTTTGTTCTGTCTACAGGGGACTAAGGAACAGAAGTGACCTGGATAATTTTACACTTCCAACTCTGAAGCCAGCTCAAGGACCTCAAGCCTCAGGCAAAGAGTCAGATCCTCAGAAGGAGGCAAGAGCTTACAGATGCTGCTTCTGTGGAGCCCAGGCCCCGAGAGCCGCCTCCCTCCATTCCCGCCATCACTACCGCTAATAACGACATCCATCAGCTGGACGGTGTTTCACGCCATTACTCTCAGCTCAGCTGGAAGCCGAGTTATTTCCCCCTCACCCACCCAGTACCTTCTGGAAAGCAAACAGCTTTCCAGGAGGAGGCAGGGGAAGGATAATTCCAATATTTTTCTGAGTACCTACTAAGTGTCTGGCACCTGGCTAAGAAAAGCCTTTCTACCATTCTGTGAGGAGGGGAGGAGAGTTAGAAGCTGGGTCCCATGGAGAATGTATCCGTTCAAGGTCACACAGGGTTGGGACAAGAACTACCACAGTAGGAAGCTGTTGCTAGCACATAGTGGGGGCACTATGCTCGAGACTCTGAACACCTCATTTGAGATGAGGAAACTGAACAATGGAAATGTAGATGTCGTGAGTTTTTTCCAAGAGGCAGAAGAGGGCTGGCATTCAAGTTCTGTCACTAGCTTGGTGACCCCTGGGCACCTCAATTTCCTTATCTGGAAAAGGGGATAATAAAACCATCCGTCCCACAGTGAGGAATTAGGATAATGCGAAGGGTAGAGGCAGGAAAATGGCTAGCGTTTATTGATCATTTAACATGTACCAGGCACTCTGCCAAGCACTTTACATATGTAAGCTCATTTGCTTAAATGAGGTAATGCATACGAAGTGGTTAGCACAGGCCTCCTGAAACGGGAACCATAATGATGATGATGAAGAAACCAATGACGAGTTCCCGGGGCGACCGTCCGGGTTCATCCCCTTACCAGAAGAACAGAGCCACCGGGGGAGCTCGGGAAGGAGGTGAGTAGGGAGAGAAATATGCAAATGAGTGAGAATCCAGGAGCGAACTGTATTAACAGGTCAGAGTGCTACAGTAACTAGAACCCAGGAAACCGAGGGTCCTGAAAGGTTCTGAGACCAGAAGGGAACTACAAAACCTCATACCTGCCCAGATGTCCGCTCAGATCCCAGTCAAGCAGAGCTGGGAGCCCAGGAGCCAGGCTTCAAGTTCTCCGCACCTCACAGATGGGGAAAACACAAAAACTAAACAAAACAGGAGACACAGCGGAAGGAGATGCACAGACAGGCAGATGTCAAGGTCAGAGCAGGGCTAGAACCCAGTCTTCCTGCCCCTCAGTACACGACCCCTTCAATGCTTGAGTTATAGTTCCAGCGTGACAGCCCCTATAATAACCCTAAGAATCAGAAACTTGGAGGCCAGGAGACAGCTCAGCCGATACAGTGCTTGATTGCCACAAAAGCATAAGGGCTGGATTTTAACCCTCAGCACCCACGTAAAAAATCTGAGGCTGGAGAGATGGCTCAACAGTTAAGAGCACTGACTGCTCTTCCAGAGGACCTGAGTTCAATTCCCAGCAACTACAACCATCGTTAATGGGATCAGATGCCCTCTTCTGGTGTGTCTGAAGACAGCTACAGTGTATTCCTATACATAAAATAAATAATTCTTTAAAAAAAGAAAGAGAAATCTGGGTGCAGCTGTGTGTGTGAGGCAGAGACAGGGGCATCTCTGGAGCCCGCTGGCCTGTGAGGTTAGCAATAGAGTGAGGTCTAGGGTCAGTGAGAGACCCCATGAGGTGGAAAATGTGCAAGAGGCTGAGGGGAGCACTGAGATCAGCAACTGGCCTTCACAGTTTTTATGTATGTGCACTCTTGTGTGCACACATCCTCATGAACATGCACGAGTGCGCGCACATGCGCGTGCACACACACCACACACACACATACACACGTGCGAGCATGTGCATGCACACACAGAGGAACTGTTTATGGAACTGTTTATGACAGATAGCAAAGCTGTGCTTTGGAGAAGGGACGTGGCAGACTGGTGTGGTGGCACACGCCTGTAATCCCAGCACTCTGGAGCAGAGGCAGGGGGATCTCTTTGAGTTGGAGGCCAGCTTGGCCCAGGACAACCAGGGCTACACCGAGTAACCCTGTGTCAAAATAAAAAAAAAAACAAAAAAACAAAAAAACAAAACCCAACGACAGGCCACCAGGATGGCTCAAAGGCTAAGGGTGCTTGCTGTTCAGCTTCACAACTTGAGTTTGATCC
Source organism: Grammomys surdaster (assembly GCF_004785775.1). Taxonomy (NCBI): domain Eukaryota; kingdom Metazoa; phylum Chordata; class Mammalia; order Rodentia; family Muridae; genus Grammomys; species Grammomys surdaster. Next base: position 3,538,074 of record NW_021621113.1, on the reverse strand, counting down.
CTAGGATCCACAAAGTGGAAGAGAACCAACTCCTGTAAATTGACCTTTGACCTCCACATGCATGCCATGGCATCTGCACACACATACACTAAATAAATTAAAATTAACAACAGCAACAAACAAGAGAGAGAGAGAGACAGAGACACTTATCCAAGATCACACAGCCAGGAAGTGACTAGGTGACAGAGGGAGCTGGAACCCAGGCTTTGCTCAAACGCCAGAGCCTCAATTATTCCCTGCACTTGTCCACCTCAGTGGCACAGTCCTGATCTGCTTCCTCTAATGCTCCATCCCCCGTGTTCTACCCTTTGCCCAAAAGAAGTCTACCCCAAACAAGGGTTTGCAACTAGCTTGGAAAACGGAAAACAATCGTTTTTCTTAACGTTTTCAGCTAAAAAATATTTAACTCTCACCGTAATACCTCAGTCCTCTGGATAAGAAAGCTGGCCGCCTCCTCCCCTCAGGCCGGCACATTCCCCATCCTGAGAGCACATTCTGGAAGCTGCCAGGCTGCAGGGGCTCTAGGGGGTTCGTGAGTGACATCTGGAAGGACCCTCTCTGCAATCAGCTCAGACAGAGTAACAGAGCCAAGAGACCAATTTTCAAGTCCCCCCGCCCCCCAGCACATCCTAAATTGTCTCATGTAGCCCGCACAAGCTGCCCAAGCTACCCAGGCAAGGCGTGGGAGATGTGGAATCCCACCCAGGTCCTGTCTAAGCTAGCTCTGTGCTGGTGGAAGAGCTGGCATCACTTGTCTGGGAGAGCTTGGAGGCTGGGAGATCCCCTGTTCTGCTTCCCAAGATGGGTGAGCACCTCCCTAAGGGCCCCAGTATACCAAGGCCAGAGCTTCTTAGGCTGTAGCTAAGGCAACAGAGGAGGCTGGTCCCATGCCTGAATCTTAGTTCCTGGATCCCTTTGAGCAAGTTACATCACTGGGTCACAATGAAGGTTAAATGAGTTAGCTCATGGAAGAGCGTTCCCAAGAGGAGCTGGCACCCAGCGAATTAGTAACAGCACTCGAGAGTGAACAAGGGACAAACCGATCACAGGCACAGAGAGAAGAAAGCGACACTCTCCACTCTCTGAGTGTTCGTTTACGCACTTCATAACATACACCCTTTGTTTAAGTTTTTAAAAAAAATGTAGTTTAAGCTGGGTGTAGAGGTGTACACCTTTAATCCCAGCACTCGAGATGCAGAGGTAAGTAGAGCTCTGTGAGTTCGAGGCCAGCCTGGTCTATGGAGTGAATTTCAGGATAGCCAGGGATACATACTGAGAGACCACTCTCTCAAAACAAAATAAAACAAACAAACAAACAAAATGTAGTTTAAAACTTAAGCTAGACATCCTGTAATTCTAGCCAGTAATCAGGGGCTGAGGCAAGACGGCTGAAGGTTCAAGACCAGCCTGGCCTGAAGAGTTAGAACATGTCTCAAACAAACAAGAACAATAAACACAACAAGTCAACAAAAGCAAGAAGACATCCCTGGGGCTGGAGAGATGGCTCAGCAGTTATGAACGCTCTGCTCTTGCAGAGGACCTGAGTTTGAGTCCCAGCTCATACCACCTGTAACCCCAGCCTCAGTGGGCCCGATGGCTTCGTCAGGATGCTGTGGGCACCTGCACTCACGCATGCAGATGCGGATGCACAAAATTTTTAAAAATAATAAATTCCTTTTTTTTAATTAAAGAAGGGGAATTCTCAAAAAGTTTGAAGATTTCTTGGCATTTTATGGTCCTGAAAATAGATAAAGGAAAATATTTCTACTTTGAGCCCAGATCGGCCAAATAGCCAGTTCTGCATTTAGCTTACCAATATTAATGAGGTGTCAGGCACTGTCCAGCTGCTGGGGATTTAGCGGGAACAAAATGAGCTATCTCTGCCCTTTCCGAGTTTTCATCCTACCTGGTGGTGATTAAGCCCCTCTACTGTCCTTGACAATGATGCCTGACAGACCAGGTGGTCTTGTGAGGGGAAATCACCAGGATACCAATGTGGGGGAAAGGAGGTTCTAGCCTGGCCGAGAGGACAGCAGACGTGGGGCTGGTGACTCAAGGTAAGGTGAGAGGACAGAGGCCACCTGCACACCCCACTCAAAGCTTCTCCACCACCCTCTGCACCTGTAGGGAGGCAGGTGCAGGCCGGAAGGCAGACCCAGACCACGGGACCCACAGTAATGAGGCCCAAGTGCCCCAGGCCTTCCATAGACCTGATGCTATCAGCAGTTCCTACACAACACTGTCTTAAGAAGAAGCAAAGCCGTGTTGGACCACAGTTCCAAGGGAGGCAGGAGACCCCTGTCTCTCCTCTATCGCGCTCCCAATATATAGGCCAGGACCTCAGTTACTCTTAGCCTTAGGATTCACTCTGCTGCCCTCCAGTCCCCCAAACTGGGGCCAGCACAGAGCCCCCAGATGCTCTGATTCTTCCCAGGACACTCAAGTGTCCTCATCCAATGGCACCAAGGAACTCTTTACCTGACCCCACCCCACCCGCTGCTGATAGAACAGATGGCTCATGGGACGCTGGAGGACTCGGTGGCCAGACTAAAGCCACAGAGTGGGTCCGGTGCCTGCCAGGTCAGGCTGGCCCACGATAGATCAATTCCTGGTTACCCTCCTCAAGAAGGTAGCTCTCCATCCCAAGCCACCCAGTCAGGAGGGTGCTGGGAGGCAGGAAAGAAGCACAAAGGACGGCTGAGGGTTCTCAAAGAGTCTCAGGTCCCACCACCCAAACAGGAAGCAGAAATGGCCAGAGATCTAAAAACATTCCAGAGACGAACACAGGAGCAGAAAGAGACTTTGTGAGAGACGCTCACAGGGGCGGAGCCCAGAGGGATGAGGTACCCACGGAACCAGCGATCTGGAGGGGACGTGCCGGCAGGGACCTCGCCGAGTGCACAGACCGGCCTCGGACACACCCCCAGCCCCAAGGGAACCACAGTCCCGGGGCGCAGCCCCCAGCGGGAGCCCACGCACAGACAGTGCGAACGGACGCGTGCAGCCCGGGAGCGTTGGACCGTGCGCGCGAGCGCGGAGCTGAGGCAAGAAGCGCACACAAAGGGACAAGCCGGCCCGCGCGGGGCAGGCTCCGCCCGGCCACCCCGCACCCCGGGTGGCGCCCACGAACCGCCGCTGCCCCACCCCGCTCCGCGCCGCTCACCAGCTGCAGGCAGCAGAAGGCGACCAGCGTGCAGCGGCCGCTGCACTTGCCCATGGCTCCTCCTCGCGCCGCGCGGGGCCGCGTCGTCCCGATGGCGCCCCGGGGCGGTGGGGCCGGAGACTAGGGCCGGGTCCCCAGAGCCGCGGCCGGCCGCCCGCACCCCGAGTGCATGGTGCGCCCGGTCCGCGCGGGCTCTGCCGCGCCTCCTTTGTCTGCGGCCGGCCGTCGGCACACCTCCCGCCCGCGGCGCCGGCCAGCGCGCAGCGGCCCCCGCAGGCACCGAGCGCGGCGCGGTGCAGCACTGCCCAGCTGGGGCAGCCGCCCGGGCGCTCGGCAGCCGCCGCTTCCCGGCCCACCACGTGGCTCGGCCGCCACCCCGGAGGGAGGCGAGGGAGGGGCGGAAGAGCGAGGGGGCGGGGGGAGGGGAGGGGCGTGGAGCGAAGTGGAAGAGTGCGGGTCCTGCGCGCTGGCAGCTCTGGGTCGGGTCCAGACTGCTGTTCCCTAGCTGTGTCACCTTGGGCAGATCACATTACCTCTCTGGAACACCCCCCCCCCGGGGGGGGGGAGACTCAGGAAAAAAGTAGGGAAAAAGTCCCTTGCAGGTAGTCCTGTAAACAGAGCGGTAGCCCTTAGCTTGGCCAGCTGAGAGAGTTGGAGCCACCCGGCCTGGGGAGCCCTGGAGTTCCAACTTGGCCCTTTATTTTCATTTGGGCTCTCAGCCCAGCTCACCAGCCCTCCTGGTTTCCCGGCCACATTTTCTTTTTCTCTTTCCTTCTCCTGATGTATCTTGGGTTTCTGGAAGTCAGAGTGCGCTTGAAGCACTCTTCCGTTCCCATGTATCTTCATAGCTCAGGGACGGGACAAGCTGGGGTGGGGGTTGGGGGGCAGGTTGGCTTCTCAGAGATTCTCCTGGTTCAGCCTCCCAAGTCCCAGATAAATACGTTTTAAAACACACAAGACAAGTGTGAATAAAAGCCCTGGATTTGATCCCTAGTACTGTCAACAGTGACAAAACAAAAGGCCTCTCTGGTTATTCCCAGAGTCAACCATCGCACTTGCTCAGAACCCTCTCCTGCGTGGGCGCCCACACGTGCTCGCGCGCACACCTCCACACCCCCCCACACACACACACCGCCTAAGCAACTGTGATAACAGTGGGGACTCTTCTCAGCCACTGTTAGGAAATGGCAGCTGTGTCCAACCAGTTTTCATGACTAGCTAGGCTTCCTGGAGTCTGTCTAGGAGTCCCTAAAACAATACGCAGAGCCTAACTTTACGTGGGGACTGGGTCTCAGCTTTTATCAGTCTCCAAAGAATCCTTTTTTGGAAAAGAAGAGCCAATTCATGGCGATCCAGCCGGGGGAGACTGGTTCCCCACAGGATCCCCCAGAGCTTTCAGGTGAGCCCACATCGGTTCCCTTCCATGCGGACAGTGTGCTCAGACTCCTATGGACATTTAGTCAGCCCTCACGGAGCCAAGTACTGGACACGTGCTGTCTCTCTCCTTACAGTGGCAGGGTTCTGCTCGGCTCTCACCAGCTATGCCAGCCTCTTGAATCTCCCAAATGTCACAGACCCAAGGCCTGACCACCTCACTCAAACTACCCTCTGTCCCAGGTCATTTATTCCACATCCTGCCCTGCTGAATCCTGAGCTCCCACTCCCTCTGGCCCCTCTCTGCTTTTAGGTTTGTTTTTATTTATTTACACTGTATGTCTATGTTTGGGTGCAAGCATGCTAGAACACCCTGTGGCTCTCACGAGTAGAACCATGAGTCAGAGTTAGCTTCTTCCATGTGGGACCCAGGGATCAAACTCAGATCTTCTTCTTCTTTTTCTTCTTCTTCTTTTTTTTTTTTTTTTTTTTTTTGAGACAGGGTTTCTCTTTATAGCCTGGGCTGTCCTGGAACTCACTCTGTAGACCAGGCTGGCCTCGAAGTCAGAAATCTGCCTGCCTCTGCCTCCCAAGTGCTGGAATTAAAGGTGTGCGCCACCACTGCCAGGCTAAAACTCAGATCTTCAAACTCAGTGATAAGAGTCTTTACAAAAAGCCATCTCTGAGTCCCAAGGTTGTTCAGTTCTGGGATCCCCATGTGCAGTGCAATGGACTCTGGTTCATCTTTAGCGTTTCAGCCGAGGCCTCACCGCTTGACCCTTGGTCACCCAGGGAGGTCCCCTCTCTGGCTCACTGCAGCCTTCGATACCTCCATGACAGCTCATTCTAGAACCTTCTTAGCTTCCTGAAGTAGATTGTGAGCACTCTGATGACTCTACTTTGGTGATTTACCTTGGCCTCTCCAAGCCTTGGAACATGGCGGGACTCTTTGTGAACAGACTCGGGCGGCACAGCTGTTACACATCCTGTGTCTTAATTTGGGTTACTATTTCGAGAACAAAACACAATGATCAAAAGCAAGTTGGGGAAGAAAATGTTTATTAGTTTATGCTTTCGCATCCATAGTCCATCACTGAAGGAAGTCAGGACAGGAACTCAAACAGGATGGGAACCTGGAGGCAGGAGCTGATGCGGAGGCCGTGGAGGGGTGCTGCTGACTGGCTTGCTACCCATGGCTTGCTCAACATGCTTTCTTACAGAACCCAGGACCAGCAACCCAGGGATGGTCTCACTTGGAATGGACTGGGCCCTCCCACATCAATCACTCATTAAGAAAGTGTTCTATAGGCTGCCTGCTGCCCAGTCTTATGGAGGTATTTTCTCAATTGGCTCTAGCCTGTGTCAAGTTGACATAAAAGTAGCCAGCCACATGCTGCTTCCCAGTCCTGGGTCCCCGTGGGCACCTTTTTGTTCTGAAGCTTAAGGTTCTTGGAAGGAGCCAACACAACTGGACAAGCAAAGGCAGTCATTTCTGGCAAGAGGCTCAGAACTGGGGGTGCTGCGTGGGGGTGGGGCTTGCAATCCTTACCACGAGGGATGACTAACAGAGGACTAGGAAAGGCTGAAGCTGGCCTCACAAAGCAAAGATGGCCATGACTCAGAGCACACTCCCATTTCCTAAGTGGGAAGGTGGGATCCTGGTCAGGCCTGAGGGAGGTCGGCAGATGGGATGGGAAGAGGGTACTGAGAAGTCTCCTCTAACCCCCCGAGGCTAGGCAGCATCTGTGGCTTTCACTCTCTGGGCATGAGGAAACTGATGCCCCCTCCGCCCCCACACCCTGAACAGTTTTTCATGATCTGGCTGAGAACTCCCCCTCCTCTCACACTGAAGGGCTGAACGTGCTCACTAATTATAGCTTCTGGGACATTCTCTGTCACTAACCAATTCTTCAAACCAGCTGGGTGTCTGATGATTCAATTCACTTATGACTTGAAGTACCTGGGACTTAGCACAGACCCCCTACGGGCAAAGGATTCAGTCTCTCATAAGCCGGCACCCCTGCAAGAGGCCAGTCCCGAGCCCCTGGCTACCATTTGTCCTGCTGATGAACAGGCTGTCCATGGGGCTCCTACGACCCCCTTCTCGTGTTCCATAATTAGCTAGATTGGCTTGCAGAGCCTTGCAGAATGGGTCTATTATAAAGGATTCCAATGAATGCCAGATGAAAAGGCGTACCTAGGGTGGGATCTGATGGGGTCCTCAGTGTGGGCCATGCTATCTCTGTGGAGTTGGTGTGCTCAGAGTTCATCATCCTGGCAGCTCTAAAAGGAGTTCTTTGCTCAAGGGTTTGCAGGTAACCCATCTCCAGGACTTCTTTCCTCCAATCCTCAGGGAAGAACAGTGAATGGGGCTAAAAGTTCCAACCTGCTAATCACTTGATCTTTCTGATGACTCGCCCTCTTCTGAAATGACCCAGGGGCTGCCTTAGGCCTAGGACAGCTCCCAAGCATGATCGTGGAAGGACAGAAAGGTGCTTAGTGACTATCAAAAGATGCCCCTGGATACAGCCTCCTGATACACCCCTCTAATCCTAGCTCTCCAAAGGAAAAGGCAAGATTAGGGCCAGTCTGGATTACATAAGTCTTGCCTTTAAAACCACCCTAAATGGGCTGGAGAGATGGCTTAGCGGTTAATTAAGAACACCAAGTGCTCTTCCAGAGGTCCTGTGTTCAATTCCCAGCAACCACATGGTGGCTTACAACCATCAGTAATAGGACCCGATGCCCTCTTCTGGTGTGTCTGAAGACAGCTACAGTGTACTCATACATAAACTAAATAAAACCTAAAAAAACAAAAAACGAAAAAACAAAAAAAAAAAACCAAAAAACCAGAAAACAAAAACAAAACAAAAGTCCCCCAAAACTAAATAGCTATGCTTGGTGACACTGGTTGTCCCAGAAACTGAAGCAATAGAAACTGAAGCAAGAGAATTCACTGGAGTTTGGGTCCAGTCTGTGCTAAATAGTGACTTCTAATCTAGCCTGGGCTACAATGGGAGACCCTGTGTCATGTAACAAGAAGATAAATGTAAGTAAAAGACACTCCTGATGCTAAGCCGCTTCCTGGCACCCTCAAGGAAGGCCCTGGATTCTATGCCCAAGATTGTAACAAACAAGTCAGGTCCCTTTATCATGCAGGAGACTCCGGGGCTTTGCTGGATTCTACACTAGCCACTAAAGAACAAACCCTACTATGTCATGACACCTTGGTAGCTAGCTCTATAAAAACAAGGTGTGTGTATGTGGGGGAGGGGGGTGAGGATAGAGAGGAGCGTACAGAGACAGAAGGAAGGTCAGGATCCTAAATAGTGCTGCAGAAGTGACCTCTCCCAGGCTGTGAGGCCCTGCGTCTCCCGCATAGACTCTGCTGACAGCTGAGACAAATCTCCTTTCCCACCAGTCCTCGGAGGACACATGGGCTTTCAGCTCAAGTAGGCCCTGAGGCCAGCTGAGCTGGGACAGTGAGGAATGAGGCGAGGCCCTCTCCCAGCAGCCCCCGCACTGCTGTCAGGCCTTCAGTATGCTGCACTGAGCTTGTCCCAGGGCCAACAGCAGGAAGGAAGCAAATGGAGCCACCTCAGGCTGGGCCCTCCAGCAGCTCTTGAGTGTTTTCATGGGACTCATGCCCCCTGTTTCTGTCCGTTTCTTGTCACTGTCTGTCACCAGGTGCCTGGTCTTAGCAGTCTACTGGAACCTGAGGTAACCATTGTAGGCTCTCAGGAAAGGCCATCCTAAAATCACAAAGAGGCAGCTCCGAACAGTTTCCAGTGGTTATCAACCTGAACACTACATCTGAACACCCAGGGCCTCAGGCCAGGAAAGGCTAAGCCATAGCTCTGCAGGTAGGGTGTGTATGCGTGTGCATGCGTGTCTGGTGTGTGTGTGTATGTGTGTGAGTGTGGTGTGTGTGGTACATGTGGAGTGTATATTATGTGTATGGTGTGTGTGTGGTATGTGGTGTGTGTATGGTGTGTGTGTGTGTGGTATGTGTATGGTATGTAGGGTACATGTGGTGTGTGGTGTGTGTGTAGTGTGTGTGTATGGTATGTATGTGGTATCTGTGTGAAAAATGTGTGGTGTGTGTGTCTGTAGTATTTATGTGTGTATGTGATGTGGGGTCTATGTGTGTGGTATGTATGTGGTGTTTGTTGGTGTATGGTGTAGTGTTTGTATGTATGTATATGTATGTGTGTATGTGTGTGTATACAGTGTAGTGTTTGTGTGTATGTGTGTGGTGTTTGTGTGGGTGTATGATGTGTGTGTATGTGGTGTAGTATGTGTGTATAATGTGGTGTTTCTGTGTGTGTGTGTTTAGGTCAGAGGACAACTTTTGGGAGTGGGTTTTCCTGTCTGGCTTAGAGGCAAGCTCCTTTACATGCCAAGCCAGCTTGCCAGCCGTGACATTTGTTGGAGACCACTGAACCCAGGACTGGCTGATAGGACAAGCATTGCTGCAGCCACAGGGAACTCCAGGTAGCACCATTTCTAGTTTTTTTTTACAGAAGCTAAGGATGAAACTTAGGTCCTCATGCTGTGTGGCAAACACTTTTAGTGACTGAGTTCTCTTCCCAATTCGCCCTTCCTCTTTCTTTTGATGGGGTCTTGTTATATAGCCTAGGGTGGGCTCCAAATCTCCTGCCTCAGCCTTCTGAATGCTAGGATTACAAGTGGACCACCAAGCATTAGATGCTTTGTTTTTGTTTTTCATTAAGTTTGTTTGGGGTTTTGTTTGTTTTGTTTTTTGAGACATGATTCCTCTGTGTAGCCCTGGTCCTGGAACTCACTCCGTAAACCAGGGTAGCTTCAAACTCAGATCTGCCAGCCTCTGTCTCTCACTAGCCATGTCCTTGCCTGTGGCTTTGCAAGGCAGCCCTTTGGTGTGCAGAAGCCCCAGTTTTCTCTTCCCTCAATGACTGTGTGTGGGCAACCCTTAGCAAGAGCATGCTCAGTTGGGGACCTCGAGTGCACAGCACCAAGCGGTTTGTGGCAGCTTTTTCCCTAGGATGATGTCAGAGCTTCCAACTGTCTTCAGAGCCCTTTGCAGGACCAGTGGTTCCTAAAGCTGCTCACCTGTTACTCCCCCAGTGCAGTATACAGCCAGCCTTGCACACTCCAGTCAAGGCAGTGCTGAGCTGTGCTGCCGTTTACCTTGAGAGACAGCCCTTATCCCCAGCTTGCTTCTGTATCCACAATCTCCGCTGCTGTAAGATTTGTCTCACATAGGCAGGTGGTGGTGGCGCACACCTTTAATCCCAGCACTTGGGAGGCAGAGGCAGGTGGATTTCTGAGTTCGAGGCCAGCCTGGTCTACAGAGTGAGTTTCAGGACAGCCAGGGCTATACAGAGAAACCCTGTCTCAAAAAACAAAAAAAAAAAAAAAAAAAAAAGATTTGTCTCACAAACCATTTCCTCAGTGAAACTTTACCTAAATCCTCTCTAGCCACTACCTTCTACTTACAGGGAGGCCTCTGGAAACATCTACTAGAGAATCTGTCAATCTGTCTGTCCGTCCGTCGTCCATCCACCCATCTACCCACCCACCCACTCATCTATCTATCTATCTGTCTGTCTGTCTGTCTGTCTATCTATCTCACTTTGTAACCCTGTAGACCAGGCTTGCCTAGAGCTCACAGAGATCCACCTGTTTTTGCCTACCATTCTGGGATTAAAGGTGTGTGCCACCAAGCCTAGCTTTAATTTTTGCCTAAAAAGTTTTCAAAAAAGTTGCAGGAGGTTGGGGGTAGAGCATGGGCTTTAGTCAAACTTCTGGACTCAGTCCTCATTCTCAAAAAGACGGAAACCTCTACCTGTGCGATCTGTGTGCCCCGGGAGTTCTCTCCCTCTGGCTTCCCCAGCTAAAGTGAGGAAGGACTACTATGACCACGAATGGATTTACAGGTTACAGGGCTTTTCTGATCTACGTTTTACTGGGGATTTTTTTTTTTTTGAGACAGCCTCACAATATACATATAGCCCCAGTATTTCTGTAACTTAGATTAGCTTCACGCAAGGCAATCCCCCTGTCCCAGCCTTCATAGTGCTGTGATTATATGTGTCTTGTATGCACCAAGACACTCTGCTTTTCTTCTTTATGAGGTGCTAGGGATGGGACTCAAGGCCTTATACACTTAGCATCAAGTACTTAGCATCAAGCTGCCCAATAGCCGTTGTACTTGGGACTTAGAGGCATTTTCAGGGGCTTATTTTACACAAAGTCCACAGTCCATCACACAGGGATGATGATGGTGATTCTCTGGCTATGCTACATTCATGATCAACCAGAGGCTTTGATAGATTCTGAAGCTTACACAGCATAGGTGAGACACAGTGCTTTCTTGCAAGATGATGGATAACAGTCTGTGTGTGTGTATGTGCATGAGTGGGTATGTGCATGCATGTGCACGTTGTGTGTGTGTGTGTGTGTGTGTGTGTGTATTTGCATTCGTGTAGAGGGGCATGGAGACGGGCTGGCTTTATGTTGCCCTGTGGTATAGTTACAGGATGGCCAGCACTAGTGTTCTCAATTGTGATCGACCCTTGGAACCACCTAAGGAGCTATCCTGAGGCCCTTCTCCAAGATTCAGGTTTAGCTGTTTAGGGCACAGCCTGAGTCTGGGATTTTTAAAGGCTCCCTGGGTGATTCCAGAGTACATTCAAGATGAGAAGAAGCCATTAAGGTCCACACTGTGGTAACTGGAAAGGCTCCAGCTAGGTTAAAAGTCCCGTCTTTGGACTTGTTGCCTCGTGTGATAATACACCGCAGTGCTGAGCCTTAAAGGTCTGTGGATAGGGAAGGATAGCGAGGGAGTGAATAGAAGCCTCTGCGGTGTCCCTCAGAAGGGTTAGAAGCACCAGCGCTTGCTTTCTGGACACAATGCTTCTGGAGGGGACTCAGGTGCACCAGGATGCATGCTGGGAGGTGTATAATGGCTAAATGCTTGTCTACCATATCAGGTTGGGGTTGAGCCCAGCAGCACTACCAAAAAAAAAAAAAAAAAAAAAAAAAAACTACTTAGAGGACTTGTCCAAACAGATTGCTAAACATCTCTCTTTCTCTCCCTCCCCCTCTCTCCTCTCACTCTGCTCATTCATCCCTCCCTCCCTCTTTTCCTCTCTTTGTTTTTTTTGAGACAAGATTTCTCTCGGTAGCCCAGGCTGTCCTGGAACTTGTGCTGTAGACCAGGCTGGCCTCAAACTCACAGAGATCTGTCTTCCTCTGCCTTTGAGTGCTGGGATCACAGGTGTGTGCCATCACCGCTTGGGCTTTAGAATTTACTTTTTTTTTTTTTTTTTTTTTCCAAGACAGGGTTTCTCTGTGTAGTCCTGGCTGTCCTGGAACTCACTCTGTAGACCAGGCTGGTCTCAGAAATCCGCCTGCCTCTGCCTCCCAAGTGCTGGGATTAAAGGCGTGAGCCACCACTGCCAGGCTAGCATTTGCATTTTTAAGAAGTTCAGTGAGTTGTGACTGCTGCTGCTGGCCCAGGAAAGTGCACTCTGAGAATCACAACTCCTAGGTTATAAACTACTTTTATGGCATGCCTGAAGCTCTGGCTTCAGTCACCTGTACTGAAACAGAATAAATGAATGACTGAATGAATGACTATCACTGTTCTAAAGCAGGCTTTCTCAACAGCATCACGAATGACTTTCTGGAGCAGCAAATTCTTCATGCATCCTTGGTCCCTGCCTATTAGACATCACAAGTATCTTTAAATATTGTCAGATGTTCCCTAGAGGACAAAATTGACCTAAGTATAACAGCAATGGAGTCTAGGTGATCTTCAGAGTGAAATGAAAAAAAAAAAAAACAAACAAACCCAAAAACCAAAACAACAACAAAACAAAACACCCTGAAGCCTAGGAGTCTAGTACAGCCCAGGGCTCAATGCAGAGGGTGGGGGTTCACTCAGGATGCTTGAAGAGAAGAGACCTATGCAGGGGTGGGTGGAGACAGCTTCTGAGAACAGAGTGCTTTATATAGAAAGAGGCTGTCATGTTAAACTTGCCCCTCCTCCCAGTAAGTACACTTTGGCCTGGGATATTAGCTATCTAGTCTCAGGCTCTTGATTTGTTTTTGGGTTTTCACTGCAAACCCGGGACCTCATCCACAACCCCAGTGAATCCATCCCAAATCCCTTAAAAGTCTTGTCAACCCAAGTTTCTGACAGTTTCTCCCTAAGGCTTAAAATTCCTACAGCCCAAACTGTTTATAAAGAAATTTACCTCGGTTTCACTCCATCTTGAGTCATGAAGAAGCAGCAGACTCAGGCCAGATTGAAGTGGTGCACAGGCTTTTAATGTCAGCACTTAGGAGGCAGAAACAGGCAGGTCTCTGAGTTCGAGGCCAGCCTGGTTTATAGAGTGAGTTCCAGGACAGCTAGGGCTACACAGAGAAACCCTGTCGCAAAAAAAACTCATCCAAACAAAAATACACAGACACAGACACACATACACACACACAAGCAACATCAGGCTTCTGGACCTATTGGTTAGCAAATACTGTGGTTTTAATGTGTAGAAGCAACTAACAGCTGGTTCTGGACCAGCCAGCATCTCTGCCTCTCTGATTATAGGGGACAAGGATGACTGGAACTCCCTCGTTAGGGGACTCACCCCAGACTGAGGCCACTGACATTCCCACGGATTAACCTCTCTTCCCTGAAAGGGTCAACTGTCTCTGTACAACCAGAGGAAGTCAGGAAGACAGGACTGTGCTCTAAAGAAGTGTTTGTGAATGAACTGTTTGAGGGGGGATTAGGGATGGAACTGGGGTTGTAGGTGTGTGTGGGGGTGGCTAGAAACAATGACTTAAAATTCACCTCCCCCACAATTCAGCTCACAACAAGCCAGGCAGTGAAAAAGAAGTTTGGCTCTGTAAGTGCCCATGGTATTAAGTGCTAGAGACTGAAGTCATAAAGGGAAATTAACTGAAAGCCAGAGATGCCATTACTCATTCGAGAGTAATCTATCTCTCCCAAAGTGAGGAGACAATTTGCACCCCCTGGAGATGTTTTATGCTTAAATCTTTATTCCCAGGCTAGGGCTTCTGTTCTCTTCAATCCTAAATGGTACTGCCATTTCCTGCTAATGGCTCCTGGGAAGGGGCTGAAGTTAGAGGAAACACCTGCAGTCTCCGAGGCCTTACACCCTCCAGTAAACTCTCAGGAGGCTGGGAGACCTTTAGTGCAGTGTCAGGGGCTGGTGAGAGGTCTCAGTAGGTAAAGCGTTCTCAAGCCTGACAACCTGAGTCTGATCCGAGGGATCCACATGGTAGGAGACAGCCAACTGTAGGTTACCTCTGACCGCCACGCGTGTATCTGGCATGTACTCACCGCCCCCCCCCCCATCCCCGCACATAGCCTGGTGACCAAGTCTAACCTGTGGAACCCATGTAAACGTGGAGGGAATCCACTTCACCAAGCCGCCCTCTGATCTTCCCATGTGTCAAGTCACAGGTAGCCACACATGCATAGCATGTGTATAAACACACAATGACATGAGTAGAGGGGACTGGACTGAGGCATGTGGACCCTGTGTTAAAAAGGGTTAGAGGCCTGGAGATGTCTCGGTACTTGGAAGCACTTGCTGAGTTCAGATCCTAGCACACACATCAGGTGGTTCACAACTGCTTTTAACTACAGCTCCCCGGGATGAATGCCCTCTACTGGCCTTTGTGGGTATTGCATGCACACGGTGCACATACACAGAAACAGACACGCACATAGATTAAAAATTATATTTAGAGCATATTGAACTTTTTTAAAAAAATCAAGTAATATTTTTTACTTATTCACACAGGGGTTATAAACACAAAAAGGCAGTATGTGGGAAAGGGAATAACACCGGAGCCTGGGTGTTCAGGGGGAGTACAGATATCTTTTTTTTTTTTTTAAATATTTATTTATTTTATGTATATGAGTACGTTTTCACTGTCTTCAGACACACCAGAAAGGGCATCAGATTCCATTACAGATGGTTGTAAGCCACCATGTGGTTGCTGGGAATTGAACTCAGGACCTCTGGAAGAGCAGTTCATGCTCTTAACCACTGAGCCATCTCTCCAGCACCGAGTACAGATATCTTTCAGAACAGGGTATCGGCTGGGTGAAGGTTCAGGGGACAGGTCACTATGACTCTGCCTATGATTCACTTGTCCTTATCTAAGTTGGTACTATCCACCAAGGCTACCTATTTACAAGGTCTATGACTACTCAGGCTGGTAAATTTCCACAAAAGCTGCCTGTTTTCAATAGCTTCTAGGCATCTGTTTCAATGTTTTTCCAGAGACCCAAGACTTTGTATTAGCATGCATGTATGACAGGCCTATTGCTGATTTTAGGCCTATGGCTGATTTTAGGCCTTCAGTATATAAACAGGGCTGCCCTGACATCTCCTCCCTTCTCTAAGTATAGAAGGGCCATGGAGATTCTAATCTTGCGTAGGCGCGAATAGAGGCCTGATCTCCCCCTCCCCCCAAAAAAGTTTAATATGCTCTAATCTAAAAAAAAAAAATTATTCATCTCACTAAATAGCAAATGACTCATAAGTGCTTTCTTCATACAAGAAATAAGTACACAAAACACACTGTTTGCTTACATCAAATGTCAGTCTGTGGTAGCAATAAACCTATGCAGAAAACTGTGATCTATATGAACCAATTGTATAACGTTCTAAAGAAAGCAGAACTAGTCTAGAGTGATAGAAAGCCATCTGGGGCAAAGGGACAGTAGATAACCTACAAGGAAACACATGGAAACTGTGTCTTCACTGTATTGATGGTAGTGTGGTTTCAAATGTGTGTCAAAACTCACTGAACTATCCACTTTGAATGTTATATTTTATTTGTGTAAATTATACTTTAATAAAAATACTCTATAGCATTTAAAAAAATTACATTTAAAAAGGGGTCTTAAGCTACCTGTGATTTCTGTGGGGGCACGGAGACAAGGCTGAATGCCTATTGGGGCCACATTTCTCCTGGAGGTCATCATAGCCATATATGCAATTAATTAGTGCTCAGGCCTGATGTGATGTCAGAGTTTCTGTATGACAGGGGTTCTTTTATTCTTCCACTGTTTTGAGGCAAGGTCTCTTGTGTCATGCTGTGTGGGTGCTTCGGGCCAGCCGGCCTATGAGCTTCAACAATACCCTTTGTCCCCAGTTCTCATCTTGCACCACTACATCTGGATTTTTATTCAGTTTCTGGGGACCAAACTCAGGCTGGCCTCCAGCTAGCTATGTCGCAGAGCATGACCTTGAACTTGATTCTCCCATCCCCTGGTTCCAAGTGTTGGGAGCACAGGCATGCTCCATGTCTGGCCTGATCTTACAGCACACAGTCCTTTGTATGGTAAGGCTCAGAGTAATGGAATGAGTTCCATGCTGGTTTTTTTGTTTGTTTGTTTGGTTTTTTTCGAGACAGGATTTCTCTGTGTAGCCCTGGCTGTCCTGGAACTCACTCTGTAGACCAGGCTAACCTCGAACTTTCGAACTCAGAAATCCGCCTGCCTCTGCCTCCCAAGTGGAGTTCCATGCTGTTTAATCCCATCTTCCCCAAATGTATTTGACAATGGGATCTTCAAACTCTGCGTCTGTGGGACACACCTTGGAAAACCTCAATCTACAGAAGTGAGCAAGTCCCGGACATTTATGGTCTCTGGGAATAAGAGAGCTCCTTTCATTTGCTGTCCCTGTCTCTGTCACACTGAGGTACACCACCATACCCTCAGGACTGTGTCTATTTTCAGACAGCCCTCCTCATATCCTCTGCCCCACCCAAGCATAATCACAGCATCTAGGATGCTTGCTTGTTCTCTCGCAGGCACAATAAATCGCTCCCCCCTGTGTTTCCAGTGTGCTTTAGTCAAACTTCATTCACTGTATTACAAGTAATTGCTCTGAGAGCCTTCCCATACCGCTGGCTTCCTCATTAATAAGTTAAATAAATCTCTTGCATGTGCTCACTTAAAAAAAAAAAAAAGCGGTTTATTTCCAACAATGTTCTCTACTGGTTGTGCACTTTTCATGGTGACAAGGACAGGATGCTTTCTGTCTCTATCCTCAGCAATGATGACTTTGGTTGTCATATAACAGGTGTTTGTTGAATGACTATGCTCTAAACCCAGGGTAGCACCTCTTTGTAACTTAGGATAAATATCATTTAAGATCATAAGCTAAAAGTCTAAACCCAAACATGCTCAGATAGGAAGACTTTTTACTTTGAGACAGAAGTTTCTAGTAGAAGGCATACAACATCATTTCTCAATATCTCTGTCAGAGCAGGAAAGTCCGACAAGAAAATAGGATCATAAAAAGCCCCAGAAAATTAGACACCATCTCCCTGAGCACTGCTCGGGAAGCAGCATCCTGGCCAAGGGCAGTGACTGGGGCTGCCACACTCCTGTCTACTCCAGGACCCTGAGCACAGGAATGACACTAAGAAAAGAGCTTTGGGCAGGGGGCAGAGTAGACAGGGCCT
Source organism: Grammomys surdaster (assembly GCF_004785775.1). Lineage (NCBI taxonomy): Eukaryota > Metazoa > Chordata > Mammalia > Rodentia > Muridae > Grammomys > Grammomys surdaster. The sequence continues at coordinate 3,521,039 of NW_021621113.1, read as the reverse complement.
GTTCGTTAGAGATGTGTCCAAATATACGACAGCTAGGTTCTTCTGGACATCACTTATCACCTTCAGGATGCTCTGCTTCTAGTTACAGAGAATTTGCTCCTGACAAAGAACGTCATTTTCACAGGACTGAAGAAGCCTCCAAACAGAAAGGGGAACTCCACACAAAGGTGCACTGCTGACGTGTAAACGGACTGTACCTCCTGGACAAGTGCTTGCTCTGACTTACAGCAGTCAGGCCTCAGAGAAAAGACAGCAATAAATCCAAACCACAAGGTTCTTGTAAAAAGGTATCTGTTTGGATTTTTAATACAAAATGACTCAAACACTGAAAGAAATATACAAGCCACTTACTCAATTTAAAAATAAAGCAGAAAACAAATCCAACTAACAAATTTCAATTGACATTCCCTGTCTCTAGCCTAGATTAAAAAAACCAGGAAATGTCAAACCAATGTTTGTCCTTCTGAAGGAATCTTATTTTTTAAAGAGAAGAAACCAATCCCTGAAATCTGGTAGTTGGTACCAGAGGCCACAGTTGTTCTGGTGAATGGGGTACAAGTGGTTGTTGGAATATGGCCATCACCTCCAGCTGCTGGCTAACGATGACCATCTGAGGGCAGGTCAGCTCAGACACCATCGGACTCTGGCTAACTCCGGCCACAGGGCTGGGAGCCTTCCTTCCATCCACTCCACGTCTTCACTGGATCTCGCCCATGTACAGCCTCTTGTCACTGGACGCTGAGAGGACTGAGAGAGAGAACGAGGAGACAATGAAGGCTTGGGATCCCTGGGGCTCAAGGGCCCTGTGTCAAGAGACAATTGTGACAAAGAAGAGCAGCTGGAATTAGCTTGAATTCTCCTCAACACTACACACAGGACACTGCAGCCTGGCAGTCCTCTTGAAACCGTGAAGATGGCTGTACACAGGCAACCAGGCTCCAGGCCTGATGCTCGGTAAGTCAAACCCAAGAAAAACAATGTTGCTGTCTGTGCCAGTCACACATGTGCACACACACACACAAACACATGCGCGTGCCTATGTGTCTATTTGGAGCTGTGGTTTTCTTAGACAAGGTTTCTGAGACGGTCTCTTTATTCAGCCCAGGCTGATCTAGAACTTGCTATGTAGACTGGCTAGCCTCAAACCTCCAGTGACCCTCCTGCTTCTGCCCACCCAGAGCCGGGATTAAAAGTTCCCACCCACCCAGTCAATGTGCTTCTTATAGAACGTCCTGGAGAATGCTAAAAGGTTTTTTTCTTTAATTGGCTTAGCTAGCTAATCAAACTTACTACAATTTTAATCTAAATACTCATAAACCATAAATTCTTTTTTTTTTAATTTTATTTTATTATGTGTATATGAGTAGTACACTGTCACTCTTTTCAGACACAGCAGAAGAGGGCATCAGATCCTATTACAGATGGTTGTGAGCCACCATGTGGTTGCTGGGAATTGAACTCAGGACCTCTGGAAGAGCAGTCAGTGCTCTTAACCACTGAGCCATCTCTCCAGCCCTCCAGGCTCATCTTTAATAAACTAACTGCTTCATACTGACTATCTCCCACTGTGGTTTATGTGCTGGGTTCACATCTGAAGAGCCTAGTATACCTAGACTGAGGTAGGAGGATTACCTCAAGTGATGCCAGCATGGGATACAAAGTAAGCATCAGTTAAGCCAAGGCTACACAGTGAGACCCCAATTGGAGAAAAAGACTTTCAGTTTGGCCTATTAATTATGGGGCAGGCCTTTAATCCCAGCACTTGGGAGGCAGAGGCAGGCGGATCTCTGGGTTCCAGGACAGGCAGGGTTACCCAAAGAAACCCTGTCTGGAAAAATTACAAAAGACTTCCAGTTCCATCCAGTATTCGTGTAAAAAGCAACCCCTAGGCTACTATAGTACTGGTGTCTCCTTTATGCTGACAACTGCCTACTCTTTTGGTCAGCTGTCCCAGCTCCCTCTCAATCCCCCTAAACCCTCAAAACCCAAGTGTTAACACTAGATTCCCATAACTGACTCCTGCCTGCCTCTGTACCCCCAACGTCCTGGAGAGCTATCACTTCCCATCTGGAGCAGTCAGGGCGGATGTGGACTTACTGATGGGCTCGTCGGGGTGGAAAGCCACTTCATTGATGGAGCCAGCATGACCAGGCAGCTTATACAGGATCCTTCGGCTTGTGGTGTCCCACACATACACAAACCTGCAAGATGCCACAACAAACAAAGGAAGGTCCCTTAGAGGAGGGTCAGAGCGGGTGGGCTGGAAGCAACATGGAAATGTTTGTTTACTGCACTATGCTCTGGGCTTCAGAAACGAGGACTACACCAACTGAAATCGAGATCTGGAGGCTTCAAACCAACAAAACTGAGGCTGGGCAGCAGTGACATGCACCTTTCATCCCAGCGTTAGGGTCTCTGTGAGTCTGAGGCCAGTCTGGTGTACAGAGTTCATTCCAGGACAGCCAGGGATATGCAGAGAAACCCTGTCTCAAAAAACCAACCACCAATCAACTAACCAACCTACCCCTAACAAAATTGTCATCGCCTATGACTGATTATGCTATTTACAGAATTCTGAAATTACAGAAAGATCATACCCACAACCCCAGCACTGGGAAGAGGAAAGCCAGGAGGATTATGGGTTTGAGGCCACTTTAGGATATACTGTGAGATTTTTCTAAACCCCTCTATACTCAGTAAATAGATAGGAGTTTATTAATCACATCCTATGCCCTTACAGTGTAGGCTCCAGAGTAACTGGGTAACAGATCTGGAATAGTTGGGCATACTGGCATATACCCATAAACCCAGCACTTGGTCGGAGCGGGCTGCAAGACAAGGGATTTAAAGGCCACCCTGGGCTACATAAGACCTCAATGGTCTAGACAAGAGGCACACCCCACCCTGCCTCTCAACTGGTGCTCAGTGAAGACCGACAGCACAGGAGTCAGAAAAACGGGGCCAAGCTCTGCAGCACGGACGCACTGGCCAGGTCAGACCACTGCCTCTTTCTTCTGTTATAGTAATGGAGAAAAAAGATTATAGCTTTCTGAGAAAAATGAGACTATATGCAGTGTCTGGCACATAGAATTAACGATTGCTATTGCTCTTACGAGTAAACGTGCTATACAGCCAGAACCCCATGAAGTCATGTGGCTGAGCTGAGTCCTCCTGGCCCTCTGCTGGTGCCTGTAACAGGGTGGCAGAGGGTTAGAGGACACAGGAGGAAGTGATCTGTGAGCAGAAGAGGAAATCCACCAGACCCAGGCGCAGCTGGAAAGTGGTTTTCTGAGTTGGACATCATCTCTCAAGTTCGCAGAAACCAGCAGAAGCCTAGATCTCCAAGGGTTTATACTTCAAGGCTCACTCCTCATGGCTGCCAATTATATGCTAAATTTAGAGGGGTTCCTTATCCCCCACCCCCAAACTTGGATACGTCACCATTTAGTAGAAACCAGGCTACTTATATAACAGAACTGATCACTGACTCTAGGCTATCAGGGTGGCCTGTGAAATCCAGCCAAGTCCAGCAGAAGAGGCAGACTTCCCTTCTGACCAAGCCATGCATTCTCCTGTAAGGATTGGTGCAGAGGAAGAGGAGCAAGAGGACATTATAAATCAGAAAATGTGAGCTGGGCATGCTAGCATACTCCTGCTCTGAGTTCAAGGCCAGCCTAGTCTAAACAGAGAGTTTGAAGACAGCCAGAGACACATGAGACCTTGTTTAGAATAAAACAAAACCAAAAAACGTTTCTAAGGGAACCCCGAGCTGTGCTGAAAGCTATGAGGTGAGGAAGAGCCCTACTTACAGGCCTCTACACCGAACCTCTAGGACACGTACAAGTCCTCTGTCCTCGGCACCCAGAATCCCTACTCCGTCTGATTTCCTCCTAAGTACACAGCACCACAGACACCAAAACCGACCTGTATCTGGCAGGTGAATTCTGCCCTCTCTGTTTCCCATTCACACATAAGGCCCTGAGCCATTCTATGTTCACACCCAGGAAAGCCTAGTAACCTGGCAGAGATGGAAGCTACTAGCCCACTTCCCTCAGCAACACTGGCATTTTCCACTGAGCCTGGATCTGGCTCTGAATCATCTTTAACATTGGCAGCTATGACCTAATGTTGGGTTGACACAGGGTAGAATTTGATTGTCACCTCTGACCTAGGTAGGAATTCAAGCACCTACTAGCAGTACCCTGAGTTTACAGAGTACTGTCAAGAGATGTCCTCTGACTGTGAGAGCCATTCACAGGGATGTCCCAACATGTCTGACTAAAGGAGGGAAATGCTAGTAAAAGTTAGCCGTATGAAGCAAAGAGCAATGTGTCATGCTAAAGGAAGAGCGCCGTGGACAGCTCAGAGAAGTAGAGTGGTTACTGGGAAGAGCAGCGAGGGAGGCATGAGAGAGCCTAGAGGAGAATGCAGGACTGGGACGGCTGCAGAGGACGGCCTTTAACGTATCGATGATGCGAAGGAGAAGACAGAGACATTGATCAGATCACGAGTCGCCAACAGATATAAACACACTGTCGACTCTCTAGGCCTAAAAACAAACAGAAAACTCTACCACTGCTGTCTTCACACTCAGGCATTAGATGTGCGACCCGCATAGGCACACCATTCTCCACCTTACACCAGAAATCCTTACCTGTCTGCTGAGCCAGCTGCTATCTTGCTTCCGTCTGGTGACCAGGAACATCTCAGAAGGTTCTGTAATAAAGGAAAGTCCATGAACAGTTAATGTGCCAAGCTTCTGTTGCTACACTAGGAGCCAGCTGACTTAACTTCCTCCTTGGCTTTGAGCATCTCCCAGACCGTCATCAGGCAGCACACTCTGCTCAAAGAGCATGCTTTGTAATTTCATTTATCTTTCTTTAAATATTTATCTTATTTCTAAAAACTTTCTTATTTACTTATTAGTTTTTCTAGACAGGGATTTTCTATATAACAACATCCCTGACTGTCCTAGAACTCATTTTGTGAACCAGGCTGACCTTGAACTCATAAAGAGATGCCTGCTTCTGCCTCCTGAGTTCCAGGAATAAAAGCATATACCACTATAGCCTGGCTTACCTTATTTATTATTAATCTAAGTGTATTATTTAGGTGATTTGTGTACAAGTATGTTTGGGCACCACATGTGTGCCTGGTGACCAAGGAGGCCAGAAACAGGCATCACATCTTCGGGCCTGGAGTTAAAGATAACTGTGAGCTGCTCTGTGGTCACCAGGAATCAGACCCTGGTCCTCTGCAAGGGCAGCCAGTGCTTTTAACTGCTGAGGAAACTCTCCAGCCTGCTTTGTAATTGTATAACACATAAACACTAGACGCAGAGATGCTTAACATAGTTATTAAAAACAAATCTGGCAACAAAAATTTGTTGTCTTTAAATGAAGGCTCTCTTAGCTCCACCTACGTTGAATCTATTAAAATATTTTAAAAAATTATCTTGCTTTTATTTTTCTTTGCTGTTTATCTTAAAGAACAAACAAACAAACAACAACAACAAACCCACCAAACCCACCAGAAATAAAATTTATTTATAAAGTAAAGTAGTGTCGGTAAACTCACAAAAGGAAACGAACCACCGACATCTCTCAACAAGCTCTAGGCAGACAGAAAAGCTGCCTGGGACTCTTGATGGTTGGAGAAAACGCTGCTGAACGAGCCATTGTGACGTAAGGGGAACAGACACAGACCCAGGGCTCTAACAGCGGTGTCTGGGTATTATGTCCTGTCAGAGAGGTACTGAAGTCAGAAGTCTAGGAATGAGAATGGGCCCCAGCACTGGCTACCTGTGAGATTGTCTTTTCTAATACACTGTACTAATTTTACTTGCGGCAAGAAGAGCTGTGAGCCAGGCATGGGCTCCTGTAATCTGAGCACAGGGGAAGCTGAGGCAGGAGGGCAGCTTTGATGAAGAATGGTTTCCAGACTTAACTCATTCTTAGTGAGTCAACAATTCTATCTGATCATCACTTTAAATGTTTCTTCAGATCAAACGCACAGTAAAACCAACCCCCGCGGCAAGCCCTACTCACCTTTTCAAAGTTGTGGACATTTCCTTGAAATATCTTCACACATCTCTCTTTGGGAGCAAATGGCCGGACATCCCAGACACGCACTACAAAGCAAATCCAAACCAGTCAAGCAACAAACACAACTAGAGGCAGTAGCTTCCACATCAGTTACAAATACTGTCTCTGGGGAGGAGGTCCAACACAACACACTGTAAAGACTCCCTCCTTCTCCCAGTGGGAATGATCTACACTAGGGCTGGAGCCACCGTGACCACCTTCTCATTAAGATAAGGGCACAGAGAGCTGAGGAAGTAGGAGGGAGATGAGAAACACAGTTGGGGGTTTGCAACAGAATACAGTTAGATATGTCTGTCTGTCTGACACACGTGCACACACACACCCCATTTTTGTGGGTGGGGAGTTAGGCAGGAGGGTCAATGTAAATTTGACTTTAAGGTCTGCCTGGATCCAAAACCACCCAAAATCAAAAAATATTTCCCAAATGACCTCTCTGACAGTTTAGAGTCATATTCAGCAAAGCTTCAATATGGCAACCAATTTATTTAATGTAAAAAAAAAAAAAAAAAAAAGTTCTGGGGCTAAAGAGACAGCCTGGTGCTTAAGAACACTTGGTGCTCTTGCGGAGGACCTGGGTCCAGTTCCCAGCACCCATGTGGTGACTCACAACCATCGGCCTGTAACTCAGTTCCAGGAGGTCCAGTGCCCCCTTCTGACCTCCAAGGGCATCAGGCACATACATGGGTGCACATTCACACATGAGGGCAAACATTCGAATACATTGAATAAAGGGAAAAATATTTTTGGGTATACAGTGTAAGTACATGCTTAAGAATACATTCATTTGTGGAGATACCAGAGGCTAGACTCTCCTCCCAGGCACTCTCTGAGACAGGGTCTCATTCTGCAGCCTTCCCTGGCCTGGAACACTCTATGTTAGTGGTTCTCAACCTATGGGTCTGGACACCTTTGACAAACCTCTATCTCCAAAAATATTTACATTTCTATTCATAAACGGTAGCAGAATTGCAGTTATGAAGTAGCAACAATGCCTTTATGGTTTGGGGTCACCACAGCACTGGGAACTGTATTAAAGGGTTGTAGCATTGCTTTATATAGATCAATCAGGCTGACCTTAAACTCACAGAGCACCTGCTTCCCAAGTGCTGGGATTAGAGGTGAATCGTCCTGCTCAGCTTCTGCCTTATTTTCTGACACAGGGTTCACGGAGCCTAAAACACTCGGAGCTCTAGACTGGCTGGCAGGGAGCCCAGGGAGCCCCTTGCAGCTGGGGTTACAGAGTCTGAACTCAGGTCCTCATGTTAGAACAGCAGGCACTTGACTGACTGAGTCATCTCCTTGCCTCCACCGACTGCTGGGATGCAGGGACTGCTGGGATGCAGGGACTGCTGGGATGCAGGTTGGGAAAACCCAACTTTACCTTCCCTCTCACTCCTCAGACAGGAGTCACCAGAGGGAGAAAGAGGGCATGACACTGTCCTCATCCCCAGGACCCATGACACTATCTCCCATCCTGAGGACACATGAACACTGCCCCCATCCCCAGTGGTTGGGGATTTAATCCAGGGCCTCATATGTACCAGCCAAGTGCTCTACCATACACTCCTGCCTTAGAAAACATGAACTCTGAATCTAATTTTGAATCTTATATCGAAATATGGGTAAATGTTAGGTAAAGTAAGAATACACCTTGGCTTCCTGCTCCCCAAAATTAAGAAAAACACCAGAATTTGTTTTTGTTTTGTTTAGATACAATCTCATGTAGCCTTGGGTAATCTTGACTGTATAGCTGAAGTTAACTTTCAGCTTTTAAAAAATAAGCCTATTTAAAGGATAACAATAACAAGCAATTCTTACTATTTTAACAGCTATGTAGGGAAAGCTTCATGTTCCTTACTTTCAGAACGCTAGGCTAGTCCAAGGTAAATCCACCGAGACGAAGATCACATACACCCAGAGACTGTGGACAGCAGCGAGAGCTATTATGCAGCAAGGGCAGCTACACATGAAAGTTTGCTCCTGACATAAGAAGATGACCAGGAAGCAGATATACATCCATCCAACAAACATTTACTGAGCATCTGCTACAGGCCAAGCATCAGTAGTGCTTTAGTCTCCACTGCCTACAGTCTGGACAGCAACGGTGTGGCGTCTGTCTCCAGTGGCACCGTCCATGTCACTACAGCAAGCCCATCCTCCCAGTCCATAACTCAGTGACAAGCAGGAGAGGGTAGGAGAATGTGCTGGGAAGGCCAGCATGGTGAGATGCTTTCCTGACAACTTTGTCTCATACCAACGCTACTGAGGGAAAACACTTGCCAGAAAAGAGCACTGAAGAAAGCTTCAAATGGATAGCAAACAACCACCCATCCCTTTCTGCTAATCAGACAAAGCCTCTAGTATCAAGTTAGGATTCAGTCTCAGAGCTGAAAGGGAAAGCGCAGCCCTCTGACAACTATCTGTGTGGGATGCCTGGGCGGAGGAGATGCCGTGTGTAAAGCTGCTTATGCTGCACACAAGACTTAGGGTGAGACTTCTAAATCCTGGTCTTAGAACCCTGGGCTCTAGATCAACTCATGTAAATGGTCTCCGAGCTTACAGGCAGATCTCTCAGCACCCTTTCCCGACAGTCCTTCCGTGTGGCTGGAGAGCCCAGGGGTGTGTGCATGCTACACACCTACCACTGGTATCTTCCCAAACTCTCAATAAAAATATTTTTAAAGATTTATTTTTTTAGTGTATACATATGTGAGGGAGAGCTCGCAAACCAATGAGGAGGTATGCATGTCTATGAAGGTCAAAGGACAATTTGTGGGAGTGACTGTCCTTTGATCATGTGAGCCCCAGACTCACACTCCAGTAGTCATGTCTGAAAACAGGTAACTTAGCAGCTCTGCAGCACCACCACTTCCCAGTGCACGTTATTAATCCTAAATGCCCCCAGCCAGACTTTAGGGTCAACAGACATCAGCCCCAGAACAGCTGCTCCCCAAAGTTACCTGTGTTGTCCATTGCATTGGACAGGAGATAAGATCCTTCAGAACTCAAGCTCAAGCCAGTTACGGAGTCTGCATGGCCTCTCATGGTGTAGGTTAACTTGTTCTGGCGTAGGTCCCAGACCTGTAAAAATGCAAAACTGCATTCAGGATTCAAATTGAAAACCAGCAGAGAAGCCAGGTGCAGTGGCAGATACCTTTAATCCCAGCTCTGTGATGTTGACGCCAGCCTGGTCTACATAGTAAGCACTAGGACAGCCAGAACAACATACACACTGTCCTAGAAAAGGAAAGGAATGAGAAAAACAGCAGAGAAGCTGGGACACGGTGGTTCATGACTCTAAACCTAGCACTTGGGAGGCAGAGCTAGGCAGATCTCTGTGAGTACGAGACCAGCCTGGTATACATAGCCAATATAAGACAAACAGGGCTACATGGAGACCTTGCCTTAGAAACAGCAACAAACAGACCAAACAAATGGAGTTTGTAGAGGCGGCTCAGAGGGCAGGGTGTCTGCTGCTCTTGTGTAGGATTTGAGTTTGGTTTCCAGCACTAACATAGTGGGTCAATGTCTGCAATTATTGTTCCAAGGGGGATTCATTGCCCCCTGTTTTTTTTTTTTTTTTTTTTTTGGTTTCTCTGTGTAGCCCTGGCTGTCCTGGAACTCACTCTGTAGACCAGGCTAGTTGGCCTCAAACTCAGAAATCCGCCCACCTCTGCCTCCCAAGTGCTGGGATTAAAGGCATGCGCCACCACTGCCCTAAGTTTTTTTTTTTTTTTTTTTTCTCCCTGGTGTTTGACACAGAGTTGGACCAGGCTGGGCTCGAACTCAGAAACCCGCCTGCCTCTAACTCCCAAGCACTGCGACTAGAAGCCTGTGCCACCACTGTCCAGCTCAGTGCTCAGGTACCTCTTCTGGTACCTGGCACGAGCATGTGTTTCTGGTACCTGGCACGAGCATGTGTGTGTGTGTGCACACATACATACACACACAGGGAAAACACTCACATATATCATTTAAAATTTAAAAACCTAAGAAATAAAAAAAAACTTACATAAAACCAAATGCCAGGCTTAGTGGTATATGTCTAATTCCAGCACTCGGGAAACAGACGAGAAGGATTTTGAATTTGAAGCCAGTTTGAACAACACAGTTCCAGACTAACTTGGCCATGAGACCATTTCAAACTCCCTCCACCTCCCTCAAGCCAAGAGCATCCCTTGTGGGGAGAGACAGAAGGATCAGGAGAAAGATGCTCTGATACTCTATGTAAGAAAGATACTCTGAGCTATATAATGTACTTGAGGCCAGGTATGTCAAAACAAAATGTAAAAAAAACCCACTTGGGGCATCACTTGGGAAAGAGAGGCAGAATTACTGCAAGCTCCAGGCCAAGCAGGGACACCCAGGAAAACTGACAAGGAGGCAAAGTGAACACAAAGCCCAGAATTAAGTAAGTTAACAAGGAACTGGAAAACACTGTAAGAGTTTTCATCTTATATCATGTATATGCATACAGAAACAATGCATACATATGTGTATGTGCACACATATATTTAGAAAAGAATAGGAAAAGCATATTTATGCAAAGAACCCTTTGCGCCTCCTTCAGAAGACAGACACAAGAATATGTAGGTGTCTGTCCTTTGCTGTTTGTTCATAGCTGAGAGTCAAGTCCAAGGTTTTGTGCACTACCAGTGAATTCCAGCTCCAGCCTCAGCAGCACTTATGTCTTCTGTCTGTCTGTCTTTCATATTTTTTGTGGTGCTGGAGATTGAACCTAGGAGTTCATGCAGACCAGGCAAGTGCTCTTCCATTCTAAAGATTACAAATAAGAATGCTTTGTGTATGCCTGCTTCATGGTAGGCTCTAAATATTACTGAGTAGTTCCTAAAAATAAGTCTAAAGCCAAAATATAAAAATATTTACATAATAGGCGATTAAGCAAATATGTAAAAATAAACATTAACAGAAAATGCATGGATGTCACAAGGAAAAAGATTAGCAATTTTGTGAAGGTCATTGGTATTATAAAAAACTTCACTTAATACTGCCATGTAATTTTTCTAAATGAATAAAATAACTGACATCCCTTAAAGCGAGGCACTTACTTTTTCTCAGAAAGGAGGTGGGTAATGCATGTGTGATGTAAAAAGTCTAACTAGTGGGGCTGGAGGCGGCTCAGCGATTAAGAGCGTGTACTGCTCGATAGCACCCCAATGCATTTTCCAGGACATACATTGGGGCTGGCAGCTACGAGTTAACTTAGCTCCAAGAGCTCAGACACCCTCTTCTGCCTCCTGAGGAAGTATATACACACACATGCACGCACAAACCCACTGCGAGTGTTTAAATATATGCCTACAGTGCAAGCACTCAGAAGGTATAGGTCGGAGGAGACAAGTTTGAGAACCTGCCTCCCAAACAAAACAAGCGGGGCATGGTGGCGCACACCTTAATCTCTGCATCGGGAAGCAGCGGCAGAGGACTAGCTAGGAGTTCAAGGCCAGCCAGAACTACAGATTTACTGTGAACCTCAAAGCAGAAAACATAGCTTAGAAAGATCAGACTGCATAGCTATGAGAATCAGGACGCGTTCCAGAAACACAGGAAGGATACAGAGCTAAATTTAAATGCAATCTTCTTAGACTATATTTGTGCATTCTTCTTATCTGAGATAAGTTCAAATTTCAGAGCAAAACTGGCATATATCAACATTCAATGGCTAGGACTTACTCTCTTCAGAGAACCCTCCCTACAAGAAGGTCTAACATACTGTCTTCTGAGAAGATAGGAAACTCCTACACAATAACCAGGCCGACCTCAGGACTATACTACACTATGGCTCACAGACCAGCAGCAGTGTTTTGTTTTCTTTTGGAGATAAAGTCTTATTATGTTGCCCAGGCTGCTCTCAAGCTTGGGACCCTCTTGCCCTAGCCTCCCTAGTCTAGCACTACAGAGGATAGATGTGAGCCACCATCATGCAAGCATTAACATCTTTTAAATGATGTGTATTGCATTCTGCCTGCATGTATACCTGCAGGCCAGAAGAGGGCACTGGATCTCATTAGAGATGGTTGTGAGCCACCAGGTGGTTGGTGGGAATTGAACTCAGGACCTCTGGAAGACCAGCCAGTGTTCTTAACCACTGAGCCATCTCTCCAGCCTAAACATTAACATAAAATAAATACATACTAAATTAGTATCACATGTGTCTTTCCACATGTATGTATTTATGTATTTGTAGAGTGCGCTCACAATAGTGGAGGTGAGAGGTCAGCTTGCAGGAGTCAGTTCTCTCCTTTCACCACATGACTGCTAGGGACTGAATTTAGGTCCCCTGCCTCTGGAGTGGTTGGCAGGTCATGTCTTAGCTACTTCTCTGCTGCTTGGTAAAACTAACAGGACAAAAGCAACTTACAGAAGGGCTAATCTGGCTCATGGCCTGAGGGTATGCTCCCAGTGAGGAGTTCTGGTATGAGGGGCATGAGTTAACTGGTCACACCTTGTTCACAGTTAGGAAGCAGAGAGCAAGGAATGCTGGTGCTCAGCTAGCTTCTTTACGTGCGTCCAAGACCCAGGGAATGGTACCCCACGTTCCAGTGATCAATATCAATCCCTTACAGGCATGCCCAGAGACTAGACTCCCAGGAGATTCTAGACCCTCCTGCCAAGGGGACAATATTAACTGACTAATTGTCACAGGTGACCTTGCAAAGAATTGCAGCTATAGACCCACAGTAGCAGAGGTCATGCTATTAGAGACACAGGGGACAAGGAATTGAAGAATGAAAAGGAAGGAAGAACTTAAATGGTACTGAAAACTCTTCAAGGTGCTTTTTATAAATTTCAGTATGACTGTGGGTCCATACTCTGGGTTCTGTCTGTCTGTCTACTCTTCACATACTAGAGACAATGTCATCATCACCATCACCTGCACCATCACCACACAATCAACCTTCTTCATGAAGTATTGCTGTGAAGGTACAATCCACAGGGTGACAGCAACACGATGTTGAAGGGTGACCTCTGATCTTGCATCTACCTCCCAAATGCTTGGATTACTGGCAGGCCTCATTTCTCCCATTTTACTTGAGGCTGGAGATAAAGTTCAGGGCTGTGTGCACGCCATGGAAGTATTCTACCCTCTGAACTGCAGCTCCAACCATCGATTTTTTTCTCAGCATTCCATCATGGCTGTAGGAGGAGCAGGAACGGTCATCCTCAGCTACAGGGAAAGCTTGACTTAGACCTGCAGCCCGGGCTACAGAAGATGCGTGTGTGGGTACGTGTTGTAAAAGCAAAGGAGACAGGGATGAGGGGACAAGACAATCTCCAAGCTCCTCACAGAGAACGGCAGCCCCAGAATTGCTTGTCAACTGGCACTTGCAGTTGTCTAGGACTCTGCTGAACCTCACAACCCCATGGGGGACACTGGGTCATCGCCACTGCTCACCAAGGAAACTGAGGCTTAAAGGAGCTGAAGACCAGGTGACAATCACAACACTAGAAAATGGTGGGACTGGGGCTAGAATCCAAGACAACTGCTTGTAAGCAAGCCCGAGTGATACCACCAACTGCTCCATGGCCTTTCTCCGATGTCTTTTAAGTTGTCTCTTCTTAGACAAGCTTAGGAAAAGTCCTTTCCAAGTGTCAAAGAGAGCCACACTAAAGGATGAGGGTAGACAGTCACAGACTAACCAACCCCGTCATTAGACCAAAGAGCTCAAAACAATGTTCAAAGTCTTTAGTGGGGTGAGATAGCTCAGCAGGCAAGAACCTGCTACCACATCTGACAGTTTGAGTTTTATCCCTAGGACCCTCAGGGCAGAAGAACTGTATGCAAATTGTTCTCTGCCCTTTGCATACAAAATTAAGTGTAGTTTAAAATGAATAAACAATGTCTAGTCAGGGAATGAATACACTCTGTATTCTCTTCTCTTCTTTTTTTAAGACAAAGTCTCCCTATGTAACTTCAAATATCCTGGAACTCACTATATACCAGGCTGGATTTGAACTCATAGAGATCCATTTACCTCTGATTCCTGAGTGCTGATGTTAAAAGGAATGAGTGTGCCACCAGGCCTGGCCATACACTTAAGTTTTTCACAGTTCCCCTCTACCTAAGGATTTCACACTTCCCATCAATCACCTGACCCTTGGTAGCATTTACTTATTACATGTCACCTTTACTTATTACATGTCACCTTTACTTGGGATTAGAACAGGGTGAAAAGAGAGTAAACGTTTTTTAGTTGGCATTAAGTGCCACCCCCATAATATCAACATTTAAAAAAGACTAGCTTCTGATATATAGGTAAAAGATAAATATAAACAAATATACCTTGATATCATTGTCTATTCCACCAGAGATAATCTGATCGCTTGTGTCATTGAAGGTCACAGCTAACACCTGGTATGTGTTCTGAAATGTCTGGATAGCTGCTTTCTTCCGGATGTCCCAAAGCTGAAGCAGAAAACAGGCACCATCAGTAACACCATCCTCAGGGCAACCACAGCACACCCCTCCACCCAGCTTCTGATGAGCAGAAAATACTAGAGCCTTGCTAATGCTCAGCAGTTCAGTTCTTCCCCATCTGAAACCAAAGCCCACCAAGCTACCCCCTTCCCACCCAAACTAGAGCAGCAAATTACTCAACAGTCAAGCTTGCCTACAAGGCCACATGTCTGACAAACTTTCAAGTAAACAGACTATGGGCTGGAGAGACAGCTCAGTGATTAAGAACACTGGCTGCTCTTTCAGAGGACCCAAGTATGATTCCCAGCACCCACATGGCAGCCAGTTCCAAAGGATCTAACTCCCTCTTCTGGCCTCCAAAGGCATCAGACATGCAAGTGGTGCAGACAGACATGCAGACAATACACCTATACACATAAAACAAAAATAAATAAACCTTAAACAAACAAAACCAGTATGTAAAAACATAAAGACAAGCCACATAAACAAGTGTCAGGGACAAATAAGACCTAGATGATGCCCAAACTCTACCACCTGCTTGCTCAAGAAAGAGAACTGTACTGTGTTCAGCTAAGCTTATAAACTGTTCTCTGCACTCAATCAGGATACCTGACTTAGCAAGGTGTCCTGATCTCACTACATCTCCAGTGCTTTCATTATGAAACAAGAGTAGCCCATGAAGTTCCTCACACAATGGAAGGCTGGTGGAACTAGTCATTTTAGTAATATTTTCAGACGCTCTGTCTCTCTAAAGACAAGATCTTGCTGCTGAACAGGGCCCCAAACTCCTGGCCTCGAGGATTTCTATCTCTATTCTCAGCCTCCCAAGTAACTGGTACCAAAGACCCATGCCACAGCCTAGCTCAGAGTCTTTTGTTACAGTGTGAATACACAATGTGCACCTATGTCCTCAGCTTCTGAAAGGCTGAGCCAAGCCAACCGCTCAAGCTCAAGAGTTTGAGGCTCTCTAGGCCACACAGCAGCCTGTTTAAACGCCTGAATTAAAAAAAAAAAACAAAACCCAACAAATCAAACCAAAAAAAGAATCCTCTTCAAAAACCTCCCAAAGTGCCAGGCGGTGGTGGTGCACACCTTTAATCCCAGCACTTGGGAGGCAGAGACAGGTGGATTTCTGAGTTCGAAGCCAGCCTGGTCTACAGAGTGAGTTCCAGAACAGCCAGAACTACACAGAGAAACCCTGTCTCAAAAAACCAAAAAAACAAAACAAAACAAAACAAAACAAAAACCTCCCAAAGCTTGGAAAGAAAAAAACATAAAAAAAAACACGTGCAAGTGCATGTGTGCTTGTGTGTGTCTGTGTCTGAATGGACATGTCTGTATGGATGCATGTTACTCAAGTCCTTTACTGGTCTCCACCTTAATTTTGAGACACATATATGCAAATACCACACACACAATACAAACAGCAAATTAACAAATGGTGCACATTGTTTATTCACACTTTAACAAGACTCTGAGCCAAGCTGTGGCCTGTGTCTTTAGTACCAGTAAACATGGAATAAACAAGATATGGGATATGGACCAATAAGACCACAGAGCAAGTTCTAGGTCAGCTAGGGTAGAGTCAAAGACCCCAAGAGGGCTATAAGGTAACTACTCAGTGGGTAAAGCTGCGTGTTGGCAAGCCTGAGCCCTGCGTTTGATCCTTGTGACCCACATGGCAGGAGAGAACTGAGTCCTCCAAGTTGTTTTCTGCCTCCACATGCATGTCCACCTCCCCCAATAAACAAACAGGTGAAAAATTAAAAAAGGCTAGGGAGATGGCTCAGTTGAAGAAGTGTTTGCTAGATCCACGAGCACCTGGTTCAGATCTACCCCAACACCATGAGCAAGCTAGCATGGTAGTGTCTAGCACTGGGGAGATGGAGCAGGATCACGAGGCTTGCGGTCGGCTACCCTTGCTCAACAGATGAACTCCAGGTTCAATGAGAGACTGTCTCAAAGAGTAGGTGAGAAAGCCTGAAAGTTGACCTGTGGCTTTCACCTATATGAATGGTCAGGCATGCACATCCTGAGGAGGTGGAGGCAGGAAGAGAAGTTATGCAAGGTGGGGTCTGGGTGGCCTACCTAAGGCCTTGCCTCTAAACAAAAGAACTGCCTTAGTCAGGGTTTTTTTTTGCTATGATAAAACACCACAGCCAAAAGCAACCTGCAGAGGTTCATGTCAGTTTACATTTCCAGGTAGTGGTCCATCAGTGAGGAAAGTCAGGGTAGGATCTCAAGCAGCGCAGTAATCTGGAGGCAAGAACTCATCATCAATCAAGGAAATATCCCACAGGCTTGCCTACAGGCAGACTTCCCAAGGACATTTTCTCAACCAAGTCCCCCTTTCCAAATGACTCTAGCTGTGTCAAGCTGACAGAAAACTAGGCAGGACAAAAAAGCCCCAAAAACCAAAATAACAACAACCAACGTCAAAAAACATGAAAAGCTCAACACCACAGTTTATAAAAGAAATGCAAATAAAATCAGTTACTCTGGCATGGTAGTACACTGCAGAGGCAGGCAGGACTCTGTGTTGAGGCCAGCCTGGTCTACATTGTGAATTCCAGGACAGCTGGGGCTACATAGAGACCCTGCCTCAAAAAAATCAAAACAAACAAAAAAACAAAAGCAAGAAACAAAACCCTAACAAAAAAGATACGACGATTATGATTTTATTTTAGTTTTTTTTTTTTTGTTTTTTGGGACAGGGTCTCACTATGGAGCTTTGGCTAACCTGGAACTCAACCCATAACCCAGGCTAGCATGCCTTTAATCCCAGCACTGAAGGCTTGTGGAGGAAGAGGCAGGCAGATCTGAGTTCCAGGATAGCCAGGGTTACTCAGAGAAGCCCTATGTCAGGAAAAGCAGACAGGACAGTGCTGATGACTGTAGTTCAGCACTGCAGAGGCTGAGGGAAGCAGAGTGCTGCCAGTTTCAAGCCAGTCTAGACCACACAATAAGTCTGTCTTGACTCTAATCAACTAACCAAACACAACAAAAAGTGCCAGGCACTATAGTACACGGTACAGTCACTTGAACTCAGAGGTCAGCCTGGCCACACAGCGCAGACTCAGTCTCCCCACATACACCTCTAATCCCAGCACCCAAGAGGCTTAGACAGGAGGAACAATGGTTCTGAGATGAGGATTCTGTACACGGTAGGATTCTGCCTCAAAAAAACCAAAAACAAAAACAAGCCAAGAATTCCTCATCTTTCTGCTCCCCACTCCCAGTAAATGTGGCATGATCACATTTAGCTGTGAAAACTGTCTGCAGACAGGTTTGTAGTGTGGATCTGTGATGCATGTTCTTGTATGTGTAATGCACAAACACTTATGCACATGCTTGTGGAAGCCGAACACGGAGACTGGGCACCTCTCCACCTCACACACTGAGGTGGGGTCTCTAAGCCTGAAGCTTGTCATTTCAGCTAATCTGGCAAGCCAGCTTGTTCCATGGATTCCCTGTCTCCTTGCCAGTGCACTGGTTACAGTTGGCCATCAGCCTCAGCATCCTTCTCACTCTGAGGTGGGTATCTGAGCTCTAGTCCCATGCTTGCACAAAAAACACATTTCCTCAGCCCTGAAAACATATTGTCTGTTGTACCATGTAGCTGTCATGTAAATTACATTGGTACACTGCAGTGTGTTTGACCTAAGTAGACTCCAGGAGCAGAGGAGTCTTCTGTTGTCTCTTCCAAACCCCCATCCTGGGTCAAGCTGGCTCTGTAATGGGGAGATGGAGACAGCAAGCAGCTAAGGGGAGGGACTGGCCCTGTGCCCTTGAGAACATCAAGAAGGTAACCAATGCCAACAGGGGTCACTACTGATTATCCCATGATATAAAAATGCCCGTAGTGGGAACCAGAAGCCAGGAGCTCAGCCATGGGAGAACGCTCAGTGTGAACTCCAGCAGAGTGCCTCAACACCACCAGTCCATCTCTGCTGGGCGTTCGTGTGAGCTTGGATTCAACAGTTCCCTTTGTCTCTTTCTCAGGCAGGCCACCTCAGGTCTCTGATGGCCATTACAAACTGATTCGAGGATGTTTTGCTACTTACTGTTTGTTCTTTTATGTTTGCTTGTTCCATATTTAATAAACTCAGTCATTAGAATCCAAAGGTACAGCTATTACAGGTCATTGTGCACAGCTATCATAGCTCACACTGCACAGACACACAGCCAAGGCCGGCCTCAAATCCACTATCTAGCCCCAACACCAAGATTGTAGCTTGTCTCATTTTAGTTGTGGCAAACACCTGGAGCAAGCAAATTAGACCCACCGGCAGTTGCCAAGGGCTGAATACAGGACAGAAATAGGAGGGACTTCTTTAACAGGGCTGGGCTTTCTTGGGAAATGATGAAATGTTTGGGTATCAGTCACTTTAATTTTGATTTACTTCATTTAAACACTAGGCACTGAACCCAGGCCCCTGTGCATGCTAGGCAAGGCCTCTACACTGAGTCACAGCCCCAAACTTCCAGACTTGTTCTTTATTGTATAAGATTTCAGGGGTGAATTTAAGTTTATCTTAAAAATGAAAAAAATTCATAGAAAAGAGACAGTGCTTCCTTCTTTTCCTATGAACATCAGCTGAATAATCCTCCAGAAAAGTCCAGACTCCTTGAGAATTCAGTTCCCACAAGTGACCAACCTTTCTTCAGTTTTTGCCTCAACGGATAATCTTTATGCAGATCAAAATAATCCTTGCCCCTCAGCCTCCCCACCCCTTCTCTGAGGCAGGGATTCCCTAGTAGCCCAGGCTAGTGTGAAACTCACCATTTTCTTGCCTCAGCCTCCTGTTTCTGGGATTATAGGAGTGTGGCCCAACGCCTGGTACCAATCTGTCTTTAACATAAAAGGTATGGTAGCCACTTACAAAGTTTGATTTAAAAAATTAAAAATTTTTGAAATAATCACAAACTTACCAAAAAGTTGTAAAAAATGTTATCATTTTAGAGCAAGTTGCTGACCTAATGCCCTATCCTCCTGAACACACCCTTAGTGCTTGTCCCAAAGATGTTTCCTACTTAACCTCAATATGCCATCAAAATGAAGAAATTAAATTTACCATAGTTCTCAAACACCATTCAAGTTTAACCATTATCCTCCTGCCTCTTGACCTCCTTTTTAAAAGACGCCAAAGTCAGTTTGGAATTATGTGTTAAATTTGTCATGGTCCCCCCACCCCCAACCCGCCTCAGATTTTCCTTGAATTTTGTGTCCCCAGCACTTTCGAAGACCACAGAAATCTTTCTCTCTGCATTTGGATTTGTTTGGTGTTGCTTTGGTGAGACTGAAGACTTGTCATCTTCGGTGGAGATATCACAGAAATGGTAACGTATCTTTATCATGTATTAGCAAACGGCTCACAGTTCTGCCTCATTACTAGTAACATTCAGTTGCAGTACTTGCCTAGAAATGTTTGTACAAGATGTTCTAGGCTCATCTTCTATTTTGGCTATGAGGCTAGCCTTTGACAACAGTCATCTCTCCAGCCCCTAGGCTCATCTTAAAGCACTTTCCCTAACCAGGTCTAATCTAAGAGCCCAAGTTTTGTTTATTGGCAAATGGTATTTAAAGACCAAGACATGAATTAAACAAACAAACAAACAAACAAGCCAGGTTGGTGGTGATCCTGATCACCTTTAATCCCAGCACTCAGGGATTAATCACACCTTTAACCACAGCAGAGGCAGGCTTCTGTGAGTTTAAGGCCAGTCTGGTCTACAGAGCAAGTTCTAGAACAGCCAGAGAAATAGAGAGAAACACTGTCTTGAAAAACAAAAACAAAAAATAAACAAATAAAAAAGACCAAGTCATGAAGCTAGGACTCAGTGGTTCAGCACAGAGCACGTCTTCAAATGCTCGAGGTCCTGGGTAACTGTCAGGAGGCCGCGTAGACTCTTGTTGCTCCCAAGGCATCTTCTAAAGCTGAGCATTGTATTTACTTCAGAATATAGATGCCTGGACACCCACAGATTTACATCCTTTTTGTTTGTTTTTTTCAAAAAATGTCGAGTACATCCCAGGCTGGCCTCAAATTTGCCAAGTAGCTGGGATTACAGTGTGCACCACACATAGTTCATGCAATGCTGGGGATCAAACCGAGGGCTTTGTGTGTGGCGAGATCCACACCGCCCGCACTATCTCCCCAGCCTCACAGTCATTCCCCAGCAGACTGGGAGTTCACATCCTGGCCCCTCTAGAGAATACTGTCTCTTATCCAAAATGTTTATTCTCAAATAAGAACTCAACTTAGACTGTCTACTTATAAAGGAAATGAGAATTCGCACTGATCGTGTTTGAACACGGTACTACAAGACCTGCTTTAATTTTCTCTCCCCCTTTTTTTGTTCCAAAACACCATTTTCTTCAGAGTGGGATTATCTTCTTGTGACTCTAAATATTTTTACATATTTGATCTGCCTCCGTGCATGTAGCTGGTTTCCCATTTTCTCTTCGACTCTTTGCCTTCCCCACTTTGGTTGTCCTATGAGGGCCCTCCTCTCATGCTGATCTGACCTCCTTACCATATAGTGAGACCCTATCACAAAAAACCATGCCTATAAGAAAAAACTTCGACTGATGCCTTCAAATAAATTCAAAATAAAACACTATGCAAAGAACAGTTATCTTTAAGTGATATGAGGTATTACCCGAATTATAAAATATTGCTTTGATGGGGCTGGGGAGATGGCTCAGCAGTTAAGAGCACTGTTTGCTATTGAGGAGGACCTGGGTTTGAGTCCCTGCACCCACATGGTGGTTCACAACCATTTATAATTCCAGTCACAGGGGATCCAATGTCTTCTGGTCTCTGAGGATATAAGGCATGGACATGGCACACACAGACACACACAGACACACACAGACACACACACACACACACACACAGAAACTTATATACACAGACATGAGGACAAAGGGCATGCTTTTGGTCATGGTGTTTTATCCCAGCAATAGAAACGCTATGGCCTATGGTCTCAACTACTTCAAGGCTAGCCTGGGCTACAGAAGGTGTTCAGGGCTGAACTGGACAACCTGTTGAGATTGTCAAGTGTCAGCAGAGGTCAGAAGAAGGCACCTAATCTCCTAGAACTGGAGTCACAGAGGCTCTGACCCATCATGCGGGAATCAAACCTAGGTCCTGTGCAAGAACAGCCAAACACTCCTGACGGTCAAGCCATCTCACAACAACTTACTATTCTTATGGAGGGCTAGGTGTGTATGTTGTACACGTAGAAACATGCAGACAACGCATTCATACACATAAAATAAGTGTATCTCTAAAAAAAATGAAAAAGCCAGGATATGGCAGTCAGAGAAGGAGAAATTTTGTGTGTGTGTGTGTGTGTGTGTGTGTGTGTGGTGTATAAACATGGTATCAGGAGATACATGTATGAAAGTGTCACAGTGAAACCCATGACACAGTTGCTATTATGAAGCATCATGCCTTGAGTTAACTTGATTGTTGTTTTTCCCCTTCCTATTTCTAGGGCTCATTTTCTTCATCTGTAAAATGAGCATGCTGCCTAAGATGAGTGGGTTCTAAAATCTCAGTGGAGTAACATTTTAAATATTTTCATGACCATTTTAGACTCACTGAACCAGGTTCTGATTAGTTTTACTTACTTGCTATTCACTTATTTAGTTCTTTTTCTTGAGACAGTCTTGCTAGGCAGCTCAGGATGACCATTCTGACTTTAACCACTACTCTGAGTGATTTATTGTTATCTGTCTTTTGAGACCGTCTCATTACATAGCCAAGATTGGCTAGTACACCAGTTCTACTCTGGGTATGTTTAGTAGGTTCTTCAGGTGATCCTAACAATCACAGTTTGGGAATCATCTAATTAAATGATTTGCAAATTCCCATCGTAGGTGACTGAGATCATTTGCTGACCTTTTTTTAGATATCTGTAATTTCCCAACAACCTTGTAAGACACTTGTATTACTATCAGAGTTCAAAGGGTAAACAAAGTGCACAAGGCAGTGGTGAGGCATGAGGCCGGTCTGGTCTACAGAGTGAGTTCTAGGACAGCCTACAAAGACTACACAGAGAAACCCTGTCTCCAAAAGAAACCACAAACAAAAACAAATAAACAAGAACAATAACAAAACCTAAAACAAACAAGAAAATCCCAACAAACTAAAAAGACTAAGGAAGTAAGGCTTGGAGAGTGGACTGCTCAGAGTCACACAGTTCACCGCTGAGCCATGAGTCAAATCCACACAGCTATTTGACTCCAAATAGCAATATATTCTATAGAATTCTGTAGAGTATTATTTTAATTAGGAAAATTTTAAGTGTGCTTTGGAATATCGGCAGGAGGACAGGATAGAGATCACATTATGTCACCTTAAACAGTGACACAGAAAGATAATACCCACCTTTGTATAGAATAGAGTTATTCAGGGCATGAGGAGTTAAGAGGGTAGTAGAGACAGAGAAAGGCAGAGGGAAAAAGGGAGGGGGAAAGGGGGAGGGAGAGAGGGAGGGAGGGAGGGAGGGAGGGAGGGAGGGAGGGAGGGAGGGAGGGAGAGAGAGATAAGTAGAGCACATCCATGAGCACGTGGAGAGAGGGGGAAGAGAATGGGGAAGGAGCGAGGGGACAGAGGGGGTGCAAGATCAAGAGATGAAGGGAGATAATACCTACCTTAACTGTTCCATCGTCACTGCCAGTGCAGACAAGTTGGGGGCCCCGCCTGGCTGGATAACAGGAGTTCACAAAGGAAGTATGCCCCTTTAACCTCTTCACTCTCTCTCCTGTTTCACTATCCCACACTGCCACAGTTTTATCTGTCGATGCTGAGAAGAGCATGCTAGAAAGAGAACACAAAGTAAGACAAACAACAGAGAGTGGAGACGACTCAGTGGTCAAGTGCACTGGCCACTTCCAGAGGACCTGAGTTTGTTTCCCAACCCACACAAAACGACCCAAAACTGGTTGTAACTCTAGTTCCAAGGAAACTGATGCCTCTTTTGGCCTCCACAGTACTGCATGCATGTGGTGCACAGACATACAAGTAGGGCAAACACCTAAATGCATAATTTAGTTCATGAGCACAGGGTGCCTCATCCTGCCTTCAGCCATCTTATTCACCTTCTAGATTCTGCATCAGGCTGACCCATACCATACAAATAATATAGCAATTTTATCAATTCATCTTTTTCTTCTTTGTGATATATACGGATACAATGCCCTCTTACATGAAGTATTTAACACTGGGCACAGCCATGCATACCTGCAACCCTAGCTCTTTGTCAGGGCAGAGAGGAGAGCATCACTGGGGCTTGCTGCTCACCAGTTTAGTTCTAGAGTCAGTGAGAGAACCTGTCTCAAGAGACTAATGTACAGAGCAGTAAAACAGGACCCTGATGTTCTCAGTCCTTAAATGTGCGTAGGCACGCACATACAGGCGCAGACACACTCTACCTCCAAAATGCCACCACATGCTACTAGTATAATGTCTATCTTGGAATACAGGGCTATGAACAAGTATAAATAAAAATTAAAGAAAAAAAGAAAAGGAAGGAAGGAAGGAAGAAAAGAAAGATTATGGGTTGATGAGATGTCTCAGAGGTAAAGGTACCTACTACCAAGTCTCATCTCTGTGCCCCACATTGTAGAAAATAAGAACCAATGGCCCCAAATTGGCTGCTAACCTCCACAACGATTCTTACACGCACCCACACACACATCTAATGAGTATGTCAAAACTCAATTTTGGTAGAATAGGACTTTGGAAAAATGTATAATATAAACAGTAATTATCTTTGGACAGGTAAAATGGAGAATTTTCCCATCTATTTGCTTTTTTTTTAATTTAATTTTTTTAAACATAGTTTATTACTTTCATGATGAAAACAGCTAATTTCAGCCCTCTGAATCTCTTATCAGATGGAGGCATTTGCCAGTTTGATTCCTAGAACACACATAAAGGCAAACAAAGAAAACTAGCTCCACAAAGCCGTCTTGACCTCTATACATGAAGCCCTCTCACAGAAACACCACACACACACACACACACACACACACACACACACACACACGCGCGCGCACACACACACACAGAGATAAAATGTAGCTCTAGCTGCCATGAAACTATGTAGATCAAGCTGGCCTCGAACTCAGAGATCTACCTGCCGTTGCCTCCTGAGAGCTGACATGTGCTATTATACCAGGCAATAAAAATGTAAAGAGCTAATTTCAAATTACATTTGTTTTGTGTCTCATAAAACAAACTGGTCTGAGTACTGGCGGATTAGGAGAAAAGGATGATGTGCTCTTGATTGTACATGACATCGCCCATGTGGACCATAAAACTGTGATTCTCCTGCTTCAGCTTTCTCAGTCTGACATTACAGGATTACAACACTATGCCCTGCAAAGACGTACCAGTTTCTGAGAATGTCTCCCAAGAGACAGAGCTCAGGGCTGACGGGCAGAGGATGCTAAGCAGTACTGTGGGAAGCGGCTGTCACTTCATATGCGGGCCGCTCACTCACCTGCCGTCTGTGTTATAATGCAGCTCCATCACTGCTCCACTGTGTCCCTTCAATGTAGCATAGTTGTCACAGTCTCCATAGACATTCCACAATACTGTTGGGAACAAACAAAAAGCCATCATCAGCCAGAAAAACATTACTTGGAAAAACCCAAAGTCTTTTTGAAATTACACACTCATGGAACAACACTGGTTTGCCAATTAGATCAGTTTTCCTGACAACACAACCTCTGTGTGTGCATGCACACAAGTGTCAGGCAAACAAGTGCATGGGCACGGAAGCCAGAGGACAACTTTTGGTGCTGTTCATCAGGTACCATCCATCTTTCTTTTGGAGATAGATTTCTCAAGGTCAGGAACTCGCCAAGTTGACTAGGCTGGCCCCAGATCTACCTATCCACCTTCCCAGAGTCAAGAGTACAAGCACACGCTACCTTACCTGGCTTTATACGAGTTCTGAAAATTGAACTCAGGTCCTAACTGACTGAGCTGTTTTCTCAGCCTTATTAGACAAGCTTTACTTATTTTTAGGTATTTTCCTTGCGAGTATGTATATGCACCACATGCATGCCTGACAACTATGAAGGCCAAAAGAGGGAGTTGGATTCCCTGGACCTGGACTTACAGATGGATATGAGCCACCATGTAGCTAGTGGGAAGTAAATTTGGGCCCTCTCCAAGAGCACTATCTGCACTACTTTTAAAAAAACTGGTACCTTTTCTTATATGCTCTGAATTTGAGTTTGAGAAGAGGAGATCGTTGGGCTGTTGTACCTCCGCTTCATTTCTATCTATTCTTTAAAATATTTATTATTTATTGATGTGTATGGAAGTGGAGGGGCAGTCAGAACATAGCTGTGGTAATCAACTGTGTGTGTATTCACAGCCTCAGAGGTCAGAAGAGAACACTGGATGCCCTGGAACTGTGTTACAGAGAGTTATGATGTCAGGTGCTGGGAACTGAACTCAGGTCCTCTAGAAGAGCATCAAGTGGTCTTTGTTGTTGTTCTTTTGTTTTATAAATAGTTGATTTTTATTTTATGTATATTGGTGATTTGACTGCACATAAGTCTGTGTGAAGGTGTCAGATCCCCTGGAAGAGGAGTTACAGACAGTTGTGAGCTGCCATGTGGGTGCTGGGAACTGAACTCAGGTCCTCTGAAAGAGCAGCCAGCGCTCTTAACTGCTGAGCCATCACTTCAGTCTGTGTTTTCGTTTTGTTTTGTTTGAGATGGGGTTTCTCTTTGTAGTCCTGGCTATTCTGGAACTCCCTCTGTAGACCAGGCTGGCCTTGAACTCAGAGAACCACCCATTAAAGCCAAACTGATGCTCTTGGTAAATCAGCTCAAGAGTTGTCTCTATAAAAATATATATATACTTTTAGGGCTGGAGAGATGGCTCAGCGGTTAAGAACACTGACTTCTCCTCCAGAGGTTCTGAGTAAAATTCCCAGCAACCACATGGTGGCTCGCAACCATCTGTAATGGGATCTGATGCATTCTTCTAGTGTGTGTCTGAAGACAGATGCAGTGTACTCATATAAAATAAATAAATAAATAAATCTTTAAAAAAAATATATAGCTGCTCTTGGTAGCATGGGCCTGTAATTCCAACACTTGGGAGGCAGAGGTGGAGGATTAGAAATTCCAAAGTCATTCTCACTTCATAGACAGTTTAAGGTTAGCCTGGGCTACATGAGCATGACAGAAGGAGAATGGAGGAGGGGAGGGAGGGAAAGAGAGAGGAGAGAGAAAGAGAGCAAAAAAGAAAATGTAACTCCAACCAAAGCAACCCACTTTCCAATTAGTACGCCTCCTTCCTTTTATTTACTACGTGGCCCTAAGGGTGCACCAGGCCGGGTGCTCAGCATCTTAACTCCTGCTTTAGCCTAACTATGGCCTCACTTGTCATGTTAGACTGATGTCTGATGCCTTCTATGGCACTCAGATTTAAGGGATCATTATTAGCAGAGAGCAAAGTGACTCCAGTTCAAAACTTGTGCCTTACGTATGAGCCGGTCAAATCCTGCAGAAGCCAGGGTGGATCCATTGGGGTGAAACTTGCAGCAGTACACTTCCCCTTCGTGTCCTGAGAGCAGCATGATTGGAGCTTGAAGGGAAGAACACCTTGGCGGTCCCTAAACCAAAGACAAGTGTGAGGCAGCCACTCACTGTCCACGGCAAAGCAAAGTGGGGGCAGCACATCTCATCTGGGTCGGGACATAGCACCTCTGCTCACAGAACTCTCTGGAAAACCCCTTGGACAGTCCAGCATATGCCCAATGTGCTTGCTCCACAGCCGACTTCTGACTGCTTGATCACGCTGAATTTACTTATGCCCCAGGATCTTAACATAGAAAGATATCTTTCACAAGGGCCCTTGCCTTATTTTGTCTTTTTCCATTGGCTCCAAGGCACTCTGTCGAAGCCCATCACGACCTCACCTTTTTTTCCCCCAAAGAGATGAAGCTCTGGGAGTACAGGAACATTCTTAAAGTCAGTCACCATTTTCCTGTCTCCAGTTCACCCAGACAGTCTTTGAAAAACCTTGCGTGGTATGGCTTATTATACAAAATAGACTTTGGGGGAACGAGCAGGGTCTTAATCTGTAGACCAGGCTGGTCTTAATAATTTTCAGTCCTCCTAAGTACTGCTATTACAAGTGTGTATTACTGTGCCAGGCTTAGCAAAGTAGATTTCATTATGGTCTTGGAGACTAAGCCTAGGCAATCTTACTCATCAAATAAGAACAAGTGTACTACCAATAATCCTGAAATCTCTTTGGCAGATTCCAGCATACTTATTTTTTATCATAATGCACTAACTATACAAAGTAATGGGTTTCATTAGGAAATATCCATAAATGCAAATAATGTACCATGATCATACTCATCCAATATATATATTAAAAAAAAAAGTTACACGTTGGCTAAAGAGATGGTTCAGTGGTTGAGAGCACTTACTGATCTTCTAAAGGACCTGAGTTCAGTTCTCAGCATCCACAATGTACAGTTTTCAAGGGCTGTAACTTAAGGTTCAGAGGATCCAACATCTTTTTGTGGCTACTGAGTTCTCCCCGCCTCTCCCTCCCCACATGAAACACACACACACACACACACACACACACACACACACACACACACACAAATAAATAAGCCTAATATAGCTAGGCACTGGAGAAAACAGCACTCAGCAAAACAATAGACCTTGCATTCTAGTGGAAAGTGAGAGAAAGGCAAACAGAGCTAAGTAAAACTCCCAGTGTTGTGTGCCATGGGAAGAAACAATACGGGTTCCAGAATACAGGACACTCCAACTTAAAATACAGTGGTCAGGAAGCCCCACTGAAAACCTGTTATCCGAGCAAGTATTTGAAAGAGCCAACAGTTGACCATGTGGGCATTTAGGAGAACATTCCAGCAAATACACCAAAGAAAAAGTAAGAACATATATGTTGGTGTCTTGAGCCAAATGATATGCCAGAAAACTGGTAGATGAGCAAGGAGGGGAATTATTACAGAGATTTTGATTTTTTTTTAAACTCACAATAGAAAGCCAACTCAATGTTTTCAGCAGAGCACACCATATGACTTAATATTTCCATGATTCCCTTGGCTACTGGATTAATAACCGACCCTTGATTCAAAGACAAAACCAGAAATACTAAGCTCTTCCTGCAGGGATGCCAGATGACATAAAAGTGGTTTTAACTAGATGGTAAAGATCATGGTCACACAGTTCTCTTTTCTTTCTTTCAACAGGATTTGCCATAATAATAGCCTACACTGACTTAAAGCCCTGGATCTCCCGGCCCCAGCGTCTTGACTGAAGATTATCAATGTGTGTATCCAGCTTTTTTGGGGGGAGGGGGAGGGAAGAGGACACAAGATCTTTCTGTGTTGTACAGGTTGGCTTCCAATTCCTTCCCTCAAGTTTTTCTTGTCAGTCTTCCGGAAAACTGGAACTACAGCCCCCCCCCCCCCCACTTGTTCACTTGAAGGATTTGGTTAAAGAGTTGGGGCAGGTGATAGATCTATTTCCTCATGTGAACCTAATATAGCATGGTGAGTGTGAGCACTATTTACAAGACATGTAGTTGGGAGCATGAACTCTGATTCAAAAAAAGTTTGCTTTCCCCGTTTGCAAAACAACATCTCCTTCCAGTCTGTTACCAAGATTATCGGAAATGTCACTCGCAAAACATCCAAGAACCAATGATCATAATTACTGTTATAAACTCAGAAAGAGAAAAAGGTTGTACCAGGCAGCAAAGTGAGCCACTATCATTCATTTCCATTGCTTCCCCTCTCATTCATTCATTTATCCATTCATTCATCCACTCTGCAAACTTTCCTGCACGTTTCTTTTATGCTAAATCCTTGAAGGATTCGGAAGCTTGGGTCTTGATTTTGAGGCCAAAGTTTTAAATGATTCAATGCCACTAAAGAGCTGAAAACGGACGTCTAACAGGGAAACACGTATGAAACACACAGAATAGGCACCTTTACAGAGGCCTATTTTAACTTCAGGTTCCCCTAGAGCCAATACCATCCGTAGGAAGACGGGAGGAGGGCCGAAAGCGGGATGCCTCCCCACTTACCGCCTGCAGCAATGCCCCGGGAGTCGCCTGCTGCTGTCCGGCTCCGGGCCCAGACCCTGCCGCTCCCAACAGCAACTCATGTCGCGGCCGCTTGACGGGAACGAGCGGTAGCTCCGGGCCCTTGCGCTTCTGCTGCTCGATCATGGCGGCAGCCACTCTCCTCAGCGCCACCACTAACCGCGCCGCCGACCGCAGGTGGCGTGCAATTGGTTCCAAATGAGTTCTTCCTCCAGAACTTCCGGAGAGGAACAACCAATTGGCTTCCAACATTTCCATCTGCAACGCCCTCTGAATCCACTCTTGCGATTGGTCAGGTTGTGCTGACGTCATGAGAACGCAACTCTGGGATTGGAGCGCGGAACTGGCGTTCTTCTCCGCCCCCTCAGGCGCGCAGTGCATTGTGGGTGAGAACGAGCGGAGCTTCTTCAGCGTTCCTAGCGATGAAGCGGCTGTCCTGCTAGGAGCCAACGCCGAGTGAGTGTGTGGGGAGTCAGGCGGGTGGCTGTTCCAGTCTGTAAGGTGCGAGTCGGTGCTAGGCCTGAGCCTGCCATTTTTAACTATCAGCCTTGGCAGCGAGGGGTGTCAGGGGGTGTCCCCGGAAAGAGAAGTCCCTTGGTAGACTGGAACGGAGCTTTGGTATCTCTGGCTGCAGGACTCGAACCATCAGGCCGCTGTCCCTTGACACCTGTTCTGCAGGATGCCGGTTCTGCGTCCAACTCTCTACTGGCCCGACTCCAGGCACTCCCGACCTCCAGGCTTCAGTGCCGGACTTGGCTGAGGCGGTGGAGTTAGTTTTTGTTACTGATTTAGCCGTCTTTTTAAAGGCCTTTAATTTATGTCCCCGAGACAGCCAGTGATGAGGAAAGTATCAGATGGTCCTTCCAAAGTACAATTTAGTTGAGAAGTCGAATATTCATGCTTTTGTACCAGGCCTTCTCGAAAGTGGTCCAAATGATATTTACTGTGCAGTGCGTTGGAGGTCATTCTGAAGAAACGTGGTCCCCTACCTCAGGTATGGGGAATGTGTTAAATCTCACCAGTTGATCGGAAGAGCAGTGCCTCATGCTATGAGTTACTGATATAAGCTTGAAGGCTTTTCAGAGGAAAAGATGTCTGAGCTGTTCCTATTTGATGGGACAGTTCTAATTAGGGAAGAGAGGAAGGGAGAACGTTCTGCACAGAACAGCATGTGCAGTGCCCTATCAGTTGGAAAGATAACTGAGACACAAAGAGCCGGTGTGCTGAGAGAGAGCTTGGCGTGAGTATGTTACGGGATGAACCCTGAGGTCATGAAGATTTGCAGGAAGTTGAAGTTTTTAACTTTAAAACTAATAGGAAGCCAGTGAAAGTTTTCTCTCTCTTCCAGAATGTAGTGCAGAAGATGGCGTGATGAGATTGGAGAGAGAAGGGAGGTTTGCTGGGGGCAAATAGACCACTCTCGGAGCATGAACAGTAGTTCTGATCACCAGTGTCTGTGAGAACCAAGCTGGAGTTGGGACTGAAGAGAAGTTTAACAGTATCTTGGGGTAGCAAGGAAGTAAATTGGACAGGATTTGGTGATGGATTGGATGATGCCTAAGAGAGGATTTGGCTCTTAGTTCCAACACTGGAGGCTGAGACAGAGGATTGCTACAAAACCAAGGCTAGCCTGGACAACATTGAAATGTTCAACTCACACCAGGCTGCTAGCATGACCAGACTGGGTCTCAATATGTAGCTCTGGCTGTTCTGGAACTCACTCTGTAGACCAGGCTGGCCTTGAACTCCACTGTCTTGAGATCCACTTGTCTCTGCCTCCCAAGTGCATGTATGTATTTGTCCCTCATGAATGCCTAGTGCTAGCATATGAACTACCATGGGAGTGCTAGAAACTCTAACCCCAAGTTCTCTGTGAGCGTGTCTCAGTTAGGATTTTACTGCTGTGAACAGATACCATGACCAAGGCAACTCTTATAAGGACAACATTTAAGTACAGCTGGCTTACAAGCTTAGAGGTTTAGTCCATTAGTGTCTGGGCAGGCATGGTGCAGGAGGAGCTGAGAGTTCTATATCTTCATCTTCTAGAAGATTGAATCTCTCAGGCAGCTAGGAGTGTCAGAGCCCACTCCCACAGTGACACACTTCTTCCAGCAAGGCCACATCTATTGGTACAAGGCCATACCTCCTAATAGTGCCACTCCCTGGGCCAAGATTATACAAACCACCACAAAGAGTAACAAGTGCTCTCAACCTCTCTCTAGCCCTTCCATAGTGAGATTCTAGCTCACAAAGCCAGGGGCTGGTCATGTGACCTCTGGGTTCAGTTCTTAGGACTGCAAGAAGACCTCTCCCACCAAATAAAAATTTAAAAACTGCTTAAGGCTTCTGTTCTGTGGGCGGAGCAAACGAAAAAAGGCAGGGTGGAGTGGTGCAAGCCTTTAATCCCAGTACTCAGGAGGCAAAGGCAGGTGAATCTTTGTGAGTTCAAGACTAGTCTGTTCTACTTAGAGTTCCAGGACAGCCAGAGATACATACAGAGAGTCTGTCTTGAGAGGGAGATGGGGGGGGTGCTTTAGATATAACTCTTCATAATTTTATTTAGATTTTTTTAAAGAATTATTATTTTATGTGTATGAATGTTTCACCTGAATGTGTGTACCATGTATAAGCCTGGTGCTGAAGGAAGCCAGAAGGCATCAGAGCCGTGGGAGTGGAGTTGCATGCTGTTGTGAGCCACCATGTGGGTGCTGGGAATAGAACCCAGCTCCACTGGAGGAGCAGTGCTTTTACCTGCAGAAGTTCTCTCCAGTCTTTCTCATGCTCTCACAGCCTAATTCTGCCAGGAACCACTTAGTGCATTGCTCCTTCCATGGCTAATGTGTGTGGAGAAAAACTAGGATGTCTGCCCTCATTTTGGGTGTCCCAGTGCGATTATAGATTCTATACTTGGCTAATTAACTTTGTAAGTGTGGTAGCGATTAGTAAAGGTCCCTTAATAGAACCATGAAGTTCATTAATAACACCTGTTCTGGCATGTGAGGCAAGGGATGCTGCTGGGTAAAAGAAGGGGAAGTCTGGAGATGGAACTGCATAGCTGGGGAATAGGAGACAGGGGATTCAGTCATTTCTCAGAATGGGCAAACCAGCCTCTAGCCTGTGTACTTTTATTAGTGTGTACGTGTTCCTGTGTGCAGGTATACATGCATGCACTTGTATGGAGATGAGAGATTGACATTGAGTATCTTTTTCAGTTGCTCTCCGCTTTATTTATTGAGACAGTATCTCTCCTGAAAAGTAATGGTCACTGATTCCACTAGATTTATTGGCTACCTAGCCCCAGGGATCCTCGTGTCTCTGCCTCTGGGATTACAAGCCTGCACATCTGGGCTCTGTTTTTTGTACTTGGGTGCTGGGAATGGAAATGAGTTCTCATAATTACAAGGCAAGCCTTTGTGATTGACCCATCTTACCAGCCCCCAAAGGTGTACATTTTAAATTAAAAGCACATAGAAAAGCTGGAGAAACACTCAGCCATTAAGACCTCTTGCTGCTCTTGCAAAGGACCAGGGTCCAGTTTCCAGCACCCATATTGGGTAGTCAAAACCAATCTTAACTCCAGTCCCAAGGGAGCTGATGCTCTCATCTAGCTTTAGTCACACACACACACACACACACACACACACACACACACACACACAATAATGAAGTAAAATCTCCCTTTTTACTGTATAACTTTGATTGGCTAGGAACTCACTGTGTAGACTAAGCTGGTCTCAAACTCAGAGATCTACCTGCCTCAGCCTCTGTTTTTAGGGGAAAGGGGCTCAAGATAGGGTTTCTCTGTGCAGCTCTGGCTGTCCTGGAACTTGCTCTGTAGACCAGGCTGGCCTTGAACTCAGATCTGCCTGCCTCTGTCTCCCTAGTGCTAGGATCAAAGGGGTACAGCACCACTACCCAGCTAAGACTTCTGTTTTTGATGATTTTCAGACCTGGCCAAGAGCATTAGACTCTGGGATCAAATTCTACTGTTGCTAGGACTGTGTGTGTGTGTGTGTGTGTGTTTGTGAATATCTCAATATATATTTATTTATTTATTTCAGGCTATCATCAAACTTTCTGTTCTTTCTCCCCTACCTAAGTACTCATGCATGCTAGACATTCTATTACTGAACTGTATCCCCAATTATAGGCCTCAGACTTGCTGTGTAGCCCAGGCTATCTCAAACTCATGATCGTTTCCTAAGTGCAGGGATCGTTGGCAATACAGACAGAGGTCATTACATCCAGCTTCATTGCTAGGTTTTTGGCATAAGCTTAGTGATCTGACTCCTAGAAGCTGTTCATCATTAATGTACATAAGAATAGAAGCTATGGGCCGGGCGGTGGTGGCGCACGCCTTTAATCCCAGCACTTGGGAGGCAGAGGCAGGTGGATTTCTGAGTTCGAGGCCAGCCTGGTCTACAGAGTGAGTTCCAGGATAGCCAGGGCTATACAGGGAAACCCTGTCTCGAAAAACCAAAAAAAAAAAAAAAAAAGAATAGAAGCTATGTTCTGTGATGTATTACATGTCCCCTGCACAGCATAGTACCTGGACATAGTAAATGCTTGGTAATTGTTGTTTTCTTACCATTCTTACATGTGTGCTTTTTTTTTTTTTTTAGACAAGGTCTCATTGTGTAACCTTGGCTAGCTTGTGACTCAACTGACCTGAGACCTCTCTTTCTGATGTTTTTGAGATCTAGGCACAGATGCCCTTTCTTTCCAAAGTCATCCCATGCCAAATGAGTAACAGCAGTAGTGATAAAAAAGAACGAGCACCACTCAGCAATGATGTCACTGGAGTAGTGATTTAGGATGGTAAGGCAGGAAAATCGCTTCATCTCAGTTCAGCAGGGGTCCAGAACTAGCCTGGGTAGTATAGTGAGACCACATCTCAGAGCAATGGCGGTGGCCATACAGTTCAGATGCAAGTCTTGCTTAACATGTACCAGGTTCTGGATTTGATATCCATTATCATAAACAAAACTGATCCTGAACAAAGCCAAGCATGGTTGCACATGCCTGTCATTCCAGCACTGAGGAGGCAGATCCAGGAAGATCTTCACAAGTTCAAGGATAACCTGAGCTACATAGGAAAACTCTTGTCTCAAAAAACCCCCAAAAAGTTAGGCTAGGAAGATGGTTCAGCTGGTAAAGATACTTGCTGTGCAGATATGCGGGCCTGAGTTTAAAACCCCAGAGTCCACATAAAAAGCTATGGTTACTCGTGTGTATGAATCCAGTGCTGTGGCAGAGGAAACAGGGTTCATTGGGGCTTGCCGACTGCCTGGCTAGCTCCAGGTCAGTGAGAGATCCTGTGTCAAGGGAGTAAGATGGAGTGCCCCTATGCATACCAATATACAGGCATGCCCATATACCATAGACACAAATAAACGTAAGTAAAATTAAAAGCAACGGCAGTGTCCTAGATGAACTAACCAAGCAACCAAATCTCCTGCATAGACTGAAAGTACTAGTGACTGAGTGAGTAACAAATCACAAAGAATGACATCCAGGTTCCCAGATGTCCCACCAGTGGACTGCTGAGATGGGATGAGAGTTCTTTGTGTAGCCTGACATTACGACTTTTTGGAGGTTATCCATGGCCTGTCTGCACATTTCTTTCTTTCTTTGTGTTTCTGGGGATGAACTTAGGTTTCATGCTACGTGCTAGGCAACCTCTGCCATTGACCTCTGTATCCAACCCTATTCATTATTTCTTATTGTGTGTGTTATGTATGTGTTCATATGTGTGTGCATGGGTGAACATGCATGTGTGGGGATGTGTGGAGGCCAGAGGTGGATGGTCAGTGTCTTCCTTGGTCATTCTTCACCTTACCTTTTGTGGTCGTTTGTTTGAGGTTGGGTCTCACTGTGTATCTTTGGCTATCATGGGACTGACCTCAAACTCAGAGATCTGCCTCCTCTGCCTTCGGAGTGCTGTGGTTAAAGGTGCACATCACCACGACCGGCCCCTTTACCTTTTGAAATAGTCACCACTAAGCCTAGAGCTCGTGAATTTGGCTAGGCTATCTGTTCCGAAGATCACTGACTTGGGGTCTGTCTGTCTCTGCCCCTCCCACCGTGATAACAGACCCGTGCCACTGCACCTGGATTTGTATGGATCTGAACTCATGCTTATATAGCAGGCTGACTATGACCGAGCCATAGCCCCAGCCCCTCCTTCTTCAATACAGATGTCTCTCTAATTGTTGTTTCTTTCTGAAAGGACGTTTGAATTAGCTTTAGCAGAAGAGAAATGGAGGAGCCGTAGACTATTAAGGATGAATTCAGGAAGGCCTGAGACCATGGAAAACTTGCCTGCACTGTATACTATTTTTCAAGGAGAGGTATGTTTTACACTTCGAAACTTCCCTTTTAGAGAGTGTTAAGAATGTCCTGAGGGAGGCCGGGCGGTGGTGGCGCACGCCTTTAATCCCAGCACTTGGGAGGCAGAGGCAGGCGGATTTCTGAGTTTGAGAGTTCGAGGCTAGCCTGGTCTACAGCGTGAGTTCCAGGACAGCCAGGGCTACTCAGAGAAACCCTGTCTCGAAAAACCAAAAAAAAAAAAAAAAAAAGAATGTCCTGAGGGAGGAAAGCATCTGGGGTTATTCCATTTGAGACTATCTTTAATGGGAAGGCCTCTGGGACCTCTGGGACATACAGACCTTCTCTAAGCTACAGACTTCTGTGTTCTCAACACCTCAAAGCATCTCTACCTTAGATTTTAAACTTTTTTCTATTTTTCACAAAATAGTCTTTTCTTATTTTAGTAGATGGAATTGTTACCTATTTGGTGCCAGAGTTAGAAATCTGGTCATGATACTTGATTTCATCCTTTGATTCTGTTGATCTTTCCTCTCTACCTCTTTCCTGAGTCCTAATCATCCCTCCAGTCTGCATGATGATTCATGCCTCTGCTACCCCGTAATCCAAGCTCTGCGTCTCTTGCTTGGCTCTGACTGGAATCGCCTGCTTCTATTGCAGCTCCTCTCCAATCTGTTTATGACTCTGCACCCAGAATATCATCCCCAAACAGGTTATGGCCAGGAAGGTGCCTCAGTTGGTAGAGTGCTCACCCAGCATGTAAGAAGTGTTCCATCCCCAGCACCACAGAAAACAGAGTGTGGTACTGTGAGCCTGTAATCCTGGCACATCAGAGGTGGAGAAAGGATTAGGAGTCCAGCTCAGACTGTCAGGCTTGGTGGCAAGCTCTGTGCCTGCTAAACCATTTGACGGCTCTGGTTTTGTTTAATTTTCAGGCTGGGCCTCACTCTGTAGCCTAGTCTGGTCCCAAACTTACTTTGTAGTAAGCCTTGGCCTCAAGGAACAGCAGTACTCCTGTATCAGCCTCCACATGTTGGGAATTGTTGGCCTAAGGTATGTTTTTATGGGTTATCATTTAAGAAGAGTAGTCTGAGGGGAGATAGAACTTCACAGCTTTTCAAAAAAAGTTGTTTAGGTAGGGTCTCACTTTGTAGTCCTGGCTGGTCTAGAACTCACTATTTAGTCCAAATTGGCCTCAAACTCACAGAGATCCACCTAGCTCTGTCTCCTGGGTGCAAGGATTAAAGGCATATGTCATCAACACATCCAGCCTTTAATTTTTTTTCTTTGTGTTTGAGACAGGATCTCTCCAAGGTAACCAAGGTTGATCTC
This sequence comes from Grammomys surdaster, assembly GCF_004785775.1. Classification (NCBI taxonomy): domain Eukaryota; kingdom Metazoa; phylum Chordata; class Mammalia; order Rodentia; family Muridae; genus Grammomys; species Grammomys surdaster. The sequence continues at coordinate 3,483,702 of NW_021621113.1, read as the reverse complement.
TATCTTCCTTAGGATTTCGGTTGCTTTGATAAAACACCAAACCCAAAAGCAACTTGGGGAGGAAAGGGTTTATTTTACTTCCACTTTCACATCACAGTCCATAAAAAAGTCAAGGCAGGAGCCTGGAAATAGGAACGGAAGCAGAGGCCAAGGACGAAGGCTGCTTTTGGCTTGTCCCCCTGGGCTTGTTTAACCAGCTTTCTTATACAACTCAGCTCCACCTGCCCAGGTGTGGTATCACCCACAGTGGGATAGGCACTCCACATCAATCATTAATTAAGAAAATGCCCCCACAGGCCAGTCTGGTGAGGGCATTTTCTCAGTTGAGGTTCCTTCTTCCTAGATGACTCTAGCTTGGGCCATGTTGACAACAGAAGAGATGGTCTAGAAGTCTCTGTGTAGTCCAGGCCAGCTTGGAACTTGTGATTCCCTTCCTATAGCTACCTCCAGAGTGCTGAAGAACTTGATAGTCCTGATACTTTTTCAGCTGTACATGATGTAAGGTTCTCCAGACACAGTGGTGCATGCTGGGAAGTGCATGCTTCCAAGTGTGCTCTCTGTAACTTGACAAGTGCAGGCAAGGGGATCCTATCTGTTTAGGCTAGCCTGGGCTACAGAGTGACAGCATGTCTTGAACAAACCAATTAAAAGGAAAGTGTACACCTTTAGTCCCTGGGAAGCAGAGGCAGATGGATCTGTGAGTTTGAGTTCAGCCTGGTCTGCAGAATGAGTTCATCAGCTAATATTTATTTACATAGAGGACCAGTTTACATTAAGACTGAAAACAATGGCCAGGTGCTCATCCCAGCATTTGAGAAGTAGAGACAGCCCAATCTCTGAGTGCAAGGTCAGCCTGGTGTACATAGTAAGTTTTAGGCCAGCCAGAGCTACACAGTAAGCCCCCATCTAGAAACAAACTTGAAAACAAACAAACGAAAAAAGATTAAAACTTCTGAAGTGTAACCAAGGTGCAAGAACACTTGAGATACACACACACACACACACACACACACACACACATACACAGAGTGTTAGGAATTTCTCCATAAAAGTAACTTCTTTTAGTGAGTAAGAAGGCTCTTCTCAGAGTCTTCGTAATCACCCAGTGGTTAATGAATGACCAGGCTATGTTCTAAATCTTCCAAGTCTGCTATCTCCAAAATCTAGCTGGAATTGATTGCAGGATCGCACTGAAGTGTATGAAGGAACTGGAAGCCACGTGAGAGAATGTTTTAAGTGAGTGGTGGCGGAGAGGGATACAGCGCTGACCACAGAAGCAGTTTTACTTTACTAACTGCTTGGAAGGATTTATCCTGGAAATCCATATTCTTTTAAAAACAGCTTAGGCATTTTTTTTTCTTTTTGTGACAGGATTTCTTTGTGTAGACTAGACTGTTCTAGAGCTAGCTCTATAGACCAGGCTGGCCTCCAACTCAGAGAGATTAAATTCCCTTGCCTCTGCCTCATTAGTGCTGACACTAAAGGTGTACACCACCACCTCCCAGTAGGCATCTGTTTTTTAAAAGTTGTTTTTATTTCATACTCTCTGGCTTGGTACCTGGTATACATAGCTGCTGTATAAATAATGGGATACAACTGTCCCTTGGGCTGGTAGTGTGAGTTGTCCTTGAAGAAACTGGTCCAACTGGAATTCTAGGATTCATCTCTTAACGGGCTTATTGAGGATGGTGGCAGTGTGCAGTGATTGAGCAGATGAGAAGCCAGTATCCATTTTCTTCTCATCCTCTGAGATCTTGCTGCCAGAGTCTATTAAACATGGCAGGAGTGTAAGGATAGCAGTGGGAGCTAGGGCTTGTCTTAGATTTGCCACAGACAAAGGAAATGCCGGAGGGTAATCAGTGTTGGTAGAATTATCGTTGGAGACAAAGAATGCTCCGTGCCTGGATGTGCTACTCTCTAGTGTCGAACCAGGAGTTCTGAGCCTCGGGTTCATCATTTACATTATGAGGAGAGCAAGTTTCAGGGCCAGCGCAGGCTCTTATGTAAAGAAGGAGAGTCATTTTACCCAAGGCCCGAGTTTCTGTAGAGATAATGGCTGAATTTCTCTCCCAACCCTCTCTCCTGAGTCATTTGAGTAATTATTCTTGGGACCCCAGGAAGACTGTGTGCTCATCTGTGGCAGGTGCCATCCTGTTAATTTCCACTCTGACGGCACCCTAGGAGACACAGAGGTGGAGACACCTGGTGCTGGAAGGAGGCAAGGATACCTTTTCTCACCGAAGACTTGAACGCTTCTTTTCTGAAGCACATTAACCTTTCCCTTTGGGAGAGGCAAAATTAAGGTCTGTTATTACCTCTAAAGACGATAATGTGGCCCTGCAGCCTCAGGATTGAGAAGTTATTTTGTCTTAATTTACAGCAGCAAGGTGGTTTGGGCCCTAACTTCCAGATGCTGCTGTTAAGTTTTTTTCAGATCACTGTGGTCCTTAGTAATGCCAGTGTGAAACTGCTCAACCTGTCTTTCTGAATCCTACAGCAATGTTAAAGTGCTTTAGCTGAGGTAGAACCAAGACATTTGCTTTTATTTTTATTAAAAATGGGAAGACTTGAGGCTGGAAAGATGGCCCAGTGGTTAATAGTATTTGCTACTCTTACAGAGAAGACAGTTTCTTTAGTTGGTACCCACATGGTAGCACATAACCATCTGTAACTCCAGTTCCAGGCCATCCAGCGTTCTTTCTGACCTTTCTGGGCAATACAGTCGTGTGTATAGTACACGTACACACATGCAGGCAAACACTAATTCATAAAATAAATACATTTTTTTTTTAAAAAAAAAAAGGGAAATAGTTCTTCATCTGGGACCATTCTCACACAGAACAAATTACTTTTTGAGCTTGGGTAAGTGCTTGACATCTCTGGCCTTCACGCATTTCATTCAAAAAGATTGTTTTCCAGACAGAATTCCACTCTGCCAATAAACATGCACTCATGGCAGTCTTCCTGCCTCCCCGGCCTCCTCATGCTGGACCATGCAGGTGTGCAACTCTGTGCCTGCCTAGACCAGCTCATTTCTAACACCATGTCTAACACCTTTTCTTTTCTTACCTTTTAAAAAATACTTATCTATCCTTATTTTATGTGTATGGATGCTTCTGTTTGCATGTATGCCTGTGCACCACAAGCTTGCAGTGCCCTTGGAGGCCTGAAGAGGGCACTGAGTCTTCAGGAGCTGGAGGTACAGATGGCTGTGAGTCACTGTGTGGGTGCTGGGAACTGAACCTGAATCCTCTGTAAGAACAACTGCTTTTTTGTTTTTTGGTTTTTGGTTTTTCGAGACAGGGTTTCTCTGTGTAGCCCTGGCTGTCCTGGAACTCACGCTGTAGACCACGCTGGCCTGGAACTCAGAAATCCACCTGCCTCTGCCTCCCAAGTGCTGGGATTAAAGGCGTGCGCCACCACTGCCTGGCAAGATCAACTTCTCTTAACCACTGAGCCATCTCTCCAGATCCTTTAATATCTTTCTTAAAGCCCTTCTGGCTCCACCTTGTTGTGATCTTTTAATTGTACTTGTTTTGGGTTGATTTTGTTGTTGTTGTTTTTGTTGTTGCTTTGTTTGAAACTGTTTTATCCTTACTTTCCCATAGTTTATTCCTCTGTATACCCCAAGAGAATAGAATTTTAGGGTTATAACCCTTTCTTCACAGTGGCCCTGGAAAGAGTGCAGTTTCACTTTGTGGTCAGCCTTGCCTGCAGTGAGCTGGAGGCCAGCCTGCGTTCTGCGTTCCCTGTGATCCTCTGTCAAAACAGTAAAGAGGAGAGAGAGATTGTTTCTCAGTTGTGCAACATTGATTTTTTATTTTGTCTTTATAGGTTGCTATGGTGACAGACTATGGAGCTTTTATCAAAATCCCAGGCTGTCGGAAGCAAGGTGGGAGCCCTTAACGGGGAATCGGCACTTCCACTGCACTCATTCTGTGGCCCCCACATCCTCGCTCTAGGACCTACATTTTACAGATAGATGCTTGTTTATTTTACTTTGTTCTCAGTGTAGCAATAGGGATAAAGAGTTCTTTGTGCATCTATATGTGTATGTGCACTGTGTACGTGCCTTGATCTTAGGCTTGCTGCCCTCTATTAACTGAGCACTAGATTGATGTTTGTTTCACTGGAGAAGCCTTGTAGTAGTACGTGGTGGCTCAAGCTTCTGCACCCAGGAAACAGAGGAAGGAGGGATGCTATAGGGTCAAGAACAGCCAAAGACTACACGGTGAGATTCTGTCTCAAAAAGTTAAAACTACCACCCCAACCAAGGAGCTCGGGAGATGGCTCTGAGAACATGAGGAACTGACCTCAGTCCCCAGCACCCACATAAACAGCCAGGCACAGCGTACATTGTAACTCTAGCATTGGAGGGCAAAGACAGTGGATCCCCAGAGCTCACTGGCCAGCCATTCTAGCCTAAACTGCAACCATCCTGTTCAGTGAGAGGCACTGACTTAGGGCATGACAGCAGAGGGTTCTAGAGGGAGATACCCTATGTCCTGCTGTGGCTCCTGCATGCATGTGTGCTCCTCACACACACACCTGGAAACACAAAAGTAGGTTGGTCTTGGAGACTATATGATGAGGAAAAGAAATTGAGTCTGGCCATGTACAGTGGAGCATACCATGAACAGCAGAGAGAGACCAAGGCAGGGACTGAACTTGGAGCTGGTGAGGACCACATTGTTAAAAGAAGGAGTTTTAGGATCTGTGAAGCAAAGCTGCACGCCATAGCTTATGCCTTTAGTTCCAGCTCTCTGGGGTCCTTGACGGGAGTAGGGTGCTTGAATGTGAGGCCAGCTGGGGCCGTGAGACCCTGCCACAGAAACCAAAACAGTCTCCGTGGGTAAAGGCACCTGCCACCATGTCATAGGAGCTGAGTTCCAAATGCTGACCCCATGTGGTAGAAGGGCAGAACTGACTTCTTGCAAGTTCTCAGACCCTCGCATGGTGTGTGTCCCTGACTTGCACATAAAATTAGTAAAAACATAATAAAAGCAAACCAGTAAAAACTAAAAGCTGGGCATGGTAGCATACACTTTTAATCTTAGCATTCAGGAAACACAGGCAGGCGGATCTCAGTGAGTTCCTTGTCCTCCAAAGCTATATAATGAGAGACCCTGTCTCAAAAAAATCAAATAAACCATAAAAAAAGCAAACATGAAACAAGGCAGATCTCAGTTTACCGACATGGGATGATATCTAAAAAAAAATAATTTAGAACTAGTCACAGAACATTTTTGTGGCATGCCCTCCCTTACTCTTTTTATTAAAGAGTATGCACAGTGGCTCTGTTTTAAATGGCTGTCTGTTCAGAGGCTATTGAACAGACTTCTCCAAGTGGCCTCCTGTGGCTAGTTGGCTAGCTGAGAGAAGGATGTACAGAGGAGAGGGATTTTTCACTTTTTGGAGTCTGATAGTTTTTCTGTCAGAAAGCTGTGCAGATCTGTGACACATGAGGCTGTGCCGTTAGCCTTGGAGGCAACTGCATTTCATCCTTCCATTAAGTGGTTTGCACACTGGCAGGCAGCAGTCTGTAATTAAGTTCTGCGTTTTATGTTGGCTGGGACTTGGGGAGGTGGAGCTCACCCCACCCTCAGGACTCACACCTCTTCCTGCCTAAAGACAGATTTTCTTGTTAGTGTACTCGCCATGGCTGCTGGTACCAATTTCGTGTGGGCATTTATGTGACACTTTGGGGACAGTGTGGAGATGAAAAGCCTGCTACCTTTCAGCAGTCAGTTGTCACCTCACTCGTGGCTGTTCCCTGTCAGATAATGCCTGTGATAGTGGCTGACAGCTTACAAGTGGATCTGTCAGACTGACAGCTGTGCCAGACTCACAGGGAGAACTCAGGAAGCCAAATAATTAGGTAGAATCTGTGAGCTCTAATCCTAGCATCTTGTGTAGGTGTGGTGGATAACAGAGAAGTTGACTTCCCTACAGTGTCTAGCTTCTCTCTAAAGGAGGATATCATTAGGTCCTGCCTTGGAGGTTCTGAGCAATGAATAAACTGTGGTCTGATCAGATTGTAACATCTTTCATTCAGGGAGGTGCTAATTTGAATTATTTTCTCAGAGTCTGTTTGTAGAATCCTTTAGCCACTATCAAGTTAAAAACTTCTACTTGGTATTCAGATCAAAAGATTATATATATATAATTTGTGTATGCAAATGGGGCTTGGGGACATGCCATAACATTTGTGTGAAGGTCATAGTATAACTTGGAGGTACTCTCCTTCTACCATGTGGGTTCTGGGTTTGAACTCAGGTGGTCGGGCTTGGTGGCAAGCGCCTTACCCACTGAACCCTCTCCCTGGCCCTAACCTCTCCTCTATAGTGTTGCTCAATAGAACTTTATGTGCTGGTGGTAACCTTATAGATTTGTTCTCATTAGTTGTGTCACATAAACCAGTTTTTCATTTTTTTTAGACACCAACAAGACCCTAACAACTTTCAATTCAATTCTGACATATCAACTCTGAATTAATGATCAGGTCCTATAGTTAAAGGAGCTCTGTCCCACAAGGTTGCCGCACCTCAGGTGCCCCTAAAGATGACCAGCCAGTCTAACTTGGAGGTTTCCATGAGCCCCTACTTAAGTTTGGTAATTAGAGTAGATTAGGTATTGTGTACACCTGTAATTGCAGCACATGGAAAACAAAGGCAGGGAGATCAGAAAGCAGGCCAGCCTTGTCTACATAATGAATTGGAGGCCAACCTGGGCTACATGAAACTCTGTTTAAAAAACGAATGAGCAGAGGATGGCAAGGCACACCTATAATTCCAGCACTCAGGAGGCAGAGGAAGCCAGATACCTGAATTCAAGGTCAGCCTGATCTACATAGTGAGTTCCAGGCCAGCTAAGGCTACACCATAAGACTGTCTCAAACAAAAACACCAAAGTAAAAGTTCACAGAACTCAGGAAACCATGTATTCCCCCTTGCTGTTTATAATAAATACAGTTCAGGAATAAACAAACAGTGGAAGGGCCACAGGGCAGGTGAGTAGAGTGGGGTGAAGGTGTCCCTGTACTCTGTTCTGTCTAGCACTGCATACTCCATGCCGTCACATGAGCTACATGGATATGTGCAGGGACTGTTCTAAAAGCCACTCGATCCCCACTCCTTTTGCATTCCCTGCTGTGGGAGTTGGAAGGATTGGACTGAGTGTTCCAGTCCTCTCATTACTGGATTATTCCTGTGACCACCCCGGCCAAAGACTATCTGTCACCTTATTGGCATGAACTCGTAGTAAAACATTGTCCTATTATTCTGATAATCATGCCTAATGGATTCTTTGCTGGAAACAAGGACAAAGAACCAAAACCATACACACACACACACACACACACACACACACACACACTCGTGCATGTATCAAGGTTTTAGTATTGTTAGCATTCCTGGGTGTTATGGTGTACACATGGAGGTCAGAAGACAGTTTTCCAGACTCAGTTCTCTTTATCCATGTTAGTGATGCTGCCTCTTATTTCTGGCTGACTGCATACTCTAGGCTGGCTAGCCTGTAAACTTCCAGGTAACTCCACTGTCGGCGTGCTGAAATTACAGATGTGAGCCACCACATTTGGCTTTTTGTGTGGTTGCAGGGATTGAACTGCGGTCCTCAAGTTTGCAATCAGTAAGCTGCTGATCCAGCTTGCTGCCATTTTTAATTTTTTGAGACAAGATCCCACACTGTATCCTGGACTAGCACTCACAATATAATCCTCCTGCGTTAGGCTCCTAGGTGATGAAATTATGGATAAGTGACATTCTACCCAGCCAAATGTATCTTTATGTTTTATGTTTTACATGTCTTCAGTCCAATACTATAGCTGCTGATTTTTGTTTTAGCCGTTAAATGTAAAAAAGCTATGCTGCTTGTGGCTGTGATAGTAACAGTGGAGGCCTATCCAACTATACACGGAACAAATTAGAACAGTGTGTAAGGAAGGTAACAGAGGCTGCCCTGAATTCACCTAAGCTGTTCAGATGGCTCAGCGCCTAGTACAGTGTCTGAGATATACAGGACAGTCAGTGAGTCTTGTTGCAGAAACACATGAATTCAAGTCCAGCTCAGCCGTTTACTAGTCTCTTTCTTTGTCTTTTCTGTCTTTCTTTCTTTCTTTCTTTCTTTCTTTCTTTTTTTTTTTTGGTTTTTCGAGACAGGGTTTCTCTGTGTAGCCCTGGCTGTCCTGGAACTCACTCTGTAGACCGGGCTGGCCTTGAACTCAGAAATTCGCCTGCCTCTGCCTCCCAGTGCTGGGATTAAACACATGCGCCACCACCGCCCAGCACTAGTTTCTTGACTTGAGAAAATCACTTGATTTTTGAGTCTTTAGTTTCCTCTTCTGTGAAATGTGGATGATTTACATATTTTGGACTCTGGTTATTTGATTGACAGAACTGTCTTTCATCCATCCTCGGATCCATTTTTGCCTGCAATATCGTGTTAGTAAATGTTTGACTGTATCTCTAATCCCAACAGATAAAGGGCATGGAAGCACTGAGATTTCTGCCAGTATTACTGTCACATGCCATTCACTGGAGACGACTTGCTGGAACAGGCTAGAGAGGGAATATACCCCAGAGATGAGGCAGAGTGTCCCCTTTGCCAAGCTTTGGCTGTACCTGTCCTCTTGTGAATTGGCAAGTTTACCTTCTTGTTCTCTTACCAGTGGGAGCTGTGAGAGATTAGTGTTGAGCCCGAAACAATGGGGAGACATTCTACATTCTAGGCAGTGGTTGCAAGCACTTGCTCTCTCTCTCTCTCTCTCTCTCTCTCTCTCTCTCTCTCTCTCTCTCTCTCTCTCTCTCT
>NW_021621113.1:3419483-3474866 GCF_004785775.1 Grammomys surdaster | reverse complement strand
TCTCTCTCTCTCTCTCTCTCTCTCTCTCTCTCTCTCTCTCTCTCTCTAAGTGTCAGGGTTGCGTTATTTTCTTCTTGTGCTGACAGACATTCAGTTGGGACTCACTCTGTTAAGTGTCATGTTGGGTTTATTGAACATGATGATGGATTTGATATGCCCTTTGGGCATTTGTGGCTTCACATCAGGAATCCAGGCCCAGGAGAAAAGCTCAGTGGAACAGTGCTTGCCTCAGGATTCAGTCTTGGAGGGAAAGTTACAACGACAAGCTGCTCGGCACACACCTTTAATCCCAGCACTTGGGAGGCAGAGGCAGGCGGATCTGAGTTTGCGGCTAGCCTGGTCTACAGAGTGAGTTCCAGGACAGCCAGGGCTACACAGAGAAACCCTGTCTTAAACAAACAAACAAAAAAAAACAGAAAGAAAGAAAGGCCGCATGCTTGGTTAGAGGAGGACATACTGTTTAATTGCTGGTGTTTCCTTGTGGCTTCCAGTAAGTAGACCTTTAGTTTTAGAGGAAATACACTGTTCTGTTGGATCTCCTTGGCACATTAATTTCCTTTACATTATACAAAATTGATAGAGGAATGGAAGGAGTTTCAATTGTTAGAGGGCTATTGCCGTCAAAATGCCCAACCGTGAGATTTCCCTTTCCTTCATGGCATCTGAATTTCCTCTTCAGACTTTACAGTTAGGCCGGACTACTCATTACATCATCATGGTTGATGGATTAAAAACTCTGGATGCATGAATTATTCTGGGTTTGGACATTATATGTACTAATTAAAAACATAGCTTATATATATCTACATGTTTACATAGTAAGCATTTTGGAGAAGAAATGTCAATCTATAAAATCATCTGTCTTAGATGTAAGAGACCCATTAGCCACAGATAATGAAAACAGTAGCTTCTAATAGAAGCCTCAAACAGAAGGGATAAATGCATTGAATTTCAGATATATACAAACACTCGTGTGTCCAGGCAAGTTCTTAGGGAGGGAGCGACTCTTCAGCAGCTAGGTGAGGCAGTGCTTGTCCACAAGTATACTTAGAGTCTGAGTCAGGCCTCACAAGTGCGAGGCCAGCGTGGCTTATATAGTCAGAACCTGTCTCAAAAACAAAACTAAGAAGTCTTTCTATTTGCTAGGGAAAACAGTTATTTTAGATATAATTCCTGGCTTACGCTTGAGAACAATTACTTATTTTCATCATCTCCAGAAATCTTCAAATTTTCCTTATTATAAAATAATCTGAAAATAAGTGAAAGAGTGTCTGTAATACTTCTTTTAACAAAGCAAAAACCCTTAGAGAAGAAAGGGGTTTTAGGGTTGTTTTGTTTTGTTTTGTTTGCTTTTTGCTTTTTTGAGATAGGGTCTTTCTGTATAGCCCTGGCTGTCCTGGAACTCACCCTGTAGTCTAGGCTGGCCTCAAATCAGAGATCCACCTGCCTCTGCCTCCCAAGTGTGTGTGCCACCACCACCCTCCAGGAAAGGGTTTATTTTAGCCTATGACTGTCAGGTCACTTTCTATCACTGAGGGAACTCAAGGCAGGAACTAAAGCGAGGCCATGGAGGAGTACTGCTTGCTGGCTTGCTTCTCATGGCTTGCTCAGCCTGCTCTCTAACAACACCCAGGACCACCTGCTTGGATCTGTATGTCAGTGTGTTGGGGACACTTTCTTGTTGAGGTTCCCTCTTCCCAAATGACTCTAGCTGGTGTTAACAGAAAGCTAGCTAGCACAGATACTATTTCCGTTGTTAGCATTTTTGATGCACTTTTAAGTATTTGTAGTCATGCTATATAACTTTGTATTATACTTTTATTTTGTCATGGAAAATGCTGGATATACACAGTACTGTATACATTTTTTGCTATGAAATAAACTGACATGATTGACTGGCTCTTCTGGCGACAGCCCAGGATTGATGCCATTGCAATGCTTGTGTTGGGTGTTAGCTTGTTTCTAGATTCTCCTGTCATGATGCTTTGTGCCAACAAGGCAGCCTGCGTCTGTAGCCCCAGCTACTCAGGTGACTAAGACAAGCAGATGAGTCTGCATGGTCAAAGGTCAGCCTGGGTGCACAGCACAGTCCAGCCTGATTGTTTTTTTAGGCAGGATTCCTAGGTGTAGTTATAGTGAGACTGATAGCCAGGACTGATGCAAAGGGGCAGACACCTGTTTTTAACTGATATTGCCGAGGACTTCAAGTTTCTTCCTGGGCTAGTATAGATGTATCAGGTGTTTGTGTTTCGTTCTGCTTTTACAGAGGAGGTCTCTATTCATAGTCTCCAGCTCTGACCTCTCTCCCATGTGCTTGTACAGAGATGATTTAGCTCAGACTCTAGATTTCATCTGTGTTCTTTACTTTTCCCTGGCAGACTCCTGACACCTACTGGTCAAGTTGCGTATTTACAGCATTTTGTAGTTGTAGGTGTGTTTTTGAGAAGGATGATTGATTGACATAAGTGGTTTCTTGTGTCTCTACCCAACCAGCCAATTTCTATGGTCAGGAGGATGCAGTTCCTTGATTGACTAGACTCTGTCTTGTGCCCACAGCAAAGAATTACCTTGGAATATCGAAAGAAGGTTGTGGGAGGCAGAGGCAGGTGGATTTCTGAGTTCGAGGCCAACCTGGTCTATAGAGTGAGTTCCAGGACAGCCAGGACTACACAGAGAAACCCTGTCTCGTAAAAACAAAAAACAAACAAAAAACAAAAAGAAAGAAAGAAGGTTGTTCTCTAGAGAAATTCACCTTCAATAGTCAGGAAAGGGGTATTTTAAAATTATTTAAGGAACTGGAGAGATGGCTTGGTGGTTAACGGCATGTAAATTGTTGTTTTTGTGCTTTGTGGGTTTTTTGTTGTTGCTATGGTTGCTTTAGTTTTTCGAGACATGGTTTCTCTGTGTAGCCCTGGTGTCCTGGAACTTGCTCTGTGGACCAGGCTGGCCTTGAACTCAGAGCTCTGCCTGTCTCTGCCTCCTGAGCATGCCACTGCCCAGTATGCTTCATGTTTTGAGACAAGTCTCTATAGCCTAGGCCAACCTGGAACTCACTCTGTAGACCTTGAACCCACAGAAATCCACTTGCCTCTACTTCCTAAGAGCTGTGCACCTCTATGCCCAGCCAAAGTTAAAACTGTTGTAAGATTTAAAATTTACTTTTGTGGTGCTGCAGATCAAACTCAGGACATACATGTTAGATGAGTGTTGTATACCTGTGCTACCTTCCCTTCCTTCCCCCAGACTTCTCATTTTTGATAATTATTGTTAAGTAACTTCTAAAAGTTAATTCTAATGTTTCTTATTTTTCTGTTTTCACCAATATTGGTTGTTGTTTTCTAAACATTGTTACCAGTTTAATGTTGAAAGTAGTATTTTGCCAGGGTATGTAGCACAGACCTGTAGTTGAGACCTGTAGTCAAGGCTGTATAGTGATGAGACCTTTTTTGTTGCTGTTGTTGTTGTTGTTGTTTTGTTTGTTGTTTTTCAAGACAGGGTTTCTCTGTGTAGCCCTGGCTGTCCTGGAACTCACTCTATACACCAGGCTGGCTTCGAACTCAGAAATCTGCCTCCCTCTGCCTCCCAAGTGCTGGGACTAAAGGCGTGTGCCACCATTGCCCGGCTGTGAGACCCTTTTTATTTTTATTTATTTATTTATTTATTTATTTACTTTATTTATGAATATACTGTAGCTGTCTTCAGACACACCAGAAGAGGGCATCCAATCTCATTATGGATGGTTGTGAGCCACCATGTGGTTGCTGGGATTTGAACTCAGGACCTCTGGAAGAGCAGTCAGTGCTCTTAACCGCTGAGCCATCTCTCCAGCCCCGTGAGACCCTTTTTAAAAAGTACTTTTTGTATTTCTTTTTCACTTGACATCAACTGTAATTATTTTTTGTAACTAATTTAAATGGTTGCTTCCTTTTCCATTTGACAGATTTATCATCGTTTCCCAAGATGTTTTCCAGTTATTAGTTATTAAAGTGGATTTGGAATTGTGTTGTTCTTTTTGTTTTGAAACTGGGTTTCAGTCTGTAACTCAGGCTCTCTTCCTCAAATTTATGATCCTCCTATCTTAGTTTTTTGAGTATTGGACTGACAAGTATGAACCACTGTATACAATTTTTTTCTTGTGTTATTTATTTATTTATTGTATTATTTTATGCAAATGAGTGCTTTGCCTGCATACATGGGGAACATGTGCATATCTGGTGCCTTCAGAAGTCAGAAGAAAGCGTGGATCCCCTAGACACTAGAGTTAGAGATGTTTGTAAGCCATTATGTAGGTACTGGGAATTGAACCAGGATCTGAAAGAGCAGCCAGTGCTCTTAACTGCTGAGCCATCTCTCTAGTCCCCCAAATAAGTGCTCTTAACTACCAAGCCATTTCTCCAATCCCAATTCTTAATTTTGTTTTTGTTTTTGTTTTCCAGACAGGGTTTCTCTGTGTAGTCCTGGCTCTCCTGGAACTCCCTTTGTAGACAGGATGGCCTGGAACTCAGAGAATCCACTTTCTTCTGCCTCCCAGGTTCTGGGATAAAAGGCGTGAGCTGTGTCGCCACCAGCACCAGCAGGCTACAGTTATTACATTTTTAACATTCATACATAATAGTACCTCCAGTGTTTTTGCCCTCGGGTGTTTTGCGTCTATTGATGTTTTTTTCTTTGGGAACAATCCCAGATATTCTTCTAGCAAAGGTATGAATGCCTTGGTCAGTGTTTGACTGGCGTGTGCAAGGTCCTAGAAGGTTAAAGGATCAACACCACAGACGGAAGCCTCTGCTTTTATAGAATTTTACCAGCTTGTATTTCTATGTACACTGTATGAGTGGGGCTGGAAAGGTGGCTCAGCAGTTAAGAGCACTTGCAGCTCTTGCAGAGGACCAGAGTTTGTTTCCCAGCACCCATGGTGGCTGCTCTCCATTGCCAGTAACTCCAGCTCCTGGGGCTCTGATGACCCCCTCTGGCCTCTGTGGGCACCTGCACATAAAGACACACACACATGGACACTCCCAGCACATGTACACACATAGACACATAGACACATAGTTAAAAATCAGTCATTTGAGGGGCTGGGGGGGATAAGCTCAGTGGTAGGATGCCCATCTAGGATGCAAGGGGCTCAGTTTCAATCCCGGGCACCACAGAAAACAAAACTCAGCTCAGTATTTATATGCTTGCTGTCATTTTATTACATATTTTTACTTTTCCCCCATCTCTTGGTGCTAGAAATTGATCCCCCAGCCTCGTGCATACTAAGCACATTCTACTGCTGAGCTCTTCTCTATCCAAGCAGTTATTGAACCAGTGTTTATTGGCACTGGAGAGGCAGCTCAGTGGTTTAGAACACTCACCATGCTTCCAGAAGACCAAGATTTGATTCCCAGCTCGCCCATGGCAGCTCACAGCTGTCTGTAACTCCAGTTCCAGGAGGTCTTTTCTGGCCTCTTTGGGTAGTAGCCACACACATGATGTACAGAGATATGCAGGCCAAACACCCATACACATAAAGTAAAATTTAAACAGTGTTGATTGGTTGACTAGGTTAAAGAGTGATCTTAAATTGTTTTAGTTTGTAGTTTTAGTCTATATAAAATGTTCTTCAAAAGTTCCCTGTATTCCCTAGCTCCTGCCTTTCCTGCTATGCATTCAAAGGATGAATGTGTGTTTTTCTTTCTTGTCTCAGGTCTGGTCCATCGAACTCACATGTCATCCTGTCGGGTGGATAAGCCTTCTGAGATAGTAGATGTTGGAGACAAAGTTTGGGTGAAGCTTATTGGCCGAGAGGTAAAGCTTCCTGTACCTTCATGTGGTTTGAAAGGTTTATAAAAAGCTGAGGTTTCATTGGAATTCCATGACGGTGTGTAAATGTTCATGGTGGCTGATGTCCTTATTTTTAAACCTTGTCCCAGTCATCTGTCTTGACTGTGAATCTTCTGGTTGAGTGTCCTGCAGGCGTGGGAGAAATCACATGAAGTATAGACGTGTACTGAGGGAGTGTGTGTGTTCATGGATCGCTCCTCTTGAGGCTCAGACAGAAAAAAAACAAAGAAGGAGATTTACTCTTCAGCACAGCTTCAGAGAGTGCTTGTCATGTGCCTTTCATCTTGGGCCGGAAGAAAAGGACACTCACTCACAGCCATTTCTCCTAGAGTTTGGGACTCTGCAGTGGATGGGCAGCTCAGGCATGAGAGTGCGTGCCCTCCACGGTCTACCAGGGAATGGCAGGCAGAAAGCCAGAGACACTACCAGGAAGCTGAAAACTGTTGAGTGCTTTGATGGGTTAGGTCCCGTAGCTGTAAGACGGAGCCAGAGCTAAGTATGGTGGTGTATGCCTGCGATCTTAGCATTCAGGAGGCCGAGGCAGGGAATGTGTGTATGTCTGCTGTCTGCCTGCCTATCCCCACATGCAGGCCACAGTGTGTGGAGATGAGAGGACAGCAGCTGCAGTCTCTTCTCTCCCTGCACCTGTGTGTCCTGGGGATTGAACTCATGTTGTTAGGCTTGACAGCAGGCACCTTTACCCACTGAGCCATCTCACTGGCCCCTGGCCTCTGTTTTACCTCCAAGATAGGAATGGATAAAGATCATTTCCTGTATCTCTTTTGCCGTTATGTCTGCCCTTTTTACTTTTTGTGCCCCCCTAACCCCTGTTTTTAGCTTAGTACTTAGTCAATTTGAGGTTAGTGTTTGCTCTGATATTTACAGGTTGGACTCTGAGGTGTTACAGATCGATGGTGAGGTATTCAATGGGTTTGGAGGCTTGGGAACATAGCTCGGCTGGTAAATGCTTGCCATGCAAGCATCAAGGCCTGAGTTCACTTAGACTAGCACCTAAATTGAAAGCTAGGTGTGGTGGTGCGCTCCTGTAATCCCAGTGCTGAGGAGGTGCAGACAGAGGACCCCAGGGACTTGCTGGTCCCTAGCTGAATAGGGAGGCTCCAGTTCTCAAAGGACAACGTAGCACACATGAACTGACATGAACAATCCTGTACACACACACGTGCACACACACACACACACACACACACACACACACACACACGGGTTTTGGTGACTCTTTCTTTGTCTTTTTCAGATGAAAAATGATAGAATAAAAGTGTCCCTCTCCATGAAAGTTGTCAACCAAGGAACTGGGAAAGACCTCGATCCCAACAACGTTATCATTGAGTAGGTAAAGGGTTTGCAGAGCTGAAACCCCACAAGTACAGATGGCAGTAAACTAGAATAGGTTGGGCTGCTGCTGTTGATGGCAGTGGTATGACTGAGTGTCACAGCTAGGTGACCTTGGGTTTTATAGGTGGAACCATGCTTCCTGACTGTTTTGAGGCAGGGTCTTGCTGTGTAGCCTGGGTGGCCTCAAATCTCAGTGCTCTCACCTTAGAGTCCCGCCTGCTGGATTTCAAGCCACCCACGCAGCCTGCCGTGTAGAGCTGAAGATGAAAGGATCACCTGAGAATCTAGCGTCGGGGTGTCTTCTCAACAGTTTTGTTTCCTTTCTCCTCTCTCTTCTTGTCTCCACCCTGCCTGTCAGCAGCTCGTGAGGTGCTGCTGCAGCCTCTCCCGGGAGGCTTCTGCATTGGCTTTCAGGAAAGGTAGAGCCAGTGGTGTTAGGCTCACATCAAACACAGCACCTTCCACTTCAGAATGGAAGGTTGTCTGTTGATCTAAGGGTGGGGTCTGCAGAGCCAGGAAGCTTGCTCTCTGACTCAAATCCTGTATTTCATTTTTTAAAAATATAAAAAGAGACATTCATTTCTTTATTGGGGGTGAGAGGGACGTATATATGGGGACAACTTGTAGGAACAGTTCTTTTCCTGCTACCATTCAGGTCTCAGGAATAGATCTCAGCTCCTCAGACGTGGTGGTAAATGCTTTTGTTTTGTTTCAGGGGGAAAAGTGTGTGTTTTTTGAGAGTGTCTCTCTATGTACCCAGGGCAGGAAGGTTTCAATTCTAGGGGAACTGCTAATACCATGTTCCTTTTTTTGATTTGTTAACTATTGTTGTTACTGTTTTGGTTATTGTTATTATTAAGACAGGATCTTTCAACATAAGCACTGACTGTTGTGAAGCTCGCTCTGTAGACCAGGATGGACTTTAACTCACAGAGATCCTCCTGCCTCTGCCACCCAGGTGCTGGAATCACAAGCTATGTTAGTGGGTCTGGCTCTTTATTGAATTTCTAGCCAGAATTTGCTTCATCTTTGAGAGCCTTCGCTGGGGGAGGCTCACTGGGGAACAGCTTTGCTGTGGAAACCTGCCAGTCTGAGTTCAGTCCCTAAAATCCATGTAAAGATAGACGGAGCGACCCAGTTCCATAGAGCTCTCAACCCTCGAGGGGCTTGTTAACTGTTTCTAGTGTTTCAGGCAAGCCAGCTAAATCACACGTGTGTCTTTAAGTTAACCATGTTGTTATTTGTTGATTTTGATGTTAAACGTCATGTTCCTCCTCTCTGGCAGTGACATCATTGATTAATAAATAAACCAGATTGGGCAGTGCATTCCTATAATCACAGTGTTTGGTAGACTAAGGCAAGAGAATATGTAGTTAAAGGCTAGCCTGAGCTACATAGTTAGCTCCTGGCTCGGGAACACTACCATAAGGAATAATGAATTTAATTTGAATGAGATCTTAATTGCAGAAAAAAATTTGAAGCCTTCATATTTCTCATTTTGAGAAAGATTGCTTCAGCTATGAAGGAATTTTATCTGGAAAGTAGGGAGGTAGTGTTTACTGAAAAGCTGTGTCCCAGACATAAGGCAGGTGGACCTCACGCCTGTGACGCTCACAGTAACCTGTAAGGTAAGTATGGTCTTGTGTCTCACTTCCCATTTCTAGTCTGTAGCTGGAGATAAGTAGCCTGTGACTGTGTAGCAAACTGTACATACTGTAATGTAGGACCGGGTGTTAGGGCACACATCCTGTTCACCACAGAGTACCTCTGGCCACTGCGTGGGACTTAGCCTTTCATAGTTTGTAGTTTAGTCACTAAATATTGAAGTATTTGTAGGTCTGCGTATTTGTAAAACAGTTCAGGTGTAGAGGTAATCTTTTATAACTCATCTCAGAAATGCTAAAGCCTGGCATTAACTGATTACATTGTAATAACATAACCTTTTCTCCAAAGAATTCCATGCTCTGCAGACTCACTAAAAAGTTGTGGATTTCTCAAAGCTAACCTTACAATGGTAAACTATAAAATAAATTTTATTAAAAAAAGGAGAGAGATAAAAAGGGAAAGGCTTTCTGTTTGCAGACTGTATCTCTGTATAGAGACTGTTTCTAGTACAAGCCAAGTGGCTGAACTTGTGATAAACTGTGGGTACATCCAGGAAAGCAGCAGGGAATGATGGAAGGATCACAGACCTTAGAATTAGACTTCAATCCAGACTCTTAGTTCTTCTCCAGACTAGTACATGGTCTCCAGCAGGTTTTTTGTTTGTTTGTTTTTGTTTTTGTTTTTGTTTTTGTTTTGAGATAGTAGCTCTGTGTAGCCCTGGGTGTTCTGGAACTCACTTTGTAGAGCAGTAGGCTGGCTTTGAACTCAAGAGTTCCCCTGCCTCTGCCTTCCAAGTACTGGTGAGGTAACTGACACAGTGGCAGGGGTTGGGGGTGGAGGGAGCTGGCCTCGTGACACCTGTAATGTGGGAGGTCTGATTGGACACGAATTGTGGTAGAATCCCAGAGGACTGGAATTGATTATAAAGAAGATGTGTTTAAGCTGCAGCTCAGGCCACACAAAACCCTGCTCTTCAAACAAGGACACCCAAAGACCTGTATTCTCATTCTCAGATGCCTGTCTTGGTTTTCGTTTTTCAGACTTCAATGTGTTTTAAAAGGGCCCATTTCTATAATTCATACACCAGAAAATTGACTCTTTGTATACTTAGATTCTTCTAGGGCAAAGGACAGACATCTGTGCAGTCATCTTCAGAACTTAAATTATATGCTCCTCTGTAGTGTCAACTTGGGTAGCTATGAATAACCTGGGACTATTAAAATGTAAATTAATGAAAATTAAGTAAAATTTCAGAACTAGGTTTGATGGTGCAGACCTGCACCTCTAGCTACCGCTCAGACTGCTTAGCGAGCGAGCGTCTTATCTCAGAATAAAAGGTGAAGGGGGCTGGGTGAAGCTCGGGTGCAGTGCTCGTCTTCATGGAGGAAGTCCCAGCTCAAGCCCCAGGGTCTCAGAAGTAGAAACAAGTGAGATTTAATACCTTTTTGGTTTTCTTTTCTCTTTTGTTTTTTTAAATTACTATAGGTATTTTGCACCACTTACGTGTGGTACCCTCAGAGTCCAGTAGAGGGTGTCTGATTCCCTGGAATTAAAGTTAAAGATGCCTGTAAGCAGTTGGGTGTTGGGAATCTAACCTCAGTCCTTTGGAAGAACAGCAATTGCTCTTATCCTCTGAGCCATCTCCCTAGCCCCACAAAATTTAGGGTTTTTTTTTTGTGTTTTTACTTTTTATTGGATCTTTGTGAATTTCACATCATGCACCCCAATCCCACTTGTCTCTCCCCACCCTTGTACTCACCCTCCACTCTTGGAACCTCCTCCCCCTCAACAGAAAGAAAAAAAAGAAAACCCTTGTTTTAGAAGCTACAATGTGTCACAGCATGTCCCACAGTATACCCTTTGTCCACACTTCTTTGCTTACAAATATTCATTGCAACTTGGTCTGAGTCCTCTGGCCTCTGCTACTCCATCAATACTGGAACCTCACTGGGACTCCTCTCAGATATGGATATCTGGTTGTTGCCCTGTGTCATGTAGTTTCGGATCTGTAGGACCGGCCCCTTCATGCACTCTAGCAGTTCATTTTTGGGGTAGGTGGGGTGGGCTGGTAATTCTATAGTCACATTAGCCACATTTAAAAATGTTTAGTAGCCATATTTTTCTCTGATGTGGTGGAGTATGCCTTTGGTTCCAGCAGAGGCAGATGAGTCTCTGTGAGGTCAAAGTCAGCCTATCTTTGACAACAATAAAATAATGCCATATACCAATGAGAATAAATGACTCACAACTATAGACAACAATGTGGATGAGTTTCACAAACAACAGAATTATACAAGAAGTATCCTCTGTGTGCGTGTGTGTGTGTCTGTCTGTCTCTCTGTATCTCTCTCTCTGTCTCTCTCTCTGTCTCTGTCTTTCTCTCTCTCTCTCTCTCTCTCTCTCTCTCTCTCTCTCTCTCTCTCTGCATGTGTGTGTGTAGGTGTGTGTGTGTAGATACACCTTTTGGTACTAAAAGTTGAAACCAGGGATTTTTGTATGCTAGACACACACATATATATATATATATATATATATATGTATATATTTTAAAGATTTATTTATTTATTATATATGAATACACTGTAGCTGTCTTCAGACACACCAGAAGAGGGCATCAGATCTCATTACAGATGGTTGTGAGCCACCATGTGGTTGCTGGGATTTGAACTCAGGACCTCTGGAAGTGCAGTCAGTGCTCTTAACCACTGAGCCATCTCTCCAGCCCTAGACATATATTCTTAATACCAAGTTAACATAATATCCCAAGTACTTTAGTACTTTTAAAGATAGCTCCTTGTTAAGTTGCTCAGGCTGGTCTTGAACTTGTGAAACTTCTCCTTAACCTCCCCCGTCCTGAGATTATAGGAGTATACCATATAACTGGTGTACTGCCAGCTTCTGTAAAAAGAAGTGAATGTGTGCTTTTGGAAGCTAGAATGGCGGTCGCTCTGGGAACAGGCCTGATTAGGAGCAAGCATGAAATTTCTGCTGTTAGCAATCCTGCTGTTGGTTATATGGGAGGGAAAGTTCAGACTAGAAAGAAACTAGATGAGCTGTATACTTACTCTAAGTGTGTGTGTCTTGTCTATAGGAGCTCATCTCATTAAAAGGGTGGCAGGAAGAGTCACCTGTGGCCCAGGGGCTCCGGGAAGAAGACTTGGAAGAGGGAGTCTTGGAACTTTGGGGTAGCACATGCATTGTGGAGGTTGGGCATTGCAGAGCTGATCGAAGGAGAGGCACTCAGCACCTATACAAAGTAGAATTAGCTCTTGGGCAGGGCCTATGAAAAATAAAAAGGGTCTGGAAAAGGAGTTGAGGATCTAACTGAAAGCCCCAAGACCAAGGTCGGCCTTGGTTTGTAAAAGCTTGTAAAGGTCTTTTAAATCCATGAGTGATCTGATAAGGGCTGTAGGGTGTTTTCCCATGGTAAGTAATTATTGTTTCTCTCTTTTTTTTCTGGAGACAAGGTTTTTCTATGTAGCCCTGGCTGTCCTGGAACCCGCCATGTAGACCAGGCTGGCCTCAAACTTAGAGATTCACCTGCTTCTCCCTCCTGAGTGCTAAGATTAAAGGCATGTGCCACCACTGCCTGGCAATTATACTTTCAAATGCCTTTCCTATATATTATTGAAAGGAAACTTAGTCTTATTCATAACTGTTAATTCAAAGTCTCATTTTAAATGAGAAAAAAAAAAGAGGGAGCTGTTCCATTGTCTCGTTCTGTCCAGTTCTCTTTCCCTTTTCCTTGTTCAAAAACAAAACACGCAGCATTGCGCTGTAATATATCTGGCCTCTTCTCTGAAAAGCACGAGTGGTCAGGATGTCTTTCGTTACAGGCAAGAAGAGAGGCGCAGGCGGTCCTTCCAGGATTACACTGGGCAGAAGATCACCCTTGAGGCCGTCCTGAACACAACTTGCAAGAAGTGTGGCTGCAAAGGTAAGGGGAAACTGCCATTTCTGTCTCCTCTCCTTTAGGACGCCCTGCTGGCTGAAGGAGATCAAGTTAGTTTAGTTCCCTGTCTTTCAGTCAGCTGCTGGCCACACTTGCTCACACTGTCCTCTGTATCTCCAAGCAAGGTTACTGTTCTGTAGAAATGAAGTGTCTTGGAGATACATTCCTTACGGATCTAAATTAGATTCTTTCTTCCTCGTCTTTAGCTCAGAATTAGGTTCCAAATTCTTAACAGAGTGCCCTTTTCGTAACAGAGATAGAAGATTGTCGCTTGTGTTGGGCTCTGTTTCCTCAGGTTTCTTCTAGTCGTACTCAAATATTAAAAGCTTTTCAGCCCGACTTCCCTCATTGGAGCTATAATGAGAAATTGCCATCTTCTCATTGTCAGAATGACCTCAATTTGCCACCTCCCATCCCGAGTTTCCATCCATGCTTTGTTCATTTTTACTTACTTATTTATTTTTTAGTATAGAATAGAATTTATTTATGGGCATGTGAAGGGGAGTTGAGAAGAGAGTAGAGGCACAGAAAGAGAGGGGAGAGAGAGAAGAAGAGGCCGGCCAGAAACACGTAGAATAGGGAAGAGGAGAGAGAGAGAAAGGGGTCATAGAGAGAGGAGAGTCAGAGCTGCTTTGTTCATTTTCTGCAGTGATGGTAGCAGATCTATGGCCTGGTTGAATTGCTATTTCACCTGCATGCATGTTTGTGTGAGGATGTTAGATCCCCTGAAACTGGTCTTACATACAGTTGTGAGCTGCCATGTTGATGCTGGGAATAGAATCTAGGTCCTCTGGAAGAGCAGCCAGTACTCTTAACAACTGAGCATCTCTCCAGCCCTGAATTTGTGAGGTTTTATAAGGCCCTACTTTTATTCATGAAGAGAGAAGGAGAATGTGGCAGTGAGGGAAGCAGTCCCCTTGAGGAGACCGTAGCAGCATCCCTGATATTTGGAAAACTGTACTGTGTCCCCTTTCCAGACCTCATCTAATTCTGGGCTCAGTGTGCAGACACGTTACACATAGCTCTGAAGTTCCTCATGCACTTCTTTCCTACTCTTAAAATGAGCTGTCTAGAACCTTCCTGTAGCTCCAAGGAATCAGATGCCCTCTTCTGGTCTCCTTGGGCACCTCCACTCATGTGCACATATCCACACACAGGTGTGCACATATTTACAGAGTTAAAAAAAAAAAAAAACATGCCGGGCAGTGGTGGCGCACGCCTTTAATCCCAGCACTTGGGAGGCAGAGACAGGCGGATTTCTGAGTTCGAGAGTTCGAGGCTAGCCTGGTCTACAGAGTGAGTTCCAGGACAGCCAGGGCTACACACAGAAACCCTGTCTCGAAAAACCAAACCAGAAAAAAAAAAACAAACCCACAACTCATCCTCAAAAGCAGAAGAGACCCTCAGTAATAGCACAGGCTCAGTGTGGAACACCTTACTGATGCTCCACAGAGCAACAGGAATAACAACAAGTAGACTTTGACCCAGCCAGCAAAGGTCAGGCTAAACGTGCTTGGCTTTGGAGCATCAAAAGCAGCACAAGACAGGGAGACATCCAACCTGAGCTAAGTGCTGGCTTTGCTCCTGTGTGACCCTGAGCTACTTAACTCTAGGTCTCAGTACCTGATGCAGATGCAGGGTGTTGGGTTTCACGATCTCTGAGGCCCTTGCCAGACCTGACAGTCTGTGACTTCTCAGGCACACTGGGTGTCTGTGCCTGTCTCTGTGCTAGCTTGGATGTGAGTGCCCACATATTGCCAGCTCTCTTCCTTTAGGACTTGGCCTGCAGTTCGGTTCCCTCTGTTAAGCATTCTTCTCTCTGGAGCAGGCTCTCATTGTCAAGAACGCATTCCAAAATAGATCTTTAAAAATTAATGAGCCCCACTGCTAAGGGAGGGCAGCATGAGCTTACTTGCTCATACCTTCTGCCATTTCCAGAGCCCCATCAGCGACTCTCTAACACCAGCTGCTCGCCCGGCTCTGGTTGAGTGAGCACTGCTACTTGAGGTGGCAGAAGCACTGCCCCAGATAAACTCAGTAATGTTCTGAATTGGTGGGCCCTGTCAGGAGCCTCCAAGAAGCATCCATCTGCAATGGAGAGTGGCTTCTTCCCTCTCTAACCTCTCTTCTTTTCCACAGGCCACTTTGCAAAGGACTGTTTCATGCAGCCAGGTGGGACCAAGTATTCTCTGATCCCTGAAGAGGAAGAGGAAAAAGAGGAGGCAAAGGCAGAAGGACTTGAGAAGTCTGATCCCACAAAGAATTCTTCCAGGAAGAGAAAGAAGGTAACAGCTGCCTTGCTGCTGTGTGTCTTGGTTTTGTAGGTCTCAAATACAAATGCTTTTTGTAAACATCTAGAAGCAGAGAAAAATTTAAAAAGCAAGCCCTCATCTTCTTTTCAGAGAGGTTTTTTTTTTAGATTTATTTATTTTGTATTCCCTTGTTATTAGATACTTATACTTCCAGCTTTCAGCTTCAACCCAAGGGTATACCTCCTTACCTTTCTCTGTCTATGCTCCTGGGTTAAGCTTACTGAGTTGAGGCTCAGTGGCTAAGAACACTAGCTGCTCCTGCAGAGGACCTAGCTTCAGTTGCCAGTACCCAATGGTGGCTGACACTACTCCAGTTCCAGGAGATCTGACACTCTCTTCCGGCCTCTAAGACCACTGCATGCATGTGCTGCATATGCTTGTGTGTAAGCAAAACACCCATTCATGTAAAATAAAAATAAATTAGTTTTCTCAAAAGAAGGGAGAGGTCTGGAGAGATGACTCATTGGATAAGTGCTTGCCGTTCAGAGTACCCAAGTTCAGTTTCCAGCCTCCATGGCATGTGTCAGCTACAACCACCTGTAACTCTGACTCCAGAGAAGTCTGACCTCTGGCCTCTGTCCCCTGTACTCACAGACATACATAGATATATTAAACATAATCTTTTTTTTTTTTTGTGGTTTTTCGAGATAGGGTTTCTCTGTATAGCCCGGGCTGTCCTGGAACTCACTCTGTAGACCAGGGTGTCCTCGAACTCAGAAATCCACCTGCCTCTGTCTCCCAAGTGCTGGGATTAAAGGCGTGCGCCACCACCACCCGGCTTAAACATAATCTAAAAAAAAAAAAGAAGAAGAAGAAGAAGAAGAAGAAGAAGAAAAAGAAGAAGAAGAAGAAGAAGAAGAAGAAGAAGAAGAAGAAGAAGAAAGCTTAAAGAAAGATTACTGAGTCAAGGGAGCCAGGCTGCTGGCCATCTCTCCAGCCCCAAGAGCTCTAAGGTCTTCAGTATCTTTGTTGTTTTCTTTTGATTGTTTCTTTCATTCCTCCTTTTGAGACAGGGTCTCCCTATGTATCCCTGACTAGTTTCCAGTTCACAGACACACCAGGCTCTTCTCTCCCCTAAAACAGAGTTACAGTTTACAGCCCCAAAAGACCTGGAGCTCACTCTGCATCCTCTGCTGCCCTGGACCTGTAGCAATCCACCCTCCTCTGCCCGAGTGCTGAGATGGCTCCGTGGTTAAGAGCACTTGTTGCTCTTGCAGAGGACCTGGGTTCAATTCCCAGCACCCTCATGGTGGTTCACAACCATTCCAGGAGGTTTGATGCCTTCTTTTAACCTTCATGGGCCCCAGGCCATGTGTGGTGCACATAAACACGTGGAGGCCAAACAACTCACACTGAATAAAATTAATAAATCAGAACCCTACATAGATTTTATCAAATTGTCTTCCAGGACATCCTTGCTTACGCCTATCAGTGCAGGGGTTGTCTGTCTCCTGGAGTTGTCTCCTTTTACTGCTTAGAGCATAGTGATTCATAAGCAGATTTTATTGTGGTACAAACAGAAACTATGATGTATAAGGTTCTATGCAGAGAAGAAGGAAAAGTCAGCCAACAGTTGTTTCCTTAACTTGAAGGGTATTTATGTGATTGGTTATTGAGGTTTGTTTTGTTGTGTTCTGTTGTGGTGGTTGCTGTTTGGAGGGTAAGGGAGAACAGGGTCTCTCACTCTGTAGTCCTGGTTTGCCTTGGAACTCTTATTTATATACCAGGCTGTCTTCAAACTCGCCAGAGGTCCACCTCAGCCTCCTGAGTGCTGGGATCATGAGTGTGCACCTCCACACCCAGCTTTTTTGGTGTTTATTTAAGATTGGTTTTCACTCTAGCCCCAGCTGGCTTTGAACTCTCAGTGGTCCTCTGGCCTCAGCCTGCTGAGTGCTGGGTTGCAGGTGAGCTCCATACTCAGCTTTTTGAAAATTTGTTGAGTGGTCATTTTGTGTCAGGCTTGCAAGCTCTAGTGAAGGCTCTGATGTAATCTTTTTGCTCAGGGGCACCTTCCCAAATGGAGGACTGTTGTCATTGTGTACGTAAGAGAAAGGGTCCATTATACCATTAGAAGAATTAGCTAAGTAGCATGAGCATCATTGACTTGTATATTTTCCCCATGCCCTAACCTGGCCTCTCCCTAGTACTTTAGACTTCGGATCGAATCTTTCAAACCTCGTTTGAGGTCCTTGGGAACTTATGGCTGGCTGTGTAAGTTTACATTAACTGCAGTTCTTTGGCTTTCAGAGTGGGACTGATGTGATCTTTGGCAGTGTTCCCTCCAGAGTGACACCTAGCCCCTCAGAATAGAAAGTAACAACAAGTTAGTCCCTAGTTGATTCTCAGTTTTAGGAGATGTGGTCTCATGCGGCTCAGACTGAGCTCAAACTCCTTATGCAGTTTAGGCTGACCTTCAGCTGACCCTCCTGCCTCTCCCTCTAGAGCCTTCTTCATCACAACACCCTGCTCCAACACTCTTAAGCTCACTGTCACGCTCTCCAGTCTCTTGGGCTTTTGTCGTTACTATGTAACGTCTATGGGTGTTTTGCCTGCATGTATGTCTGTGCACTGTGTTTACACCTGATGCCAGCCAACGCCAGAAGGAGAAGTTGGCTGTGAGCTGCTGTGTGGATGGTGGGAATTGAACCTGGGTCCTCTGCTAGTGTTGCTCGTGCTCTTAACCAATGAACTATCTCTCCAGCCCCCACATAATCTCTTTCATGAGCTCTCTGACCAAACATACACATACCACCAGACTTCCTGTTTCTGCCCCGAAGAGAGAAGCCATATAGCTTTATCTTACTCTCTGTCTCCCATTCAGTCAGTTCCGAGGGCTGCCAAAAACTCTTCTCTTCTTCCTTTTTCTCCTCCTCTTCCTCTTCCTCCTCCTTCTTCTCTACCTTTCTTTTTCTTCTTTCCCAAGGCAGTGTCTGACTACTTGCATCCCAGGCTAGCCCACTGCTGGCCTCCTGAGTGCTGCTGCTTTGTAGCTGTGCCTGGAGAGGGGTGTAGTGTAAGCATTTGACAATGACGTTGCTCCTGCCTCACAAGTGTCCAGGACAGTGTCAGGCACTTGATATAACAAGACATTAAGATTACCTCTCGCCAGTTTTTGTTTGTGCATTTTGTTTTTTTGTTTTTTTGTTTTTTTTGAGACAGGGTTTCACTCTGTAACTGTGGTTGGCCTGACAGAGATCTACCTGTCTCTGCTTCCTGAGTGCTGAGATTAAAGAAATGGCTTGACCAGTTTATTTAAAAATTATTTTAAAATGAATTATTTATTCATTTCGTTGTAGAGGAATGACATCATACCTTGCTCTTATGGAAGTCCAAGGACAACTTGGAGACGTCTGTTCTCTCCTGTCATGTAGGTCGTTGGGGCTGGAAGCAAGCACCTTTACCATTGAGCCTGCCCAGAGGCCTTTTATCTTTTGGTGCTCTGTGTTGATTTATTTCTACATACCATATAAATCAAGTTCAAGTCTCCCAAGTTCCAGGAGTCCTCCTATCTGTTCTTTTACCTCTAAATCTCTTTTTTCTCTTTCCCTTTTCTCCTCTTGGAGACTGGGTATCCCAGGCTGGCCTTGAATTCGCCATCCTCCTGTCCCACCTGAGGATCACTGTCACTGCCCTTCCAGACCTTGGGTACCCTTAGGATAGACTCTCCTTTCCAGTAAGAAATGGACCTTGGGAGTCCAAGTGAGGCTTGGACACTGCTCTAGCACTCGTAGTTCTGGGACTGTGCAGAACTGAACAGTTGATCTGAGGGGCATTCGATCCACACTGTCAGCAGGAATAGGATGGAACTGCAGTGACTGTATGTAGTAGGCATGTGCGGAAGACACATGAAGTAAGACGGCATCATTCAGTCAGCCAACTGCTTAAGGAAAAGATAATCCGCCAAGGCATGCGTGGTAATAAAGGAGAAACTCATCTCAAGGAGGTCCTGGCTCTCGTGACCTTCAAAGATCAGGAGGTGGAATGTAGGCAAGCCCATTTCTCTCAAGTCTGCTTCAGTGTCTGCTTCTGTATTCTGGTAGAAGACCATATTTACTACTAAGCCTGTGAGACAGAAGATGCCTGGCAAGGTCTGCTCAGAAGCCCGGTGCTTCAGCTTTGTATTTCAAAAGAACATATTAATTACTTCAGTGCATTATGGTGTGTGTGTGATGGCATGCATGTGCCACAGCCTGTGTCAGAGGTCAGAAGTCAGAGGACAGCTTCATAGAGTCGGCTCTCTCCTTCCAGTCTTTTGTGGGTTCTGGGCATTGAACACAGGTTACAAGGTTTGTACAGCAAGTGCTTATCCTGTTGAGCCATCCTCCTGCCTCCCCCTACCCACTCCTACTTTTGAGAGATGGTCTGGCTTCCATTTCACTGTGTGGTGGGGGATGACCTTAAACGCCTGATCTTCCTGTCTCCATCTACCAGACGCTGAGATCACATCCAGGTACGCTACATCCACTTCTGTGATATGACGTCATCTCCCACCACTCCCTCCACACACACACTGTACTTGAGCTTTGTGCACTAATGGAGCGTCTGCTGTGTGTACCTCTGTTCAGTCACTGTGGAACAGAATGAAGAAAATGGCCAGAATCCCTATCTCTGTTGCATTGTGAGCTGATGGAAGAGATGTAAACACATACAATGTGATGTTAATATACAAGTAGTGCAAATGCCACAGAGAAAGAGTTCTGAGGTAGTTTTGTGGTGTTCCACCCAGCACCTTGTGCATGGTCGGCCAGTGCTCTGCCACTGAGCCACAGCCCAGCCCTTTATTGCCACTGTAGATAGTGTAGATAGGGTGCTACTCTTACAGATATCATCTAAAGCCACGTGTGATAGTGCACTCCCATAATCCCAGCATGAGAGAGGCTGAGACTGGGTGTGTGTGTGTGGGGGGGGGGATTCAAGGTCAAGGCCTATCTGGGCCGCATAGCAAGGCCTTGTCTCAAATAAATAGATACATAAATAAACAAATAAATAAATGTATTATTTGGATAAGTGCCGTGCAAAGAGGACTTCAGCATTGTGGTAGCTGGGTACTTGAGGTGAGCTTGGCACACTTCAGAAGAGTGCAGAGCCGGTGTAGAATAGAGTGGCAGATGAGGAGGCCTGGATACCACAGAAGGCCCGGCTGCTGGTTGTAAGAACTTCATTTTCTACTTATGTAGAGATTTTCAGCAGTGCAGTGACATTATCTGACAGTCTCACTGTGTAGCACTGGCTGACCCAGAACTTGCTGTGTAGACCAGCCTGGCCTCAAACTCACAGAGATCCATCTGCCTCTGCCTTCTCTTTTGAGATAATTGTTCTGGCTACTATGTGGAAACGTGTAGGTCAGAAAGTAAGGCCAGGTGACAGACACTTAATCCAGGTGGAGACACCTGGAGCTTGTGTTGGTGTGACTGTGGTAGAGAGGGTGAGAGAGGAGCTGACCTATCCGTAGATTGGAAGGTAGAGCTGACGGAGTCTGTTGGGAGATTGAAGGGGAGGGAACTGGTAACAGTGGCATCAAGATTGGACTGTAACTGAAAGATCCAAGGTGAGAGACACTAGAGAAGCTGTCAAGATATTAGTTTGAGCTGGGTGGTGGTGGCACACGCCTTTGATCCTATTGTCCAAGAGGCAGAAACAGGCGGATTTCTGAGTTTGAGGTCAGAGTGGTCTACAGAATGAGTTCCAGGACAGTCAGGACTGCACAGATAGACTCAGTCTTGAGAAGAGGTATTAGTTTGAGTTGCTCTCTATGAAGATGAGAAGGAGACCTGGACGAAGTTAAGCTTTCCAGAGGGGATGGGCGAGGAATTGAGGTGCCTGTTACACACCCTAAGTAGCCTGTGGAATAGGCGTTTGATCACTTCAGGGTTCAGGGGAGAAGCTCAAGTAAAAGACAGAAATGTGGCTGTCATCACATCATGTTGATACACGTGGTGTCTCTGAGATGGCCTGAGGTAAGTCAGTGGGGATGGGGCATGTGAGGCTGGGCGGGGGTGCCCATCTTGGCTGATGATAGATGAGGGAAGTGACATCCTAGACCTGGCCATTAGAGGCTATGCCAGTAATCACAGCAGAACTAGGAGGCTGGCCTCAAGTGGGAGGCTAGCCTGATCTACATCTTGAGTCCCAGGCCAGGCAGGGCAAATAGTTAAACTGTCTGAAAAAAACAAAACACCAAATGCAAAGCTAAAGCCCTGTGGATTACTATCACACAGGGATAGAGAAGCCATGTGCTTCTTGCTTCCCTCTGTAGGCTGGGCTGGGCTGATGGCTCATTTGCCTTCCCAGGACTGCCCTGCTTAAGACAGGACAGAACCGGCTCACCAGGCTCTCAAGCCCACAGCATTGGAGATGAGGTGCCAAATTTAAACCAAACCCTATGTTGACTACCTTTCAGTCCTAGCTGCAGCCGCAGCCGCGAGAACGTGGGAGTGCAGGGCTGGGAGGCGGTGTTTTTCTACTCTCTATTAAAGAAAACTTTAACTTGTTTGCTCTGCTTATTTGCTGAGACTGTGAGGAGACCCTGGGAGTGGCTGAACCGAGTAAGTCTGTGGTAGAGTATTTTCCTGGTGTGCACAAAGTTGTAGGTTCAGTCACTGGGATTGAGGGAGCTGTTAGGTATTGCTTAGTGCCTGTGATAGGTCAGGCTAGAGCTTACCCTTAGAGCATCCTTCAAAGTAAACACTGTTAAATAAGTTTTCTGTCCCAGAGACTGGGTGAGTCAAGTGGCAGACCTGGAATTTAACTGTCTTATTCTAAGATTGCGGTTCTGACCATGCTGTGAGGCCCCCGTCATCTTCATGGAGGACAGACAGTGCTCTTCTCAAGAGATGCGTCTGTCCCATCATCAGAGTTCACCCTGCCTCTGTAATCTGTGACAGGTTTGTCTGACTTCTCCAGGCCGTGGATGCTGTGTCACTGAGTCATCACAGCATGTGGTGTGGGTACTATTCTGACCTGGTTTCCATCTGAAGTGCCTGACCTCCGTGAGGTGAGGTGACTGGCCGAAGCTGCAGAGCAGTAGGTAGAGCTCAGGCCTCGGCCTGCCTGACACTGCTCGCTGTTCCTTCCATCTCCTCAAGGTGGATTGCCCAGGCAAACAGGCTTGCAGGATGCTGGCCGCCGAGCCTACGGGAGCAAGAGCCTCCCTTCTCTGCTCTCCTCCCTCTTCCTGTGGTCTCCTTTTAGGAACTTTGCTGGCAGGCAGCTTATCCAGTGTGAAAACTTCCCAGGTTGCCCCACAGAAGCAACTTACCAACTGTGCGTTTGTGCTGTTAGCTCTGGTGACATGGTTGTGTGTAGGGATGTTCAACTCTGGGATTCCCCTCAGCACCCCCCACTCCTGTTGTGGGGGGAAAAAAAGAGATGTGAAATATTTGTTTACCTTTGCAAACTTTCCGTCACATTCTGCTCCTTCTCACAGCACTTGCCCTGCCATTGAGTGTGAGGAATAGTCATGTGACCATGCTCCCTCCGGAAGCTCCTTTACACCACGTGCAGCTCGTGGTAGTTATTGCCCTTTAGAGGGAAGAGAGGTCATTTTTCTATTGCCAGCACATCAGTAGGGCTACGGTCTACATTTTGGCAGCCACCAGGGGATCAGGACTGTCCTCATCCAGTGTGGCAGTGCCGCGTCCCTCCAGTTTCTAGACTTCCCATGCCATGCTCTGTAGAGTAAGCTTGCTTATGGACATATTTTTTATGAAAAATGATAGTGGAGGGGCCAGTGGTATTGCTCAGCGGGTAAAAGCAACTGCCAAGCTGAGACCTGAGTTGGATCCCTGGATCCCTAGGTGGGAGAGAAGCGACTCTTGAAAGTTGTCCTCTAACTGCCGCTTGTGGGGTGTGGAGTGCACATGCACACACACACACACACACACACACACACACACACACACACAAATTATAACAATTACAGTAGAAAGAAGCCTGGCAGCATACATATTTTTTCCAAAGTATGCAAATAGCTGACACGGTAGTATACTTGTGCAGTTCCAGCATTCTGGAAGCTGAGGCAGGAGGATCAGGAGTTCAAGGATAAACTGGGCTACATGAGACCCTGCTTCAAACCCACCCTCTCCCAAGACTTGTTTTTCCTGATGCTTTGACCATTAAAAAGGTTGACCTAAATTTATTTACTTATTCATTTTGAGACAGAATCTCTTTCCATAGCCCTGGTTATCTTGGAACTCACTGTGTTACCAGGCTGACAAGAACTCACTGAGACCTACCATGTCCAGCAAGTACTTAAAAAAATAAGCCTGGCAGTGGTGACACACACCCTTAATTCCCAACAGAGGCTGGCAGATCTCTGAATTCCAGGACAGCCTGGTCTACAGAGTGAGGTCTGGGACCGCCGGGGCTACACAGAGAAACAGACAAATGCCAAAGACTAGATTCTTGTTTTAAGAAAAACAACAGCAAACCCACTGGGCTGGAGGAGCACTGCTGGAGTTGATGGGGCTCAGTTCCTGGAACCCACATGAGGTTTCTCACAGCCACAGGCAACTAACTCCAGCCTTACTCGGCATTAACTGTGCACAGGTGAGAGTGTGTGTGGTGTATGCGAGTGTGAGTGTGAACATGATGTCGTGTCTGTGTTGTATACATCAGCACACTTTCAACACAGTTCAAATAGGATAAAAGTCTACAAGTGTCTTAGCTCTCCCCCTCATCTGGGCTGGAGCTCTCGATGTACACTCGCCTGAATCTGCCTCTGTAGCACTGGGATTGCAGGCAGGCACCACTTTGCCCAAGTTTCTTTTTGCAAGGGCTTATGCAGTCCTGCCTTACCTTGAACGCCTTGTGTCCCTGTCCTCACTTCCCCACTGCTGTAATTGCGGGCATGCACCGCACACAGTTCTAGGTCACCTGCTGGCTACCTGCTGTGGTTTTGATGTTAGAGACAGACACACAGTTGTTAAAACTTTACATTTCCCTCTTAGGAAAAGAAGAAAAAGAAGCATAGAGACAGGAAGTCATCTGACTGTGACAGCTCTGACTCTGAGAGTGACTCTGGCAAGAAGGCGAGGCACTCATCAAAAGACAGCAAGGCTGCCAAGAAGAGGAAGAAGAAGAAGAAGCACAGGAAGAAGCACAAGGAGTGAGGGCAGACCAGGCCAAAGCAGCCCTGGCTCTTGCAAAGACGCACTAGTGACAATGTAGCCTCCTACCCCACTGACTTGTCCCCATGGTCTCAGATGGCTCTTCCTCATGCAACAGATTGGGCCCAGAGGACAGCTCCCAACGTGTTTCCCTTGCTGCTCCTGATCCCTCGGCAAGCAACCCTGCAGCCATTGCATTCATGCACTCAGTGTCTTCCTTCAGCAGAAGCTTAGAACCCAGAGTCCCGCCCCGGCTGCCACTGCCAGAGCTGGATTCCTCTGCAGGAGTCCATGTTAGAGCTGCAGGTGCTGCTGTGGACGGGAGCCTGGCTGTGGGGGGAGAGTGGCCCCGACCTACCTGCTCTCTCAGGCAGCTGTGGGTGGACTCTGCAGCCTCCATTCCCTCAGCCAGGGCCTGTACTCCAAGTGAAAACAGTGTGCAGTGACTACTGAACCAGAGATCTGCAGCCAAGGTCATTGTTCTGCTTCTTGTCTATCACTATGTGAGTGACTGGTTCCATTTCAGGCCTCTGCTTAATTCCTGACATAAATGGAAATGTGTTTGGTTTTAAACTTTTCAGAAGGCTTTATTCCTATAATCCTTCCTGGGTGACTTACAGACTTAACACATCAGTTCACTGAAAACACTTAATGTGTTATCCAAGACCCTGGAAAGAGGCCAAGCCTAGGCACAAAGCCAAGGCCACTAGCAGGTCATAGCTTTCTTGAGATTACTCTTAAACCCTCTCTTCTATAGTGAAGATGTTTTCCCCAGGCTGACTAGGAAACCAGTATTTGTGAGTGGGCGGCTCTTAGCAGTCACCTCCCACCACAGTTGTTCATACCTGGACCTTGATGTCCTGAGCCTGTACTCCAGAGGGAGGGTGACCACAGCACACCATAGAGCAAATCCAGGAATGTTCTATGCAGGATGAATATGAAGTAGCCACACAGTGGCAGCCAGCTCCTCTGCCATGGGTGGGTGGGCCTGTGTAAGGGCTTGCGTGGGTGCTGCTGTCCCCTCACTGAGCCTGACGCTGTCTACTCTGCTCCTTAGCAGTGTGGCTTCCAAGTGATCTGCAGGCCTTCGGTTCAGTCTACTGACACACAGGCAGAAGGCAACTGGGTGGCCTTGGCTCTGCTTTATTGACCTTGGAGCACCCTTTGGATACAGATTTAAAAAATAAACCACATACACAATGGGAACTGGGTCCAGGCTAATGCCCCATATCTCCAGAAAAATCCCAACCCAAGTGTTTATACAAAATGTCAGAGGGGAAACAAGAGGCAACGTGGTGCTGAGTTGAGGGGTAGCCAGTTAGCAGCACAGCAGCCAGGTCACGCCTCCTTCTCATAGGTCCGAGTGCTCACAACATTGCCGTGGGTGAGAGTCTGGAAGGAAAGACAAGGTCAGATGGGGCAGAGCAGGAGAGGGCATGCTCCCCACCCTCATCCTGATCAACACATGAGTACCTACTGTGTGCCAGGCACTTTACTTTTTTTTTATGATATAAATCTTTTAAGGTGGATGTTATAATTACCACTTTAGGGATTTGGGGGTGGGGGGAAATGAGCCCTTGAAAGAGGCAGGTTGGTCAAGATCCAGTACATTCCTGT
Organism: Grammomys surdaster; assembly: GCF_004785775.1. Taxonomy (NCBI): domain Eukaryota; kingdom Metazoa; phylum Chordata; class Mammalia; order Rodentia; family Muridae; genus Grammomys; species Grammomys surdaster. Next base: position 3,449,094 of record NW_021621113.1, on the reverse strand, counting down.
TCCTCTTTTGTGGTCAGCATCTGCCTGAGGGGGTGCCTGGTGCACAGCACACAAGCAGGTGATGAGAACAGCCAGAGCTTTGAGAAACTTCTGAGCTACCAACTTCTCCCTCTGGACCGTCCAGTGTTCTGGAACGGTAGAGCCCAGGCATGGCCGCACCTTACTGTCCCTGCCCAGTGGGTATGGTCCTGTTTGTTACCTCCCTTCCAGAGCGAGGCACCTCACTTCTACCTCATAGGGGACCCCAGTCTCATGTGAATATGCAACCAGCAGGTTCCACCGAGCCACAGTGGTCTGTGGTGCTGATACTGCGGTCCATGCTCCTGGCCCGGGTCCTACAAGGCTATCTATTCTAGGGATGCTCTCAAACTTGTCCCAAAGCAGATCTGCAGGCCTGGTTGTATCCCCTCCTCTCTGGACAATAGATATTTTCAGGAAGCCAGGAACAGTAGACGAAATCATGAGTAAGGAAGGGGCTGTTCCCCTGCAGTGCCCACCAGGCACACACGTGCTCCTGCAGATGCCTGCATTCCTACCCAGGAGGGGAGAGTGTGGCAACTGCTCCTCTCCAGCCTGGGGTCAACTGGCCCTGCTTTCTGCCTCTTCCTGGGGAACAGCAAGCAGAAAGCATTTGTGGGCACCTGCTGCATTCTTCCCACTTGCCTGGTGCTCTGGGCTATGAATATACTGATCTCCCAGCAGCCTCCAGGCTGCTGCCACTACTCATTTCACAGTGGCCCTTGAAGGTTATGTGTTGTCAGATAGCCTTTAGGCTGATGCTTGAACCAAGACCTGTGTAAGTCAGCCATGACCCCATCCCTGGGCTGAAGAAGGTATGTGCTTGTTGCTGTAAGGTCCCATCCTTGCCTATCTTACCAGGATGAGTTTCCCGTCGCTGAGCTCCCTTGTTAGCGTAGTCTCCTGATCGTTCCACTTCTGCACATGGACGAGTTTGCCTCCGTCCAGCGTCACGACTGACTGTGGAAAGAGGGAGACCCTAAGCTGTGACCAGAGCCAGAACGGAAGGGCCAGACAAGCTCGGACAAAGCAGGAACCTAACCTAATCAGTGACGGTGCTGGGGCCAGCATGCACACAGCCCACCTCCAACCCAACTGCATATGCTTCCTGCTCTGGGCCGCTCAGCGGGGGGAGGGGCCCTTAGGCAGTGGATGAGACAGGTAGATCAGCCTTGGATATATTGGAAAATTAGACTTTATATCATGTGACCTCCCTTAACTGGCAAAAGAGCAGCAATCACAAGGTCCTTGGACCAAGGACCCAGGTATCTTTGGAGTGTTCTTCAGCTCTGGCTCCAGGGACCATTTGGTCCTTAGTGTTGCCAGCCTATCTCAGGTAGTTTGTGTTGGGCAGCTGCCCCAAAACTTTAATCTTGAAGAATTTGGGAGTTGTAGGTCAGAAGGAAAACCAAGCAGGGTTTGTCAGTAGGAATCTAGAAAGGTGACAGCTGTGTGTGATTACTAATCTCTTTCCTGTCTATATTCGATCTTCTGGAATCTTCATTCCCCGGTGTTCAAATGTCCCAGTGGACCACTGTTGTATTTAATGTGGGATCTGTCCCTCAAGGCAGGTGGTAAGTTCAAGGATGTAGGTAGGTAAGGACATGTGGTGGAACAGGGCGCCTTCCCCATCTCCTGATGTTGCCCTGGGCTGGGCTTTAGCTCCTCTGCAGCTGCAAGACTGGTACCTACCCTGTTCTTTCTGGGGCAACTATGAGGAGGAAACAGCTGAAGAGATGAATTTTAGGGTCATGATGCAGAGGATCCCAGTATAGGGACAACCTATAGATATATATGTTACTTGGTTCTGTGCCCAGACCAGTGCTGGGAGATTTGGAGCAAGCTGCCACGATAGCCACCATGAGATAACTGAGCAACACTGGAGGTAGGCGCTCCCTCCCATACCCTGAAATAAATACTTGAAGAGTATATACAGACACCACAGCACTCGTATTGGTAAACGCAGGTCCTGGCGCACAGCTCTGCCTGTCAGCTGGTGTCACTGGAAACAGTTTGTCCCGGTCAGTGGTCTAGCCTGGGAGCTACAGAAACGGGTAACCTGTGGATAGAGCTCAGCTTCTTGTTCCCAGCTGCCTCCTTTGCTGCCAGAGCCGGGGTGACCTCGGTGTAGGGCACTGACTTCTGGGCATCATTCCTAAAGCTCTTTAGGCCACAGCCATGGCTGCTGATGTCCTCAGAGCCACTGCATACCTTGGTGTACAAGGTCACCCAACTGGAGCTGGAGACACAAGGTCAGAAGAATAGCTTGGCTCTGCTGGCCACTCCAGTGACAGCTGACAGATCCTTCCCAGGAAGGTGAGAAGGAAATAGGCCAGACCTTGTACTTAGTCCCTGGGCCATCCCAGCACTGAGCTGGCTTTATGAACCTGTGCCTTGGGGTAAAAAGCCAAGGAACTAGAAGGGCCAGCCTCTTGCCCGCCAGTGTTCCAGTGCCCTCCATCCCCTTTCTCTGACTCACCTTGACCTTCCTGTCATCTGCTGTCACCTCATCGAATTCTACTCCCAGCTGGAAGCTGATCTCTGTGTTCTTGAATGTACTGTGTGTCTTTATGGTGATAGTATCCCCGTTCTTCTCAATGATTGTGGTAGGCTTGGTCATGCTAGCCACCTGCCTGGTGGCAAAGCCCACACCTAAGGGCAGGGGCAGAAGGTTGAGAATACATGAGCTAGGGTAGAGAAGTGTTGTACAAACCCAAAGAGAAGTTTGGGGCGTAGGCATGGGGAAGCCGGTCCATGTCTTTGTGTGGGGCCGTTTTCTCACTCAGTCTTTTCCTAAGCTCTGCAGCTGTTAGACTGATGTGAAGTATGAGGAATCTGGATGCTGGGGAAGGTCGGCGGCAGTGGGAATTAAGGTATCGAGGGGTGTGAACCACATAGCCAGCCTCTCACTCAGTGCTGTCCCTGAAGGGTTTGTAGATGTGAACAGGGTCACAAGTCACATGGAAGCTGCTAAGCACCACGTCACCTCCAGAACTGCGTACTCGCTGTCTTCTGGTCTCCTGAACTCTCAAACCCGGGACTGAAGAGCAAAGAGAACTGCCCTCTAGAGTCTCCTGGACAAGGATTGTCTCCCAGTGCTCTGCCCTCTGTATGACAATGCCACAGCTACAAAGCCTCCTGGTTAGAGGTACAAAGGAGGTTTGCCTTCCACAGACATAGAGGGATAAAACAGTAGCAACAACGGGATGACTTGAAGTCCCTAGGGAGACACCTGACAGAATCACTGGATCTGAGTCCTAGGTAAGATCCCAAGTGCCCCTCAAGCAGGTGAAGTACACAGACCCCTTAGGTCAAGCCTTTGGTGCTTTGGGTTGTAGCTTTCCTGGAATCTTCCATTGTTGACTCTGGCTCTAGCACATGGTGAGCCATCCCCAGCGATGTTGCAGAAGGCAGAAGGCAGCCCAATATAGGGATATGGTATTGTGCATCTGTTGGAAACTACATTGCACAAGTTCCACGTGGTGGCCAAGTATACTTGGGATAACCCTAAGCATAGGTTTTGTTCCTTTCCCATTACAAATGAGGCTTAGACACTGCATTGTCTTCACCAAAGTCAAACAAGCCAAGCATGGTGACTCCCTTAGAATCTCACTCAGGGGATGAGAGCAGGGGAAGTGCCAAGAATTCAAGGCCAGCTTGGGCTGCATAGCTCCAGAACATGGTCTATAGTGAGACCCTGTCTCCAAAAGGATAAATAAATAAATAAATAAATAATCCGTATTTAGTGACGCAGATTCCCAAACTGTCCTTTAGTTCCTCTGTGTCATTCTTGGAACAACTCTACCCTTCAAGCCCTTGAAGTCCCTGGGGAGACTCTTGACATAACCATTGGATCTGAGTCCTAGGCAAAATCCCAAGTACTGTTCAAGCCCGTGAAGTACCTTATAGTCACTTAAACTAGGCTAGGCTGCTCTGTTCTGAGAACCTTTCGTTCTATAGGATAAGCCAGGTAGCTAGGGCTACACAGCAAGGAGTGAGAGACTCACCTTTGCCTACTGGTCTCTGGGTGAGTTGGGCTTCAGCAGTGAGCCAGCCGGATTCCCAGGACCCACCCACAAGTGTAGGGTCAGTGAAGCCACTGACTGCTGAAAGCTGGGGAGAATCTTCACTTTGCTGGCCTTCAGCCTGTCTATATGTTTGGGCTAAATAGAATTTCAATCCTCTAACTAATGCTGAGGATGCAGCTTGGGATGATCATGTGCTCAGCCTGCCCAAGGCCCTGGTTTCTGTCTGCACTCACCCAACAATGACCTGCAGACTACAGATCCTGAGGCAAAAGGAAGTCTATAGGAAGGCAGCTGCAGCTCAGGGAAGCAGAGCTGAACCCAGGTAATCTAGTGTGGGGGTGGGCGCATGCCTTCTAACCCCAGTGCGGGAGAGGCAGAGGCAAGAGGACCTGGTCTCCATAGGGAACCTCTGGGGAGCCAGGGATACACAGTGAGACCCTGTCTCAAAACAAAAAAAACAAGACCGGCTACCTTCCTGCAGAACCTTGCTGTGGTCAGGGTAGGGTGGATGCTGGCGGAGCGAGCGCTGTCTGGAGATGCGTCTCAGCAAGGCTCAGCAGTCGGGTGCTTGCTTAGCATGTGCAAGGCCGTGGGTTCCATTCCCAAAACCAAAAGGACAAATTGCTTTGTGGGTCTGTTTCAGAGAAGAGCCAGAAGTAGGTGAGAGGCACCTACACACACCCCTCAATGTGTCAGACTCCTGCCCTCCTTCCTCGGGAAGAAGGAATGGAATCTAGCTCGGCCATGGCACAGCCCAGTTTTCCCTGCCCCAGCTTAGTAGACCAGGAATATAAAGCCAGGGACTCTACAGGAAGGGTCTTTATCTAAGCCCAAGGCAAGTAAGGAAGGGCTGGGGCCAGTCTTGGGTGAGTGGTTCATATGGCATTCCCTACTCCCAGTCCTCCGTTGAAATGGGAAGAATTCTAGGTAGTTTTGGATTTTCGACTATTTGGAAGGCAGATTACAAGTTCAAAGCCAACCTGGGCAAGTTAGTGAGAACCTATGACACAGAGTAACAAGAGGGTGTGTGTGGGGGGGGGGGGGGGGAGAGTGCCTGCCTGGCATGTACAAGGCTCTAAGTTCAGTCTTCAGTATTCACAGAAAGAAATCCTGGGCTTTCCTCTCAGGAGATGAGCTCCTTCATACTGAGCTGTTTTTCTATTAAACAAATCATAGAACTAACTTCCTTCCTTCCTTCCTTCCTTCCTTCCTTCCTTCCTTCCTTCCTTCCTTCCTTCCTTCCTTCCTTCCTTCCTTTGTTTTTTTTAAGACAAAGTTTCTCTGTGTAGTCCTGGCTGTCCGGGAACTCTCTCTGTATAGACCAGGCCTAGAACTCTCTGAGTTCGCCTGCCTCTGCCTCCCAGAGTGCTGATATGAAAGGCATGTGCCACTGCCAACACCACACAGTTTTCCCAGATCTTACAAATGAGGTTCTTTGAAGCATTAGTCTTCCCTAGCCCCAAACCACACTCCCCCTCCACAGCTCTTGACCTTCCTTCTGGCGCCCTCTGCTGTATCCCTGGAGACGGCTTTCTTCACCTTAGCCCTGGCACTGATCAGGTGGGCGGCTGGTGCCTATGTGTAGGGCCCTAGCAGCAGCGTCTCTGACTGATCTCAGGGTGATTGCACACACTACAGGTGAAGGTCAGGCTGGTGAGAACCAGGGCATCTTGCAGAGAGAGGCCTCTTCACTACCCGGTCATGGAGGGGGAGGGACTGTTGCTAACTGTGCCTGGATGTGTCTCCACCTCTTCCCAGATCGAATTCACTGATTGTCTTTAGTCTTCCTCCAGGCTCCTAGGTATTTCCTCATACAGTACACTCCCATCTGCTCTATTCCCTTTCGGAATTCAATTTCAGAAGCACCATGCGCCTCTTTGCTTTCTCCTGCCTGCCTCCCGCCTTCTGTGTTCACTCCCCTCTCAGGTCTAGATCACCTACAACCCTTCCTAGAAAGCCTCTCAGCCCCGACCTCTGCAGCCAGAGCTGCCTCTACGCCTTCCCCTCCAGCTACCTTCCCCTCAAGCTAAGCTTGGACCGTGACACCCCCTCCCAGGAGGCTGGGATGGGGAGGGATGGGGTGGAGTTGCTCCAGCCCAGGCCACCCTCAGCTTCCCGGTATTCCCTGCCTGGACTGGCGAGGAGCTTGCAGGAGGCACACGGGCACTCCAGCTGGAGCTCAGCGCCAAGACCGCCTTGTGGGCCCTCCTGACCCTAGATCCTGCGTCAGTCGTTCGCTCACCAAGTGACTTCATGTAGTCATCAAAATTCTTGCTGTCCACTAGTTTCCAGGTGCCGACAAAGGCGTCTGCCATGGTGCGATGAGAGAGGAGGCGTGCAGGCACTGAGAACCGTGGCTCCGGGCTAGAGAGCCTCTTTAAATAGCCCTCGCATCACATGATGAAAGTGGCCCACACCCCTCGCTCCCGAAATAGGAAGCCGGGGCTTGCGCTCGCTCAAGGGGTTGGCGCCCATCCCCCATAGCCATCCTGGCGCCTACGTCAGCGGCGCCCGCGGTCCTGCTGGTGCCACCTAACCCATCCTTGCCCTGGCTGCGGGGCGCTCCCCGCAACCTAAGTAGAGCATCCATCCTATGGCCATACTGAAAGGAAACTCGCCCTTGAGCTGGTGCCACGCTAGGGAAACGCTGCCTGATCCTTTTGCCGCCTTGTTTTTAATTCGCTGTGGTTTTATTCTTACTGTGTGCATGCATGTGTAGGCGCACTTATTGAAGAGGTGGGGGGACTGGGGCCTTGTAACTCGCGGGTGTCGCTTCTCTCCTTCCACCGTGTGGGTCCCACGTACCAAACTGTGGTCGTCAGGCTTGGCAGCAAGTGCCTTTACCCAATGACCCATCCCTAAGCCCTCGGAGGAGAAAGACGCGGTCACCATAAGTAGAAAAGAATTGGAGCCTGGACAGAGAGCATGGTCTAGTGGCCCTTGAGTCCTCTTGCTCCTCCCAGACAAGTGGAGAAGAGTTGTCTTGGACACCGCTGATGGCTGAGCTGCTCAGTGCCTCACCTGCTTGTGGAGAACATGACCTTGCTTCCCCCATGCTAGCCCCACACGTGCTTGCCCCTCCCTGCGGAATGTCTCCTGCGGGTGCTTGTCTGGGAAGTCCCACCCTCCACCGCTGCCTGAAAGCGCTTCAGGCTTTTCTGACCTCTGCGCTTGCTCCAGGGTCGTCCTTCACTCACTCCACGCAGAAATTTTGCCTAGTCAGACTGTTCTTCTGGCCTTGGCCAGCTTAACTGCCGGAAAGCCGCGACCCTCTGCTGGAGTCAGTTTTCCCTCTGACTTCTGCCACTTTTGTTACCTCAAAGCACGTTATTAAAGAAGACCCACTATAGATGATTGTAGCCTGCTTGAGGACATGGTCACACTGAACTTTTCCATTGGTAGGTGGTATCACCCTTTTAACAGGTGAGTAAAGGAAGCTCAGTGAAGCCAATTCCTTAGTTCAGAAGTTTCTGTTTAATTATTACCAAGTTAGCATCTCAATGTGTAGCTGAGCTTGACCTTGAACTAAAGATTCTCCTGCCTTTGTCTCCTGGATTACAGCTGTGTGCTGCTGTCCTGGCTTGGCTAGCAGTTATTGAGGCACCTGGAGGCAAGAGAATCCTGAGTTGGGGGCCAGTCAGAGCTACAGAAAGTGGAATTCTCTCCCAAAGTTCCTTGTTTGTGCCTGCCCTGTCTTCTTTCTTTATTTGTTTCTTTCTTTGTTTCTTTCTTTGTTTGTTTGTTTGTTTCTTTTTTTTTGTTGTTGTTTTTTGTTTTTTCGAGACAGGATTTCTCACTGTGTAGACCACTCACTCTAGACCAGGCTGGCCTCGAACTCAGAAATCCGTGTGCCTCTGCCTCCCAAGTGCTGGGATTAAAGGCATGTGCCACCACCGCCCGGCCGACTGCCCCGCTTTCAAGAAGACCACATGGAACAAGGTATCAGCTAAAATATTTCCTCTGGAAGCAGCATGGAGTGACTGTAGGAGGGGCCTGTCCTGACTTAGGAATTCAGAGGAAGAGGGACATAAATGAATTTCTGAGTGTGCAGGCTCTCTACACAGGAGGGAGTGGTATGCACAGAACTTTAGCCTCTACAAGAATGTGCAGGGTAGTCATTCAGAAACCATCACCAGAGCCCTGGAGCCTGACCAGTATACCTGCAGTGTGGAAAGGCCTCCTTCCTGTGTTCCTGAGGAAGTCCCTTCCTCCCACCCATGGGGCTGTTCTAGGAAAGAGTCCAGTGAGGAAAAGTCCTCTCACCCCTGTCTTGATTCCTTTGCCAAAAGGCTGAGAGGCCCAATTCTGCCAAAGCTACAGGGACAAGCCTCAGGGCTGGGCCTGGAGCCCTGGTGACCTCAGTGATAAAGCAGGTGCCAAGAGAGGAGGACATGGGATAGCTTCTGATTCAAGGTCACAGGTTTTAGGCAAGGAGCCTCTTCTCTCAAAGACTGAGACTCAGGCACCAGGGCAGTCTGCCTACACCGTCTGTGGAATGCAGTGCCAGGGATCTGGGGCTGGCAGAGAGCTGCTAGTAAAGATCTGTGTTCTAGTCCTGATCTCAGCTGTACTCGTCTTGCCGTGTGGTCTTGAGCAGTTCACTTAAGCTACTCAGAATCGGTTTCATCCTTGAAATGGACGAGGGATATTCAGAAATCATTAGAGAAAATACATTTAAAACTCTGCTTTGCTTTTTTTTTTTTTTTTTAACAGAATCTCTACATAGCCCTGGTTGTCCTGGAACTCACTATGTGGACTGGGGTAGCCTCAAACTCAGAGATCTACTGGCCTCTGGCCTCTGCCTCCTGAGTGCTGGAATCAAAGTCATACACTACCATGCCTGGCCCTAATCTTCTCTTCTCCTCTTCTTCCTTCTCCTCCTCTTCCTCTTCCTCCTCCTTCTTTTTTTTTTTTTGTTTTTTGTTTTTTCCTGAGACAGGGTCTCGCTATGTAACCCTGACTGTCCTGGAACTCACTCTGTAGACCAGGCTGGCCTCGAACTCAGAAATCTACCTACCTCTGTTTCCCAAGTGTTACGATTAAAGGCAGGCATGTACCATCACCTGGCCAGTTTGCTTTTAAGAATGCTATTCTTAAAATTAAGAATGCAATGAAAGGAGACAAGATAGCTCAGTGGGGTAAAGTACTTCCCATGCAAACATGAAAACTTCAGCACCCACATAAAAACCGGGCTGTAACCCCAACACTGGACAGGGTACAAAGACATACAGGTCCTGGGTAAGGGTGCTTGCTGGCAAGACAATGTAGCAGAGATGGGGGCTCCCAAGCGCAGTGAGAAGCCCTGTTCCAAAAATGAAGTGGGCAACAAAAAGAAGAACAGAGTCTTTAAGCCCTTTAATTCTAGCCCTGAGGAGGTAGGAGGATATCTCTGTGGATTCCAGGCCACCAGCCGGGCCTGCTAATGAGACCCTGTCTCAAGAGAGTGGTGGAGAATGACAGAAGACACCTGTCACGCCTGCCTGATGTTTACCCCTACAGCCATGAAGGGCAGTCAGGTCTTAGGCTTCAGGGGTAAGAAGGGTGCTGACTCTGTGTTCCTTGTGCTGAGCCCTGCCTGAGTTGAGCAGCGCAGGGTCTTGAATTGAGAACTTGATCTATAGCCCTATGCCAAGCTCTGGCCTGGGCCAGTAGGGTTGATTCCTAAGCCACACACACCCTCTTTCCTTCTGCTAGGTTTATTATTATTACTATTGTTGTTGTTGTTGTTTGTGTGCATGACCGTCGTGTGTGAGCTTCAGGCATGTGTGTGTGGAGAACAGAGGACAACTTTCGGTGTCCTTTCCTTTTACTCTGGGTTCTGGGAATAGAACACAGCTCATTAGGTTCTCACAGCAAACACGTTTATCCACTGGGCAGTCTTGCCAGACCACTGGTGTTTCTTTCTCTCTCTCTCTCTCTCTCTCTCTCTCTCTCTCTCTCTCTCTCTCTTCCCCGCCCCCACCCCTCAGTTTCCCAGGTTTATACCACCTGCTTCAGCTCACTCTCCCTTCTGAGTATGTACAGTTCATACTTCCTTCTCTGAGGGAATACATTCCCTCACTCTGTCACGCTCACTATATCAGAGGCTGGGGGTGAACCTTGTCTCCTTCCTCACCCTTCTTGCCTTTAGTAGATCCAGATGTGGCTATAACATCTGGCAGGCATCGGTGCCTGTCAAGAACAGCATCTCCCTCTATGGTGATATGCTGATTCTATGTTTCCATGGCAACTACAGGCTGGGAAGATGAAGAGGAGAGTGAGTAACCAGGAGGGAGCCCTGGGATGGGCTGTAGCACTGGCTGATCTGTGGCTTCTTGGGGAGGGGGAAGAGGAAGCAAGCTCCTCATCCCCAGCTGTTTCTGGGCCCTCCCTGCCATCTTGATGCCTCTACAGGGGAGTGTCCAAGCTAGAGGTAGAAACCCATGGGGCTGAGCCAGGGCTCCACCAACTCAGAGACATGGAGATGCTCCTCCTGCCCATCCCTTCTCCATACAGCAGGGAGCTTTTCTGGCAATGCTGGTATAGGGCCTTGTTTCTGCCTGCCACAGCATCAGCAAGTCAGCTTTCTCCACTGCTCTGCAACCTCTCTTAGTGAATGAAAGGCTCGCTTTGGAAAAAGGACTGCTTGGTACATCCCAGACCTGTCACTTTCTATGTAGAACTGAGGCAAGCCCCTTGATCCCTGAGTCTCCTTTCCCCTCATAAAAGGAGGCCTTCAGAGTCTCAGAGCATGGACCTAGGAGTATAGCTCACTGACAGAACATTTGCCTAGCCTGTATAAGGCCCTGGTCTTGGTTCTTACATTGGAGGAGGTGGGGAATGAACATAAATAAATAGAAACTCCAACACATTATCATTTAATGAATAGAAATTTCTTTTATTTCACCCTTCCAGGCCCCCCAAGTTACTTTAAGACCCTGAGTCAGAAGGAAAAGATGTATAGTGTTTCTCACTGAGGCTTTAGATACTGTGAATAAGTTCCCTCATCTTTGCATTTCTCTCTGTTTAAATAGTCCTTTTACCAGGCCGGAGAGATGGCCCAGCAGTTAATAGCACTGACTGCTCTTCTGGAGGTCCTGAGTTCAACTCCCAGCAACGACATGGTGGCTCACAACCATCTGTAATGGGATCTGATGCCCTCTTCGGTGTGTCTGAGGACAGTGATGGTGTACTCATATAAATAAAATAAAAATTAAAAAAAAAGAAAAGGAAAATAAGAGAAAAAAAATGGTCCTTTTACAACTGTTACTTGAGCTGAGCTCAGCAGGGATCCAAGCTAAAAAGGAGAGCAGGGGTTACACCCTCCTGAATGCGTGTGCGCATGTGTGCACTCCCACACGGAGTCTGGGAACACGGCACGGAGGTACTACGGAAGAATGTTCCTCCTGCCACCAGGAAATCTGTTTCCTTGTTCCTTAAGAGTTCTAGAGAAGTGGTGATAAAGGCACAGGTGTACTCAACAGCACGTGCTTCTGAGAACCCGCTGCCCGTGGCAGGTGCTTAGAAAGAGAACAGTGTCTTTCTCTGTTCAGGGAGACCCAGCTCAGAGAGGAGGGACACCATGTCTTCCAGGAACTAGCGCCTCTCTTGGTGTCTCACAGAGTAAAACCCAAACTCGTTCTCTCTCTCTAATCTGTCTCTCTCTCCCCTCCCTCTTTTTTCTAGTTTGTTAATAAAATCCTGTCGTAAGAAGAATGTTTAGGAGCTGGAGAGATGGCTCAGCAGTTAAGGGCACTTGCTGCTCTTCCAGAGGACCCAGGTTCAATTCCCAGCACCTATGTGGCAGCTAGGTGTGTAACTCCAGTTCCTGGTGATCCGACACATGCATGCAGGCAAAACACCAAAGCATATACAAGTGGAAATAAATCACTAAAAATATAAGAAAAAGAAGGGTGTCTGGCAGGGAGTAGGGCTCATACTGAGTGGGTGAAAGTTCGGATGGGTAAGCAAAGGGTCAGGCGAGTGACAAGCAACTCTAGCTACTGTCACCACGCGCCCTCTCTAAAGGAAAGAAGAGGTGATTTATTCTACATTCGTATGACCAACCATGGTCCTGGGAACATGGATTCAGCTTTTCCCAAATAACCTATTTGGTTTTTCATTTTTTTTTAAATTTATTTTTGTGTGTGTGCATGTCACCGTCCACCTTGTTGAGTGAGTTAGTTCCTCTATTGCTGTGCTGTTTACTCCAGGCGAGGTGGCCCGAAGGCTTCAGGTTGATTTCTTGTCTCTGCCTCTGTCTCACTGTAGGAATGCTGGGATTACAGATGGACTCGAGGCCGTCAGACTTGGACTCAAGGCCATCAGACTTTCACTTTAAGCCCATTTACCCCTGAGCCACCTCAGCCCTTTACAGACCCATGATCGTCACAGAACAAAAGAAAGTCCTAAGGAGGCAGTCACCAAATCCAAGGGGTGTGTTGCCACAGATGAAGAGCTCTTCTTCAGCCTCAGGCGCTGTCTGATAACATTCTTTGGAAGCTGGTGGTCAGCTGAGTGACCACATTCCAAGAAATCTCTCCAGATAGTTACAAGGATGCTAGGGACTCAAAACAATCCCAAGGTATTCTGAGCTATGGATCTGAAACATTCCAACTCTCCAATCACCAGGTTCTGATGGCTTAGTCATCTGCAGAGCCCTCAGCACGGGTGTGGCTCTTCAGGGCATTTTAACTCTGCATTCCACTGTAGCTTTGGAGGCCACAGAGTGAGGCTGTTGCTTATGTACCATGACCTCATGACCTCCCTGAGTCTCAGCTTATGTCTCTGTAAAAGCCATCAAGATCACCAACAAGCTGACCCTCTGAGGACTCAGAAGACAAGAAAGGGCCCATGGAGGGTGTAGAACAAAGACCATCATCAAGACTCTCTTGCTAGCGGCACAGCACGTGTCCCCTTGCCGAGGCCCCTGACCTCCTCCCTGGTCTCTCCCAAGTCCCCTTCTCCAGCACCATTGTCTCATGCTTTGCAGGGGTGGCATGCTCTGTTCCACCACAGGCCTTGCTCTTCCTACCCAACCCCCTGCCTCATTTAGTTAAGACCTGTCTCTCAGCTTAACTGTCACGTCATGGCATTTATCCTGCTGTGAGGGGCTTTGTCTAGCTGTTCACTGGAAGCCTTTCTCTAGCTGGGTGGGTCTGTGCTCCTCCCTGCTCTACACCAGGCCTTCCCCGCAAGAGTTTGGCTATCTGATGAGCTGACCGGAGCAAAGCAAATCCCTGTGCTCTTGGCTCCTCCTCCTCCTCCTCCTCCTCCTCCTCCTCCTCTTCCTCCTCCTCTTCCTCTTCCTCCTCCTCTTCTTTTCTTTTCTTTTTCTTTTTGGGACCAGGCAAGTGACTCAGCCATTAGAGACACTGGCTGCCATGCCTTTTGACCTGAGTGAATCCTTGGGACAAGGACCAACTCCCACAAGTTGTCCTCTGACCTCCACACTTGTGCTGTGTGGTACGTGCACCCACAGACGCACAGAGACACTAAGTCATTTTACACTATTATTGTTGTTGTTATTAATTACCATTATTGTGTGTGAGCATGCATGCGTGTGAGCATGTACACGCCAGCACACGTATGGGCAGACAGCTTTGTGGAGTCAGTTCTCTCCCTTCCACCTTTACCTGGGTTCTGGAAACCAAACTATAATGTCGTCAGCCTTGCGAAGCAGCAAAGGGCTTTGTCCGCTGAGCCATCTGTCTCCTGGCTTTCTGTGTTCTCTCTGTTCATGCATCCCACAGGGGCTCTCAGCTTCCCCCTGCCAGAGGATCTTATCTCTTGTCCCCCTTTCACACCCCAGCCCCAGGCCCCACGTGTTCCCAGGTGACAATTGTCCTCTGGGGTGCTCTGCCACCCTGGATCTGAAAGGCAGCTTTCTTTGGGGACAGGGCTATTGCCAGAAAGTCGTGAAACCAGGTCTCAGGCTTGGGACAAGTGCTGGTTCCTTTTTTCTTCACCAAGCTCTCAAATGAAAAGATTGCTTCTGCAAAAATCAAAATCCCTGATACTGGACTAAAAGAAAACAGAAAGGCAAACCTGTGTTGGGACTAGCTTCTCTTAAGCTCTGTCAGAGATGCTTAGAGACCGTAGCAAGCAGCATTCAGTACACAGACTCATAACTGGTGAGCGAATGGAGGATATGTGACCGTTGAGTACTCAGCCCGAGGTAGGACATTTATGTCAGCCCTGTCCCCTAAGCTCTCAGAACAGAGCAGAAGACAGTTCAGGTAGGAGCCAGAGGGTGGGGCAGACTGCTGGGAACTGCTGTCTTCTGGACATGGTGTGGCCATTGCATTCACAAACTTGCAACACAAGATGGGACAGCCAGCATGCCAGTGTGGATGGGAGAGGGACAGGTGAGCCTCTACCCTGAGATGAGGAGCCAGTGACAGTTAGTGACTGCTAAGGGAATGGGGAGTCATTTTAATTCGGGGTTTGGCAGCACTGCTGACTGGACTCAGTGGGGCATGGAGAAGAAAAAGAAGACATGCAGTTGGAAGTGGGGAGTCTGGGGGTTCTGGGGATTCTGGGGAGGTAGGAGGGAGATTAGGTTTGGATATGAGCAAGATACGTTGTGTACATGTATGGAGTTGTCAATATGGTATAGATTATCATCCAGAAGCGAGGGAGAAAGGTAAATCGAATGCTTTATAAAACAGCACATTTTGGCTTGAGTATGGTGGTGCACACCTTTGATCCCAGTGCTTAGGAAACAGAGGCAGGGGGATCTCCATGAGTCCAAAGTCTATGTAGTGAGTTCTAGACCAGCCAGAGCTACATAGTGAGACCGTCTCAAAAACGACCAAACAAAATATCTAACACTTCACCTGCCCCTAGCCTTGGCTCCCCTCCCTGCTGTTCCAGCCCCTCTCCTTGTATACGAGGGATATCTCAGTGTTCCCATTTCAGATTGTATTCTGTTCAGGAACAGCCTGCCCAGGATTCTGGAAGAATCCAGGAAGTTCCAGGAGGTTGCTAGGCCTGGTTCCCAAGGACAAGTGATCACTGTGTTCCTGATGGAGGGGCCCAGCAAGGAGAGGCCCTTGGTCTCAGCAGTCCAGGGTCACATATGTTCCAGGAAGCAGATGCAGAGCCAAAGCTGGTATCCTGGTTTGGGCTGCCCTGGACTTCTCAGAGGTCCCTGAAAGCACAGGGGTTCTAGAGTCAACATAGACACACCTATCAGGAGGAAGGAACATGTTCCTGGGAAGGTCAGGGCCAGCTGGAGAGATGTTCCCAGTTCACAATGAGAGTTAACAACAGTGTGGCAGCCATGTCTGTCCTTTCATGTGTGGCCCTGAAGCAAAGACATGGTTCCTGTTCTGTGCTCACGAAACAGCCAGGACTCAGACTCATCAGCTTGGCGCTTGAGGTTGTACAGCTCAGACGCTATGCCGAACCCCTTCCTCCTGCCTTGCTGGCTTGTGCTGTGACCTTGGGCCTGTCTCTTCCTTTCTGTGCTCTCAGCTCCTTGGAAGGGCGGACCTGACAAGATCCGAGCTCCTAAATCCTTCAAGCTCTGGCTGCTGCTGATGCAGGGAGGGGATGTCCAAGTAGGGAAGAGGGGAACATGGAGTAGAGTGCAGAGAGGACAGATTTTTCCAGTGTCCCTATCTTCAGCCTTCATTGGTGGACTGGCTGGCAGGCTCCCCTTTGCCCTAGAAGTGCAGCCAAGGGAGCAGGTGATACTCAGCCCCAGCCCAAAATATTCTCTGGTCACTGAGGGTTACCAAGGTCTGAATACCCGCAGTGCCTGCCAGCATGCAGGCAGGGCCCATCTGCCTTGACTGACAGCCTCAGAGGGCTGGTGGCCCAGACTGTTTGACTTACACTCCACCCTAGCCCCTACCTTTCACACAGTATCAGTTTATCTGGGCACCAGCCCTGGGCTGGGGCTGTATCTAAATGTTCTTCCTGTCTCCATGGCCTTGACTTCCAGACAGATCAGACCACTCACACGCATGCAAGAACACATAGACACTCGTGTGCGCGCACACGCACACACACATACAGACCGTTACACATTGTACACACACAAACACATACAGATACAAACATACACACACACACACACACACACACACACACACACGAACGCACCATCTCTTGCCAGTTCTCATTACTGCCTGTTGGCTTGGTGCCTGCTACCATACCAAGTACAATAACCAGCATGTGACCCACACACACCTCAAATGAGGCAGTAGAGGCTCAAAGTAGGGAGAGCACCATGTCTGTCCCCAGTAGTGCTATAACAAGACTGTACTTGGGAAAGTATCTTCAGAGGAAGACTGTGAAGCGGTGCCAGTGGGTAGAGACACCAGTGCCCCGAGTCCTTGTTCTAGACTGCAAAGCTCTAGTGTGTGGCCACCACTTCCACCACCTTTAGCTAGATGAGGCTTCTCCTGGAGCTGTCCCCCTCCCGCTGGCACATGTGGATCACATGCTGGTTGTTGTATCCAGCACATCTCTGAACCTGGGATGACCCAAGAGGCCCAGGATGTTCTCAGTTTCTAAGAGGAGAATTCTGGGACAGTGTTATCTGAGTTCCCAGGGGGAAGTGAGGCAGGTTTATGGGCTGTGCCTTTCAGCCCCTCCACCATATCCCATAGTTTAATTGAGGCTGAGGATTCTTAGAGTGTGACACAGGGGTCCTGGGAAAAAAGAGGAAGGTTAGCTTCGTGTGTGTGTGTGTGTGTGTGTGTGTGTGTGTGTGTGTGAATGGATGGCTTAAGAAGCAAGTCCCTGGGGCTGGAGAGCTAGCTCAGCGGTTAAGAGCACTGGCTGCTCTTCCAAAGGTCCTGAGTTCAATTCCCAGCAACCACATGGTGGCTCACAACCATCTGTAATGGGATACGATGCCTTCTTCTGGTGTGTCTGAAGACAGCGACAGTGTACTCATATCAATCGATCAATCAATAAATCAATCTTTTAAAATGAAGCAAATCTGCGGGCAGTGGTGGCGCACACCTTTAATCCCAGCACTTGGGAGGCAGAGGCAGGCAAATTTCTGAGTTCGAGGCCAGCCTGGTCTACAGAGTGAGTTCCAGGACAGCCAGGGATACACAGAGAAACCCTGTCTCGAAAACCATCCCCCACCCCCCCAAAAAAAAGTCGCAAGGTAGGACTGAGTGTGGAGGTGTATGTGCTCAATCCCAGCACTCAGGAAGCAGAAGCAGGCAGATCTCTGGGAGTTCAAGTCCAGCGTGATCTATATAGCCGAGGCTACATAGTGAGACCTGGTCTTAAAAATCAAATCAACCAAAAAACAAAAACAGCAGAGCTGAGTCAGCCCCAGAGTTGTGTAGCACCTCCCTAGACGAGCGTGTGGTGTCCGTGGTCGGCGCGCCCCCTTCTGTAAAGAGAAGGCATTGCACTAGCCGGTGTCCTGAGTTGACCGGCTAGTACTTGCTTTCCGTTCTTTACCTTCTCCCTGCTTGCCTGATAAAGTGAAGTAGAAGACCTCAGGAGGGCTGGATAAGGAAACCAGAGGGAGGACAGCAACCCCAGGAGAACACACTGCGTTCTTTATAGCATTGCTCATGCGTGAAGACCTTAAGGTGGAGAGCGGGACCTGGAAATCACTGAAGAAGCCACATCCGGTCTGCTTGACCTCGGCTGGGCTGAGCACGGTGATTGTGGAGATGTGGAACGTAGGGGATCCAGAGCCAAAATTACCGTGGACTATCATGATTCCCTGAAGATAAAGATTATCCAGGAGCCATCTTAATTCCTTTAAGATAAATTTTCAGCAGGCATCCTGATTCCCTTAAGACAAGCTATCTTAATTTCCGAAAGAAAGAGTTACCACCAGCCATTTTGATTCCTTGAAGAGCCCTATTAACTTATATCTGGCCTGACATTCCCGTGACTTAACAGATAAATTTCTCTGTAGACCTCCAGCCTGCACCAGCCCGAAGGCTAAGAAACCAAGAAAACTACATCTGAGCCCCAGATGAGATTTCCTAGGTGTGGTGCGGCCCACTCACCCCCTTATCTGATTCTCTCATCTGATTGGTAAATATGTTGATTTATAACCTTCTTTTGTTTTTACAGCCAAAGAAAGCATTCATTCACTTCTATTGGCCTTTCTTCGGTAGAGCCCCACTCGGGACACTGTGAACCTGTGTTCCTGGGCTGTGGTTGATAACCCTTGGCTCAGAAAAATACCTCTGTTTTATTTCTTTCAAAGCAGAGTTGTCATTTTACCTGACAAGGAGGGTGTCTGTGAGGCTGGGGAGACCACCCGGTGGATCACAGTTTCCCCCGGCCCCCCCCCCCCCCCCCGAACAAGCCTGACTGCCTGAGTTCAGGTTCCCAGCACACATGTAAAATCCAGCACGGCAGTGTGACCCTGTTACTTCAGAGCTGGAGGTAAGGCCTAAGAGAGGTGGATTCAGGGGCTTGCTGGCCAGCCATTTTGGATGAAATGGTGAGCACCAGACTTAAAGTTGATGATCGAGGGAAACAGCCTGGGACTGCAGAAGTGGCTCAGTGGTTAGGAGCACTGGCTGCTCTTCCAGAGGACCTTGGTTCAATTCCCAGCTATCCACTCCGTCGATGGCTCACAGCCATCTGTATCTCCAGTTCCAGGGGTTCAAATGCCCTCTTCTGGCCCCTAGGCTCACCAGGCACACACACTACACATAATAAAATAAAATGAGAGAGAGAGAGGAAAAGTGTGCGGACATTAACCTCTGGCTTACATTGCACACACATGGTGAGCATGCGCGTGTCCATGCACACACACACACAATACACATACAAAAGGGGATTTCTAGAGCTGAGGGAAGCCCAATCTCCCCCGTTTAGCCCCACATAAGGGACTCACTGAGCAATGTGCCTTACGCACTTTCCCAAGGAGCATCACAACCCCCAGAGAACAGACGCTGCTCCCGTGGGGACCCCAGGAAGTTGCCCCACTGACCCTGTCTGGGTGTTTCTCCTTCCACAACTGTCAGCTTGTAACGACAGCTCGGTGAATGGAAGCTTTCCATGTTAATGGTCCTTTGGATGGACTGCGTCTGCTAGAACATTGTAACTGTGAAGAGACGCCATGAAGGTCGGTCCCATGACCTTGGGCTACCGTTAACCCTTTAACAGGCATTGATTGTCAACTGAGGTATGTGACCAACATCCTCTCGACTTTTCTCTCTCTCTTTTTCAATTCTAAATTTTATGTTTATTGGCTAGTATGGTGGTGACATGTATTTTTGATCCCATCTCCTCAGAGGCAGAAACAGGCAGGTCTGTTCTACGTGGTGAGTTCCAGGCCACCCAAGGCTACATTGAAAGACTATATTTCAGGTCCTGAGTTCAGTTCCCAGCAACCACATGGTGGCTCACAACCATCTGTAATAGGATCTGATGCCCTCTTCTGGTGTGTCTGAAGACAGCTACAGTGTACTTATGTACATAAAATAAATAAAATCTTTTTTTAAAAAAAGATAAGCTGCAGGGCATGGATGCATGCATGTGCTTATATGTGTGTGCACATGTGCATGTGTGTTTACGTGTGCATGTGTGTGTGTGCACGCACACATGTGTGTGCCTGTGTTTGTGTGTATGTACATGTGTGTGCATGCGTGTGTGCACGTGTGTTTTTAAGGAAAAGTCAGAGGTCCACCTGTGGGAGTTGGTTCCCTCCTTATACTGTGTGGGTCCCAGGGATCTAATCCAGTTCTCAGACTTCGTAGCAAGTGCCTTAACCCCAGAGCCATATTGCTGGCCCCCTGCTTGACTTTCTCATAAAACTTTAGCACATATCCCTATATCTATTGATCCAGCCCGGCCAAGCCCCTAGGTAACCATGTGACAAAGACAGACAGCATCCACATCTTCTGTATTTCCCCCTTGCTGTACCTCTTCCCACCTCATCTACATACCGGACACACATGTATAACCTACATATCTATTTCTATATCTTGTTTTTTAAGACAATGTCTCTTTATGTCGTCAGACTGGCCTGGACCTTACTGTGTAGCCCGATTTGGCCTCAAATTTAGCATCCTCCAGCCTCATGAGCCCAACTGTGCTTTCTAGTTGGCATTTGGTTGTTGTTTGTTTTGAGACTGGGTCTCATGTAGCCCAGGCTGGCTTCAAACTAGATATGTAGCCGCAGATGACCTTGGACTCCTCATCCTCCTGACTCCACCAATTGAGTCCTGGAATTAAAAGGGCTTGCACCACCACGTTTTGGTTGTTAGTTTTAAAGTCACATGTACTTACTAATTTTGTATGCATGAGAGAGTGGTGTACACATGGAGGTCAGAGGACATTTTGTGGAGTTAGTTCTCCTCTCAATTTTATGTGGGTTCTGGGAGTTGGATCCAGGCTAAGCTTGGCAGCAAGGGCCTTTACCCAGTAAGCATTCTGCTTTATTTGGTTTTTGAGGGTTTCTTTGTCTGGCCCTGGCTGTTCTAAAACTAGCTCTGTAGACCAGGCTGAGACTTGCCTATTTCTGCCTTTCGAGTGCTGAGATTAAAGGCATGCACTACCACCTCTGGGCTTCGTTTTTAAAGATTTATTTATTTTATATTATAATTTTGCCTGCATGTAGGTTTGTGCAGCATGTGTGTGCTTGTTGCCTCCGGACGTCATAAGAGGGCGCCACATCCCCTGAAACTGGAGTTACAGATGGTTGTGAGCTGCCATGTTGGGATGCTTCTAACCAACCCAGGGTCTCCTGCAAGAGTAGCAAGTTGCTCTTACTCTTAGAGTCATGGATCCAGCCCCATCCCCACCCCTCACCCTACTGTGCTGTGTACCTCAGTGAGCTGCTAGCCCGCCATCCCAGTTTCTGCTTTTGTTTCTGACAGATTCTCATATAGCCCAGAGTGGGTGTGACCTTCCTGTGTCACTGAAGCTGTCCTGGAATTGCTTGCCAAGTGCTAGGATTACAGTGCCGCCATTCAGGATTTGTGGTTGGTATTTGTTGTTTTGGCTTTTTTAGAGACAGGATTTCTCTGTGTAACCTTGACTGCCTTAGAACTCACTCTGTAGACCAGGCTGGCCTAGAAATCAGAAATCCAAGTGCCTCTGATCTCTGAGTGCTGGGATCAGAGCCCAGTGCCACTGCCCGGGTTGTGGTTGGTATTTTTATGTCAATAGCATTTCCACTGAGGAGTGTGTGGTCAGTCACAGACACTTCACGGTAGCACGTTTCCTGGTCTAAGGGACTTTTTCAGTGGCGGAAACCAAGGGAACGCTGCCTTTTATGGTGCTGCACCGATAACCTAGTTTCCCCCTAGCTCCACTCAGGAGGTGTGGCCCTGAGGCCAGGAGTGTAGTTTGGACTTCCCAAAGGCCATCTATCCTCCTTATTTTGAGGACTAATCCAGGAAGCACATGATCCAAGCCAGCCAACGAGGCCACGTAGATTTGTTCTCGCATATCAGAATGCGAGTTTGTTTTTCATTATTAGCTTTGGACAGACCTGCCTTACCCTTGGCCTCAGCCCAGCTTCTCTGAGATCCACTCTGCCCGCCATAGTCATTGACTGACCATGTTTACCCCAGTAACACACTTAATTTGCGCACATTCCCATTGCGGTTTGTTCAGACTAGAGTGTAAACATCTTTGCACTAATAAGTGTCTCTGGCTAGCGTGTAAAGGGTAAAGATTATGCCTTGTATGCTGTTTATTGTACAGCCAGCACCGACTGAAAGGTCTGACATGGAACCTGGTCTGGACAACAGCGAGACCCCATTTCAAACAAAAACAAAACAAAACAATTATTTTTTAAAAAGTAGATGGGACTGGAAATTTGGCTCAGTGATATACATGTTGAGTACACACACGGCCCTGGGTTTAATCTCCAAAACAAAACATGGAGGAGGTGTGGGAAAGACCCGTGTGTTCAATGCGAGGTGGTCTTCTATTGCCCTGTGATATGATTTCTTTTGTCTTTTGCGACAGGAGCTCACACCGCATCCCTGGCTGGCTTCCAAGCTCACTAGGTAGAGCCCACACTGCCCTCAGGTAGAGCATTATGCCAGCCTGTTGGAGTGATAGATGAGAGACACCTCACCCAGGTGGGAGACGATTTTCACCCAGTCCCACAGCTCTTAGTCTCCCTAAGGCCCTAGTTCCTGCTTCAATTCCAGAATGTCAGAACCAGTGGGAGCTGGGATCCTGAGCTCACACTGCTCGGTAATGCCTTGAGAAACCAAGCCTTGAGCTAGTGAGGTGGCTTGGTCGGCAAAGCACCTACCTCGAGGACCTGAGTTTGTGTTCCCAGAACCCACATAAGAAAGCACAATGTGAGTGGGGCAGTGGTAGCTTATGCCTTTAATCCCAGCACTTGGGAGGTGGAGGCAGGAGGATCTCTGTGAGTTCGAGGCCAGCCTGGTCTACAGAGTGAGTTCCAGGATGGTCAAGGCTACACAGAGAAACCCTGTCTCAAAAAATAAGAAAAGAGAAAAGGAAAATGTATAATGTGATGTCATACCCCACTGTCCCAGTGATGGAGGAGTAAGAAGTGAGCCTCTGCAAACCTGTGGGCTAGCCTGGCCTCTGTGGTGAAGATAGAGTGGTGAGAGAGTCTCAAGCAAAAGACAGAATGGCCCTGAGGATAGAAGCTGAGGTGCCCTCTGATGTCCAGATGTACACCCATGTTCCCTCCTCTGCTCCCACCTACCCCAATAAGTGTTCCTTCCTTCCTTCCTTCCTTCCTTCCTTCCTTCCTTCCTTCCTTCCTTCCTTTCTTCCTTTTTTTTTTTTTCAAGACAGAGTTTTCTGTATAGCCCTGGCTGTCTTGGAACTCACTCTGTAGACCAGGCTGGCCTTGAACTCACAGAGATCTGCCAGCCTAATTAAAGGCGTGTGCCACCACTGCCCAACTCATTTTCTTTTTCCTTTCTTTCTTTCTTCCTTCCTTTCTTTTTTTTTGATGGGATTTCACAGTCTTAGCCCTGACTGACCTGAAACTCACCATGTAGAGTAGAGGTTCTCAACCTGTGGGTCATGACTCCTTTGAGGATCGTTCACAGAGGTGGCCTAAGACTGCTGGAAAACACAGGTATTCACACTATAATTCACAACAGCAGCAAAAATACAGTTATGAATTTTTTATGGTTGGGGTCCCAACTGTTAGATGTCCACGCTCAGCTTAGAACAGACCACACCAGACCAAACGGTTTTGGGGGGGGGTATTCAGAAGATAGGGCAAAGGTGGGGGGAGAGAAATAGAAGAAGAAGATGGAGGAAGAGAGAAAGAAGAGAGAGGAAGAAGAGAAGTAGAGGCTGGCCATGATCATGTGGAGAGAGGGGGAAGGGAAGGGGGAAGAGGGGAGGGGACAGAGAGAGGAGGGGGCAAGCAGCCCCTTTTATAGTCAGCCAGGCCTACCTGGCTGTTGCCAGGTAACTGTGGGGAGGAGCACACCTTGGCTGTCGCCACGTAACTGGAGGTAGAGTTTAGACAGAATACTAACACCAACAACATGGAGAACTGTACTAAAGGATCACAGCATTAGGAAGGTTGAGAACCACTGGTGTAGACCAAGCTGGTATCAAACTCACAGATACCTGCCTGCCTCTGCCTCCCAAGAGCTGGGATTAAAGGTGTGACCTACAATTCTCAGGCTTATTATTTTTAATGATATCAGAGAGTGGTTAAACCTAGGTCATAAACCCTGGACTGATCCTGTTTTGTTTTGTTGAACTTTGTATGACTCTCACTTCTGATCCTCCTGCCTCTGCTCCTGCGTTCCAGGATTACAGGTGTGCAGCATACGGGGTCTGGGCCGCGCTGCAGTGCCAGCCAGACTTCCTGCGTGCTAGAGAGAAGCTTTGCACAGAGCCACACCCCAACCTGTGGACTCGTACCACTCATTCCTTTCTAAGAGACAGAAAACAGGTTTAGAGAGATTTAGAGTAAGTGACACGGACTGACCTGAAGGTTTCTCTGGCACCCAGACATCCTTCTCTTCCTCTTGAGACCTGAGAAGGGAGCGCATGGAGGTCTTGTACTGGAAGCAGATGGTGTCATGCATGAATATGTCCACCAGGGGGCACCAAAGAGCCAGATTAGGAGAGCCTTACAATTCATCCTCATTTGGGCCAAACTAGATCCCACGGAGATTTCTAAAGGTCACCCTCAGGTCTAGGGGCAGAGCTGTCCTCTGGGCTAGGCTTTCTGACACCAATCAGCTGCATATTCTGGGTGGCTGACAGTGTCCCTACCCCTCCCAGGGTTTACTCCTCCTCCTGGACATTGACTGTCATTAAGCCTAGATTCCACCTCATCCCCACTCTTCTGTGAGAACGTGTCTTTAGATCAATGAGGATGAATATGAAAATGCTTCTTCCCTCTCCCCAGGGATTAATGAAAGTTAATGCTTAACTAAAAATACTTTCTGGGATAGCCACAGTGGTGTCACACCCGGAAAGCAGATCTCCGTGAGTTTGAGGCCAATCTGATTGGCATTCAGTTCCCAGCACTGACCTCGAGTTCCAGGGGCTGGAGTGCCCTTTTCTGGCCCCAGCACCAGGGCATATAGGCTGTACACGTGTATACATGTAGGAAAAACACTCATGGCATGCAAAATAGAAATCTAAGGGGATACTAGAAGGAAAGGGGGATGGTACTGTGATGTAAAGGGGACAAATAAAAATGTAAAAGTCTAAAACATAAAATTAAATAAAGAAAAAAGGCCATCCTTCAAGCAGAATACCACCTCGCTCCTGGACAAGCCACTTCCTGGCCTTTGATTGCTTCCAATGTTTCTGTTCAGATTGAGCGGTGATCTTTTACTTGATCCGTGAGCTATGAGTGGTTTTTATTTTTGTAAAAATATTCATTATTACTTTGATTTATTTTAATTATGTATATGTATATATGTCTATAGAGGGGTATGCGCACCTCCAAAGGTGTTCTCAGAAGCCTGAAGAGGGTGTTGGACCCCCTGGAACTGGAGTTACAATCATCTGTGAGTTGCCTGATGTGGGTGCTGGGATCTCAACTCTGGTCCTCATATAGGGCAGCAGATATTCTTAGCCACTGAGCTCTCTTCTCTAGTCCCTGGATCTTGCCTTTTCCCACCCTCAGTGCTGGGGATAGAACCAGAGAGCCTTGTATAAGCCGAGCAGCGGTCTACACCCTTACACCTTTTATAAAAGACAACTTCTTTTATGTGCATGGGTGTCTTGTCTGCATGTGTATCTATGCTTCCACATGCATTCAGTGCTCACAGAGGACAGAAAAGGATGTCAGATTTCCTGGATGGCAGTTATAGATGATTGGGAGCCACTATATTGGTCCTGGGAGTCAAACTCATGTACCCTGCAAGAGCAGCTGGTGCCCTTACCCACTGAGCTGTCTCTCCTGCCCTCTTTTGTTTACTTGCATATTTATTTGTTTATTTTTGAAACAAAAATAAAGTCTCCATGGATCCCAGGCTGGCCTCAAACTCACTATATAGCTGAGGATGACTTTGAACTGGGGATCGTCTTCCTGTCTCTACTTCCCAAATGCTGGGGTGGCACCTGTGTGCCACCATGCTCACCATACTTTCTGGATTTGAGGCAATGTTGCACAAAATTGCTCAGATTGACCTAGCGCTTACTCTGTGGCCCAGGAATACCTTGACTTTTGGTTCTCCCGAGTCAGCCTTGGTATCACAGGTCCTGGGTACAAACTCTGCTTGGAGCCTTCATTTGTTTGTTTGTTTGTTTGTTTGTTTAAAGCAGAAACTCGCTATGTAGCTCTGGTACTCAGATACACACTCACTATGTAGCCCAGTTTGGATCCCTACTCCTAACACACTTCCTGCCTCAGTCTCCCCCGTGCTGGGATAATAGGTGTGTAGGAACCACTTCTGGATGCTTCCTTTTCTTTCTGATGAGTCAATGTACACAAATTCTCATTTAGTCACAGAGTTACTGAAATATTGTGAAGCTGAGTCTGGCACTTCGTAACTGTGATCTCAGCCCTTGGGAGGCTGAGGCAGGAGGATTGATAAAAAGTTCCAGGCTAGGGCTAGATAGCCCAACTATGTCTCAAAAATAAAAACAAAGGAAAGCAAGATGACTTAGCAGATAAAGGTGCCCAGCACAGTCTGCTGGCCTGAGTTTGGTCACTGGAACCTCACAGTGGAAGAGGAGACTGGCATTTGAAATTGTCCTCTGACTTCTGCGTGTGCATCGTGATGCACGTGCCCACACATTCACATCCACACATGTGCAAAATAAACACATGTGATCGGAACGACATAAGGGCCTGAATAGGTGGCTCAGTGGCTAAGAGTACTTCTTGCTTTTTTCTGAGACCTAAAATTAGCCCCAACATTCATGTTTGGGGGACTTACAACCACCTGTAACTCCAGCTACAGGGGACCTGATGCCCTCTTATGGCCTCTGGGGGTATGAACACGAGTACGTACACACACACACACACACACACACACACACAGAACCAAGGCTACACAGAGGAAAAGGAGGAAGAGGAGGAGGGAAAGGGGGAGGGGGAGGAGGAGGAGGAGGAGGAGGAGGAGGAAGAAGGAGGAGGAGGAGGAGGAGGAGGAGGAGGAGGAGGAGAAGTAGAAGGAGAAGGAGAAGGAGAAGGAGAAGGAGAAGGAGAAGGAGAAGAAGAAGAAGAAGAAGAAGAAGAAGAAGAAGAGGAAGAAAAATTAGAGGCTAGAGAGATGATTCAGCACCTAAGAGCCTGTATTGCTCTTGCAAAGGACATATATGTATATATATGTTCTTTTGTGTGCGCCTCTGAGCCTGCATGAATTTATGTATATCACATTCATGCTTGCCTGAGGAGACCAGGGGTGCTGGATCCCCTGGAACTGCAGCCACGGGTCATTGTAACCTGCCTCATATGGTTCTGGGAACTAAACCCAGATCCTCTGTAAGAGAAGTGCTCTTAAGTCCCAAAATAAAGTTTAAAACAACAACAATTAAAAAAAAGAAAGAAAGAGAAAAAAACTTAAATCACAGCAAATGACAACAAACAAAAAATACTCCAAGACCAAAAATTCAAGTCCTATTAAAAAAATTTCAGGTTCTATTGATAAGCATAAAAGTGAGCGGTGTGGTGGTGCCCGCTGTGATCCCCGCACTCAGGTGCAGAGGCAGGCAGAGCTCTGTGAGTTTGAGGCCAGCCTGGTCTACAGAGTGGGTTCCAGGGCAGCCAGGGTTACACAGAATCAAAAGAAAAACAGGAGGAGGAGGAGGAGGAGGAGGAGGAGGAGGAGGAGGAGGAGGAGGGAGGGGAAGGGGGAGGGGAGGGGGGAGATGCTGCAGCACCAGCATCATAAATCTAGAGGCTAACAAGACAAGTAGGCAGTTAAGAGCCTGTATTACTCTTGCAAAGGACCAGATTCGGATCCCAGCACCTGTATCAGGCACTTGGCCCAGCTCCAGGGGATCTGATGCTTCTGGCCTCCGCAGACACGGGCGCTCGTGCACATACTCATGCACATATACATGCTTAAAAAGAAAAAGAAAGAATTATAAAACGAGGGGCTGGAGAGGTGGCCCAGCAGGAAAGGGTGCTTGCTGGGCAAGCATTAGGATCTGAGTTCAAACCTATCGCACTCACACATATAAAATAAAGTCCTGGCACAGCCTCCCGTTCCTATTATGCTCCAGTTAAGACCCTGTATTGGTCTTGCAAAGGGCTAGAATATATATATTATATATTGCATACCACACATTACATATTATATATTATATTATGTTGTATATCATATATTACATTGTATGTTGTATAGCACATATTACATATCACATATACATTATATATTACCACACATCATAGTACATATTATATTGAATATAACATGTTATATGTTACATACTATATTATATATTTTACATTATATTATACATTATATATTATATACTATATATTAATTATATATTTTTAAAATTTGTTGGTGTCTATGAGCCTGCATGAATTTGGGGTAGAAATAGTAGGTTCCTTGGGGCTTGCTGGCCACCAGCCTACCTCCAGGTTCAGTGAGAGCTCTGTCTCAAGGGAGTATGACCAAAAGTGAAAGAACAGAGCACTGGACAGCCTCCTCTCTATGCCTCCCAGTATCCAAAATCTGAAACACTCTGGGCCAGGTGAGCCTGATAACTACTCAGTTTTTGACAAGGCTAGTAGCAGCTCTCTGGGCCTCTTTGTTCCTGTGAGGCCCTGCTGAGGTCTCAAAGCATAAACCCTAAGAGGTCATTACACCCCACAGAGGTCGTTACTGCCCCATCCCCATGGGCATTGGGACGCCCACTGCAGAGGCCACTGTAATCTTTCACTGGTTCTTCCAGTTCACTAAGAACCACCCAGGTCCTGAGACTGGGAGTTGGGAGGCCAAGAGCTGGCTGAAATGGATGCTCTAGGTTCCAGAGAAAGCACACAAGCTGTTGGGAGAGATTCAGGGTGGAGCTGCTGGTCTGCACTCAGAAGTAGCACAGTAGGAGAGAAGCCACTTTGATAAGCCAGTCAGATGACCAAGCCACAGAGATCTGACTGTGGGCCAAGCTATCCCATCAGCCCCCTTGACTTCCTAGCCTGACTTAGTACCACCTCCACAATGGCAGGAGAAGTCCTCTCTGGGTATTAATTAATGCTCTGTCTTCTGCATCTGGCCTTTCTCTTAGCCCTGAGCCAGGGAAACAGTTGCTTCCAGAAGGTAGCCATTGCCTAAGTCTCATACTTCTGGGGTTTAGCTGAGACCAGCAAAGCCATGGGGTTCTCCCCAGAAGACTCACTCTCAGAATTATTTTAGGATGTTTGCCTGTGCTATTCCTTCTACTTGGCAATGGTCTCCCAACTTCCATCCATATTGAAATTCCTACTACCCTGTTCCTCATGGTCTCAATGGCCCCTTCTCTCCTTCCATCTCCTCCTGTCCATCCTCGTCTTCCTTCTTTTCTCCCTCCTTCCCTTCCATTCTGCTGGCCTGAACTTCCATTCAGTCATTCATGTTGAACATTCATCCATTCATGCTCTTTCCACCAGGCATTGAGATCAGAAGAGGGGCCGGGACATCCTTGAGGTCAAAGCACTCATGCTTTGTGAGAGGCTGAAGGCAAAGCGTGGCCTGCCACCTAATTGGCAGGTGCCATCGCAGAACGAGAACTTGGTGACCCTCGTTAAAACATTATGATGCATTTCAAGGGTGACAGTGGAGACTAAAGGTGACCAGAACCCCACCTGACCCACAGGCCCCTCTGTGGAGGGTCCGAGCAGGGAGTCCATCAGAGATGGAGGTGGAGGTGACGGGCAGTTCCCCCGGAGCAGAGGTCATAGCCACACTGCCAAAGTCAGGAGGAGAGAGGTTGCACACTTATTTTTGGAAACTGAAAGTTCCCAGACAGCATTGGAGAGAGAGAAGGTCTAAGAACAGCTGCAGTCAGACCTGAAGGCCACTTGGGAATTACTCTCCTTCTTCCTTCCTTCCTTCCTTTCTTTCTTTCTTTCTTTCTTTCTTTCTTTCTTTCTTTCTTTCTTTCTTTCTTTCTTTCTTTCTCTTTCTTTCTTTCTTTCCCTCCCTCCCTCCCTCTCTCCCTCCCTCTCTCCTTCTCTCTCTCCTCTCTCTCTTTCTTTCTCTCTTTCTCTCTCTCTTTCT
>NW_021621113.1:3378285-3419473 GCF_004785775.1 Grammomys surdaster | reverse complement strand
CTCTCTCTCCTCTCTCTCTTTCTTTCTCTCTTTCTCTCTCTCTTTCTCTCTCTCTTTCTTTCCTTCCTTCTTTCTTTCTTTCTTTCTTTCTTTGAGACAGGGTTTTGTTATGTAGCCCATGTCAGCTTTGAATGCTAAGCACTCCTCCTACTTCAGCCTCGCGTATGACGAGACTGTGGGTTTGCACGATCATGTCCCGTGGCAGGCGGCTCTTTAATTAGAGTGGAAACACAGCCCATGATTCTAAATGGGTCTGACCGCGAGATCACATTTATTTTCTTGTTTGAGACAGTCTTCATCAGTAGTTTGGTGTGGCTTTGAACTCACTAGGCAGTCCTGCTCAGTCCGTGAGTGCTGGGATTGCAGGCATGCCGTCATGCCCTGAGTGTGCGTCTGTATGTGTGTGTGCATGTGCGCGTGTACCCACATGTGTAAGTGTGTGTGAGGTTGCTGTCAGGATTCCTCCTCCCACTTGATTGTTGAGGTCTCCCACTGAACCGCACACACAGATGCTGGCTGGTCCGGCTAGCCAGCTTGCCCTGCGGTTCTCCATCTCTCCAGTGCTGGAGTTACAAGCTGCTACGATACCTTCCTGACTTTCATGTGGGTTCTAGGGATCTAAACCCCAGTTCTTAAAGAAAAATCATGAGCAGGGTATGCAAGGAAGAGAGAGAAACTCACCACCATCGACAAGCCTGTCCCATGGCAAAGTTCCCTGTGGGCCAGGACACGTTCAAAGCTACAAAGTGAGCAGTACAGCAGGCATGGGGGAGCACACTTTTAACCCCAACACTCAGGAGGTAGAGGCAGGAGGATGATTAAGGGGTAGGTACATAGGGGCTGGAGAGATGGCTCAGTGGTTAAGAGCACTGACTGCTCTTCCAGAGGTCCTGAGTTCAATTCCCAGCAACCACATGGTGGCTCACAACCATCTGTAATGGGATCCGATGTCCTCTTCTGGTGCATCTGAAGACAGCTACAGTGTACTCATGTACATAAAATGACTAAATAATTCTTTAAAATCTGGGGAGAAGCCCCAGGGCAGGGAAGAGGAAAGTTACTTCCCACTGCATCCATCCAGGCTGCTGCAAGCCTGTGGGGAAGCAGCGCTGGAGAAGTGTAGCAGAGCCTCAAAAGGTAGGCACGGGGTTTCCTGATCACCCAGCAACTTACCTCCCAGGTATTCCCGAGAGGACTGACAGGCGTACACACAAACTCTTGATTTTGAACTTTTTCATAGCAGGCTATACTGAAAGCAGTCCACATGCCTATCAACTGTGAAACATATGCAGGACAGCTCTAAACAAGCAAGTCAAAGACGACATATGGATGCAAATGCCAACGTGGATGAGCCTTGTTAACACTGTTATTTTAAAAACCATCTTGTGCTGGGCAGTGGTGGCGCACGCCTTTAATCCCAGCACCTGGGAGGCAGAGGCAGGCGAATTTCTGAGTTCGAGGCCAGCCTGGTCTACAGAGTGAGTTCCAGGACAGCCAGGGCTACACAGAGAAACCCTGTCTCCAAAAACCAAAAACCAACCAACCAACTAAACAAACAAAAAAACCAACAACAACAAAACCACCATCTTAAGTGAAAGAAGCTGGGTGTGGTGGTGCACACGAGATCCCAGCTCTCTTCCAACTCAAAAACCAACCAAGCAAAGCAAAACAAAAACAAATGAAAGATGGCGGTTACAGAACAGGCAGGCTCACCTCTCTAGTAACCCTGTTAGCATCTTCCAGCACCTAGCCAGTAAGTGGGTTTCCAGGTCAGTATTCACCCAATGACTCAAGTACCCTGTGTCTCCAACAATAGGCTCTTCCTGTCGAGTTCTGGGGTCTAGCCAAGAGTAACAGCAGTGGCTATAGTGCCTGGGATCCATGGGATCTCATCGCCAACAAATTAAAAAGAGGAGATCCATTTCTAGCTTTGACTTACTAGCATGTGGTATCTACCAGGAGGATTTGTCCCCTTTTATAGAGTAACTCCCAATATTCAAACTCTCTCTCATATATAAAGTTTGAATATATATATGTACATATATGCAAACATATATATACATATTTAAACTCATGTATATGTATGTGTGTATATGCATGTATGTATGTATGTATGTATGTATGCATGTATGTGTGTGTGTGTGTGAGCCTCTACCTTCGCAGGTTTCCATAGGGGTTTTCAAAGGCCTTCAGTGTTACCATTCTTCTTCTTCTACCACGCCCACCCATCCTCCACCCTATTTGATCTTTCCTGTTCTATTTTTCCTCTTCCTGTCGATATTCCTACTTCCCCTGCTTTGAATCTTCCCTCCAGTTCATATGATCATTCTATTTTTAGCTTTTTGAGGAACTTCTACACTGTCTTCCCTGATGTCTGGGCTAGTTAGAATTGTTAAAGCTTCTCCTTCTTCCTACACTTCCTTCTATGCTTGTTGGTTCTCATCTGTGGTTCGCCAGCCCTGTCATCCCTTTTTCCTCTTCAATTTTTTTTCCTAAGACAGGGTCTTTCTATGCAGCCATGGTTGTCCTGGAATGGTTGTCATGGTTATCTATGTAGAGCAGGCTGGCCTCAGACTCACAGATCTCCACTTCTGCTTCTCAAAGACAAGGGGAGGTTTTTTTTGTGTGTGTTCTTTTTTATTATTATTTTATTTATTTATTTATTTATTTATTTTGTTTGTTTGTTTTTTCGAGACAGGGTTTCTCTGTGTAGCCCTGGCTGTCCTGGAACTCACTCTGTAGACCAGGCTAGCCTCAAACTCTCGAACTCAGAAATCCACCTGCCTCTGCCTCCCAAGTGCTGGGATTAAAGGCGTGCGTCACCACCACCTGGCATTTTTTTAACATGTTAATCAAAGGCTTTATAAGTTTGGTAATGCTCAATAACAAGATGCCCATACAATCAGAAGTGTAACCCAATACCCAACCTAGATATACCAACTATCTTTGACTGGCGGAAACACGCAAACATCCGCCTCCATGTTTGCCACTCCCTCTTTCCCTCCCCTCCCCCTC
The DNA here is from genome assembly GCF_004785775.1 of Grammomys surdaster. Lineage (NCBI taxonomy): Eukaryota > Metazoa > Chordata > Mammalia > Rodentia > Muridae > Grammomys > Grammomys surdaster. The sequence continues at coordinate 3,416,458 of NW_021621113.1, read as the reverse complement.
TCACTCCCCCTCTCCTTCCCTTTCTCCCTCTCCCTTTCCCTCTCCCCCTCCCCTCCCCTCCCCTCCTCCCCTTCCTCCCTCTCTCTCTCTCTCTCTCTCTCTCTCTCTCTCTCTTGTCTCCTAGCTCCTCCTCCTCCTCTCCTTACTCCTCCTCTTCTTCTCTTTACTCCTCCCACCTTAGCTCCTCCTACATATCACCCTTCCTGTTAAGATAAAACTTTTCTCTCAAAATACAATTAGAGCATAACTATACCAATTTGTATCAGTAAGGTACAAGATAGACCTAATACCCAGTCCATCATTTTGTTGACTAACCAGAACCTCTGTCGTCTCTCCTAACTAAAAGACTTAGTTCTGAACCTGGCTTTTTTCTTGGCTTTAGAATGAATCTCAGCTGAAAACCATCCTCTCAAGTCTTTTCTCTCAAAGTAAATAGCCGGGGTTGGCTATGAGACTATAAGTCTTCAACCACTTCAGAAATCCAGAATGACTGAATTAACTGAAATTATGGGAAGCACAAAGCATAGCTTCTAAAACTTAGCCAATTTATAGAGACCACTGAACACCTGGACAGTCCCTATACTACAAAACGTTGGAGCATCCTTCTGGCCCAGGATCATCTGACAGACCTAGTGCTGCAGAATTATTAAGGGCTGATTACTCTGTCTTGGCAGATATAATCAGTCGACTATTCCGTAAGTGTGTCCTTTTCAGGACAGTAATTTGTCTGTAGATGAAAAGAGGCAAGTCTTGCCTAGTAGCTGTCTCACCACAACTGGAGTAACTCCAAAGATGCTCAGTTTCTTCTTAGAATCCAAGACAGGAAGCTGTCAGGAGCAGATGGGTCTCTAATCAAAATGAACCTTAATGCAGAAATGTTTGTAACATCAATTCTGTGGATTTCTGACATTTTGAAAACCAACTATCCATGTAAGGCAATCTGGACTGTTGTCTGTTAACTCCTCTCAGCTATTTCTAAATAAAATATAGAAAACACCCTAACAATAAACCCAGAGCCATGAATTTGATATAGGCCCTTAACTCACAGGCTATCCATCTCAAATCAGTTAAAAAGAGTTAAAGAAGGACTGGGCCAAGCCTTGTATTCCTAAATGTGTTATATAGGTACATATATATAGGAGGTTTTTTTCTGACAAAAATAAAAAATAATAATAAAAAAGACCTGTGTGGCATCCTTCTTTTAAAATGTGTGTGTAATGTGTATGTGTTTGTGAGTTCATGTGCATCCCAGCACTGGGGGCATTCATCATTCATGTGTGGAAGTCCGAGGACAATCGGGTGCCTGTTCTTGCTTCCACACTGAGACAGGGTTGCTGTCACCACTGTGCAAGCTGGGGTGGCTCTTGAGCTTTTAGGGACCTTCCTGTTCCTGATTCTCATCTCACTGTAGGATTACAGATGTTCGCTACAACATCTGGCTTTACCTAGGTCCTAGGAATCCAAACTCTGGTCCTCATGCTTGCACAGTGAGTGATCTCTGACTCACCTCACCAGCCCTCGCCCCCCCTTTTTTGTTGAGGTGACAAGAGCTCATTGTGTGGACACTTATCAGATCCTCCATGACAACGCTCTGTTAGCTTGGGCTGACTGTTGCCTGGACATGCGGTGGGGGGTGGGGTGGGTGAGTTGGGGCTGGGTGGAGGGATGGGGAGGGGAAGGGCTTGGCTTCAGGTAGACTGTCCTTCCTGCTTGTGTCTCCAGGCACTCTTTCATGAACCCTGAGTGAGAAGGGCTTCCTGGCATGAAAGACTTTGGCTAACTACCTGCCTCCTTCTCTAGTCCTTGACCAGCTGGGTCACAGCCTGGGGCCAAGCAGGCTGAGAGGGCTAATAATCATTTGCCATAAGCTGGGTTGTCCTGATGAAACGGGTTGGTTCTGAGGCTGGCCTGATTACAGGGAGCCTGGGTTTCCCACCCTGAGGGCTGGGGAGCCTCCCAGCAACCCTTGACGTCCAGCTGTTCTGTAGCAGCTGCAGAGACAGGTGGGCCTAAAGAATTTGGGAAGCAGATGTCCAAATGCATTGGTCTTGGGGATCTGGGACTTTGGTGGATCCGATTTGTGGTGAAGCCAGTGAGTTACCACATTAGGGGGGTGGGGCAGTGACTAGTAATAACAGCCACTTTTACTTAAAGACTTATTGGTTTGTTTATTGACAAGAGCTCGTGCTGTAGACTAAACTCACCTGTATATCCCAAGCTGGCCTTGAACTCACAGTAATTCTCTACCTTAGCCTCTGTCTTAAATGCTAGATTATAAGCATGCCTATCTTATTTCATGGTCTCAAACTGCTCCTTCTTCCTTCCTTCCTTCCTTCCTTCCTTCCTTCCTTCCTTCCTTCCTTCCTTCCTTCCTTCCTTCTTCTATTTATATTATGTGCATGTATGGAGCCCAGAGAACAACTTCTGGGAGTCAGTTCTCTCTTTCCACCATGTGGGTCCCAGAGATCAAACTCAGGTTGTTGACCTGGTGGCAAGCACCTTTACCTGATGAGCCATTTTGCTGGTCCACAAACTGGACACTTCAGTCCAGACAGGGGCAGGGAGCTGCCCAGGGTTATCCTAACAAGGTCCTTTAGTAACGCTGGGATGAGAACCTAAGCCACATGTTATTTCTTCCTCCCTTCTGGCTTAGGTCTAATGCATGAACTATGGGTAGGAATGTACTCTGTGCCTCCACTCTGGGTCTGTGGGACCTGGGTTCTCCTTCTGCTGAGCCCCTAAGCTGTGGGCTGATGTTGCTCCTGGCTAAGAGGCACGATTCTCTCCAGGACCCGGTTTCTACACAGTGAGGTCCTCCTGAAAGCTTAGACCTAAGTCACGGGACAAGGGAAGATGATGGACAGAACAGGATGAAATGAATGTGTGAGAAGGAGACAGAAGCCGCTGTTTCCAGAGCTCTGGACACCTGCTTCTGTCCTAGCTCCCTCCAGGAAACACTGGGGCTTCAGACACCCACACTTCTGCTCACCAGAAGACGCGGCTTGGCCAAGCTGTAGATGATAGAGTTCCTGGTGCCCTATGGCTGCCCTGGGGCTGGTACCTGCCTTTCCCCAACCCAGTATATCCCCTTTATCCAAGGAATGGGACTGGCTTCCCAGAGACTAGGAGACTCCATGGGAAATAGCAGCAGGAGTAACTGTGGGTGCAGGCAATCCTGGACATTAACCTGACTTCCTGTGTGATCTTACCTCTAAGTGCTAAGTGCTGGGATTGTAGCTCTGCCTCACAAAGCCTAGATTTCTAATTTAATTTAATTTTTTGACAAACTATGGTCACATAGCCCAGTCTTCCAACAAGTTAAAAATGAAGGAAATGATGAAAGAAAATGTCATAAAAATTATGACAGAATAGTCATAATTACAGAATGCTTTGCTTAATAAGTAAACATTTCTTAACATTTCAAGCACACACACACACACACACACACACACACACACACACACACACAGAGAGAGAGAGAGAGAGAGAGAGAGAGAGAGAGAGAGAGAGAGAGAAGCAAGCAGTGAAATGGAGAGACTCACAAAATTATTATAGAAATCATTTAAAACACTAGGTTCGTAGCTGCATCATAATGCCTGAAAATAGAAGCAAGTTTAAGATTGCCTCTAATGGCTTCTGTCGTCCATGATTCTGTTGGAGCAGGCACTTAGTTCATGCCATGTATACATTTTTAAGAAAGGTATGTTGATTTATCTGGGGTGGGGAGCATGCCATAGGGCCTGTGTGGAGGTCAGAGGATAAGTTGCAGGAGTCCGTGCTCACTGTGGGTCCTGGGGATCAAACCTCAGTCATGAAGTACCTTTATCTGCCAAACCATCTCACCATCCCTCTGAATATACATTCTATTATAGAAGGCCTTTCATGCATCCGGAAGGGTTGAGAAAATTGAACAGGCTGTCTGGGTGTGGTGGTACATAGTGAGCACCTGGTAGACGGAGAGGGAAGACCAAGAATTCAAGGGTAGCTTTGGCTACATAAGTTCCAGGCTGGGATAGGCAACACAGTGAGACTCTATCTAAAAAAACAAAAACAAAACAAAAAACCCAACAGCTGTGATAAACACAGAACAAAAAGAAAGAAAAGTATGTGCACACACACTACCTGAGCCCTCTTTCCTCCCCTAAGCATCCATCTGCCCATCCGCCTCCTGCAGATCCCCATCTTCCTCCACCCATCTCCCTATCCACGAAATGAACACGGAGACCGAGCCCACTATCATTTAGTTTCTTTCTCTGTCCCACACACTAATTATCCTGCTACATACATGCACGCACCGACACCCCCACAACCACGTATAAAACCCAACGCATGCATACTACACATGATTTACTAACGCGCCAAATCCACACGTGCACTCTTCATAGAACACACATCCTCCTAGCAAACATCACACTGCCCCGTGCACCTCTGTACACCTGCATTCAGAGCGGACTCCTGAGGTCTCTGAGGGAAACATCTGCAGAACCCTGTCACTCTTCACGCCTGGCAGCACCCCACTGTTTGCTCGTCTCTTCCACGTCCATCCGGCTTCATCCCAGATGCTTCCCACACAGGAAGTTGGAGCCCTCTGGAATGGGGAACAAAGCCCACCAGGTCACTCTCTCTGCCAACAGTGACTGTCATCATGGCGGCCGCCCCATCCTCAGCATCCAGACACACCCTGCCATCTGTGACTGTTGGTTGGAAGAAGGTCCCAGGGTGATCCAGAGGTGTGTATGCTGGACAACGCCACTTGCTTCTGTGCATGCATGACACCACATGCACATGCCTGCACATGTGCTGAACATGCACTGTGAATACACATCTGGGTGTCTTTACACATCCAGATGTATTTTCAGGTCATCATTTCCAGATACCAAGTCTATCTGCCTTCCTTCCTTCCTTCCTTCCTTCCTTCCTTCCTTCCTTCCTTCCTTCCTTCCTTCCTTCCTTCCTCTCCTTTCCATTTTTCTTTCTTTTTTCTCCCTCTGTCTTCTCTTCTTTCCCCTCTTTGCCTCTCTCCCTATTCTTTTTCTCTTTTTTTTCTTTCTCTCTCTTCCCCTGCCCTCTTTCCTTCCCTCCGTCCCTCTGTGCCTCCCTCCCTCCCTTCTTCCTTCATTTTTGCTTTTTGGCCTTTTTGGAGACATGGTCTCACTCATAATCCAGGTTGGCCTCAAATTCATGACAATTCTCCAGCTTTAAATCCCAAGTATGGGGATTACAGGTACAAGACATCATGTTCATGAGTCTACCTCAAAGACCTTGGCCACATAACTGGCATGTGATGTCCAGATGTGGCTCTATGACCATGTGTTCTCAGCCAAACATCTGGGAGTAGGGTTTAACTGCTTCAGCTCTGATATCCCATCCTCTGGAAGGACCTGGGCTTCATCCTAGCTCTGCTCATGACCACTGGGTACATCCCACCTTTGGTACATCTTACGGGAGATGTTCTTTGCCAAGTGCCAGCCGGCAGCCATAGGCACTTGTGAACGGTTACTGCCCATGTTGGGATTGTTGCTTCAGTCCCATGCACCTCTGAGAGGAAGGAAAGAACTGTTTGGGAGTTCCTATGGTGAAAGCAAGGTAGATAGTGATTATGCCTCTTCCCAGGTGCTCCCCCAATCCCAAACCCTCATTACCCTACATGCATATTCATGAGGGATGGCCTCATCACTACTCCGTAAATGGGTCAAAAGCAGGAAGTAGAGGCCAGTGCAGAGATCTGAGGCCCAGGGGACAGAGCCTCAAAGCAGGAGCACATCTGAGTCCTCATGGACGGGAGGATGGTGAGAGAATTGGGTGCCAGTGACCTGTGGGGAGTTAGGGGGCACTGAGGGCTTGGGGAGGATTTAGTCCCTAAATTTCATATTTGAAAAGTAAAGTCCAGAAACAGCAGATCAGAGAACCCTGAGGCAAAGGGCAAAGGAGTCTAGGGAGTTGAGCATGGACCACACAGGGGGATGAACCAAAGGACCCTGGTAATTTTTTCTCAGTGAATCTGGTTTCTGTGTCATTAACTGGAAAAGCTGAATTCTGCATCCTAGCATTCCCGTGAGGATTGAAGAGGCTGGGTGACTTGTCAGGGTCACACAGCTGTTAACTGTGATCTTGTCTTCGGAGGTATGAGAGACAGAGTTATTCTAGTCTCATACAGGAGAGTTAAGACTGAGGGAAAGGCTGATGGGCTGAGGCTGCCAAGCAACTAAGTGTTAAATGCTCTCTGTTTTCGTTGTTGTCTTTTGTTTGTTTGAGATAAGGTTTCTCTGTGTAGCCTTGGCTGTCTTGGAACTCACTGTGTAGACCAGGCTGGCCTCTAACTCAGAACTCCACCAGCCTCTGCTTCTTGAGTGCTGAGATCAAAGACATGTGCCACCACCTCCCGGCTTGATCCACTTTCTAATACCATGTCCTCAACGGCCCCTGGGATAACCAGAGCAAAATGATTGTTTCCATTTTACAGATGAGAAGCGTGAGGCTGAAGGAGGAGGATATACCCGGACAAGACTACAGGGTGAGTAGTCTGCACAGGGCTGGTCCCTCCCTACAGGGTGATGCAGGGGTATTCCAAAGCCTAGTTGGCCTCAGGCACAGGTAAGGCCAGGACCATGACAGCACAGTATTCTGTTGGGAAAATTCCCAGCCTAAAACTGAGGGGGCTCTTTCTGTGCTGCAGCTATGCTAATGCCCTCTCCTCTCAGAAAGCACCTGCCGAAATGGCCTTGTGCCTTTAATTCCAGCACCTGGGAGGCAGAGGCAGACAGATCTCTGTGAGTTTGAGGCCAGCCAGGTCTACAAAGCAAGTTCTAGGCTAGCCACTGCTACACAGAGATATCCTGCCCCAACCACCTCAAAAAGCAACTACTTCTTAGACCATGTTCTCAAATGCTCATATTCTGCTTAACTCTTTAAGCAGAATAACCAGGCCTACTTCAGGGAAGGGCATGGAGATGTCCTCAGGATGGCATCTGGGATCTGGGAGGCTGTGGCAGCATAAGGACCCCAGGTGTCACCCCTCTATGTCCCTGTGCTGGGTCATGGAAAGGAGATGCTGTTGGTGGAGGATCCAGTTGATGGGGGGGGTGTGCCAAGGGAGAAGACCCTGTCATGGGCACATTCAGAGGTGGGTAGCACTTCAGGCTTAGAGGGCAGACACGTGTGGGGCCGTTGGGTCAGGATGTTGTCACAGTGGAATGAGGAAGCAGCGCACATATCCATTCAGCAAGCATCCTGCCTGCTGTGTATCCTCCTAGTGCATTGCTCAAAGGAGAGGATACAGACAGAGGTGAATTGGTGTGTGTGTGTGTGTGTGTGTGTGTGTGTGTGTGTATGTATTACATTGTTTTCAATCTCTTCTACTTTCCAAGAGAGGTATACATGGCTAAGGACAGGCTTTGGGGTTCTGAGGTCAAGGCCACCCTTGATGGTCTCTTAGCTCAACCTTGTCTGAGCTGTGTGGATCTGAGCAGCAATAGCAGCAATTTCTGTGACCACAACCAGCATTTGGCCAGAGCTAAGTTTACCAGTAACACGGACCTCTGTTTCCTCATGTATGAACTGGGGCAGGGAATGAATCTTTCTCAGGACAGACACGGACTCAAACGGTGCCGTGAAGAGCATGGCTCTTGCTTACTCTCTGCTAAGGTGAACTATTTGCTGTTCTAGATGGGCCAGGGAAGCGGGTGGAGGTTCATTTCCAGTCATGCCAGGTTGTGGGCTGGTGGTCATGGTTCTCTTCCTCTAGAAGATGTGGGGTGTGGGCAAAACTTTGAAGGCACCACAGGTGGACAAGGCACCTTTCAGGAGGAAGGCACCAGGTGGGCTGCTGTGTGGAGGAGGGAAAGTGCAGGGTATTTGCGGAACAGCCCTGGCACAATTACCAGCTCAGCCAGGCCCTGTATGAATCACCCGGGGAAGCAGTTAGGCCGGATCTTTGGCCCCTGGGGCCAGCCAAACCTATGGACTTCCTTCCCTAACATTATCTGATCTAGAGTTGATGGGGGAGATGGCTGGGGAGAGCTACCATAATTACAGAACTCTGCTGCTGCGTCTCACACCTGATCATGGGGATGGCATGCCAGGATGTCCTCTCCCGGTGACCTCCTTAGCTAGGAGGTCATGTTGTACACGGATAAGGAGTGAGGAGTGCTAAGTACTGTGTGTGTGTGTGTCTGTCTCTCTCTCTCTCTCGTGTGTGTGTGTGTGTGTGTGTAAAGAGTGTTGAGCAGTGTGTATATCTGTCTCTCTCTCTCTGTGTATGTCTATGTGTGTGTCTGTCTCTCATGCATGTGTGTGTGTATGTGTGTGTGTGTGTGTGTGTGTGAGTAAAGAGTGTTGAGCAGTGTATCTGTCTGTCTGTGTATGTCTATGTGTGTGTGTATGTGTGTGTGTGTGTGTGTCTGTGTGGTCCAAGACAGGGCCAGTAGTTTGAAGACCAGGTGGATGGAGAGGAGGAGTCTGAACAAGTACGAAGCTGAGGCCTTAACAGGGATGGAGTGATGCGGGCTTTTACTCACGGAGCACTTGCTGTGTGTCTGACAGTATCATGAGGTAAGCGCCTTTAGTTTCGATAAGGGAAACTGAGGCTCAGAGAAGTGAAGTAGCCTCCCTCACCCTCCTTCTGTCTGTCCCTCCCTCTTTCCCTCCCTCCCTCCATTTCTTCTTTCCTACCACAGGATCTCATGTAGCCCAAGCTGACCTAGATAGACCTGGCTATGCAGCCAAGGATGATTTTTGAATTTGTGGTTCTTGCCTCTACCTCCTGAGTGCTGGGTTACAGGCATGAGCCACCATGCCCTGTTTTATGTGGCTCAAACCCAGGCCTTCATGCATGCTCTGTAAACACTCTACCGACTCAGCTAGGTTACCATCCCCCCTTTATCCAGTAATTTATCATTCAGTACCCATAGATTGAGCTGAAGTTTTTCCGCCAAGATCCAAGGATATAGGGGAAGACTACCTCTTACGTCCTCTAACAGTGACAGTATTTAGGGTCGGTCACACAATGACCCTGGTGAAGTTCAAATCCAGATGTATTTCCAAATCCTCGCCTTGGTTCAGTATACAGTCCTAGCTCAGAGTTGGGTTGGACTGTGCCCCCGTCGTTGCTGGACTTTTTCCCATCTCGACCTCTTTAGGTAAAGTCTGGCGCCAGCACCTGTCCCAGGTGAGTCGTAGGAGGCCCCGAGCGTCGCCGGAAAGTGACGAGCGGCTTCGGCAGGTGGGGCGGGGCCGGGGCGGGGATGGGCTTGGGGTGGGGCCAGCCAAGCGCCTGAAGTCCCACCGGATCCGGGATCCGAGGCCAGTGCCCCGAGCCCCGCGCCCCGCACCGTCATGGGGGCCTGTCTGGGGGCTTGCTCCCTGCTCAGCTGCGTGAGTGCCCATCCTGTCCCTGCCGCGGCCCCGCTCACTTTTTCTCTACCTTCTTCCTCTAAGTACTTTCTTCTTTTTGTTTCCTCCAAACTTGCCTTTCTGGGGCCCCACCGGCGCCCTTCTTATCCTCATCCCGCAGCCGCTCCGCTTCGGCCGCGGTGCGCCGGACAGCTGGTGTCGCGGCTCGGGTGACCGCGGGGGAGGGGTGGGGCGCGGCCCGGCGCCTTTGGCGCCGCCACTCCGGGAACCGGGACTTTGAGGCCGGCAGCGGGTGCGGGGAGCCCCGCGGCCACTGCGCGTTCCCCAGTTCAGAGCGGCCCCCGGGTGCGTGGCGCGTCTCTTTCCAGGGCGCGGGACTCTTTGTGTAACTGGCAGAGTCCCGGCCCCGCTGTGCCTGCGTTTCTGTCTTTCTGGCAGAGCGTCCGTCAATTCTGTCTGCCCCTGTCGCCTGGCTCAGTCTGTTCTTTTGTGTTTGTCCCGTTCACATCTCTGGGGTTCGGGCTCCGTCTGTCTGTCTGAGCGTCCTAACCGGCTCCGTCTGCATCCTCTCTCGGCGCGCAGTCTGGCCCGCTCATTCTAGGGCACTCCCCATGCAAGCGCTGGACCCTTTCCCTCCAGTTCGAGCTGGAAAGCGGATGGGGGTTGGGAGGGAAGGGTGGGAAGGAGCCCCCCTCTCCCACCCCGCTCTTGAACGAGGTTGGTGTCGGTTGTCACTGACTACCTGTGCCAAACTTTGGATTTGGGAAGACCAAGAAATCGAGGGAGGTTGTGTGTGCCCACCTGGTCGCCAGTGTTGGGGACCAGGCCGGTTGCCAGCTCTGTTTTGGGACAGCAACCATCATAGGGGAGGGGATTCAGCATACCCGGCCGGGAGGCCCCTACTTTCCCTTTCCCAGCCCCCTTTCCTCTCCTTCCTCCCCTCATTAAATCTGAGGTTCTTTCAGACAGTTCCCTCCCCTTCTAGCCCCACACAAAGAGGGGCGGAGAGGGGCTCTGGCGCCTGGCTGCAGAAGGAAGGTTCAGGACTTGCATCCTTTGTCCCTGATTTGTGTGCGTGTCAGGAGCGGGTGCCCAGGAGAGAGCTGGGCATCTAGAGGTTTTCTTTGTAGCCATTTTCTGAGGGTGAGCTCAGTCTGGGGAGGCAGTGGAGTGGGTCCCTGGACACAGCTCTTGTCCTCTCTTGGGCATCTCTTTCCATTGAAGTGTGTGTGTGTGTGTGTGTGTGTGTGTGTGTGTGTGTGTGTTACCCTAGCCTGAACAGGAGATCAGAATAAGGCTATTGCTTGCTGATGCCCAGTACTCATTCCTGGGACAGGCTTGCTTCCTGGTTAGGGAGGGAGACCTTCCCACCAGTAGGCCACAAGATTCCCATCTGGTCTTGCCTGGTTACCCTCGTCCTACTGGGAGAGGGGTTGGGAGGGCAGTTCTGCCAATCCTTATATCTTGATCTCTCCATGCCTGAGGCCACTGCGGTACCTCCCTTGGTATACTCTTGGTGATATGGACAGATGAGAGGTGGAAACTGCCACCAGCTCCTGTGCACAGTGAGTGGGCATTGTGGAAGCTGTTGTCACCCTGGAGGAGACGTAGGTGGAGAATTCCATCTGGAGAACAGAGCCAAGAACTGCTCTGAGTCACCCAGTCTGCAGTCTACAGAGCTGAGGCTAGCCAGGCTTGCTCAGACCCTTAACTTAGGGGGAGTTAGCTCTCTCGGATTCAGGATGCACAGTGAAAGCACAGGGGAATTCAGTCGGGTTTAACATCTCAAGCCAGGGAGCTGAGAGATGGCTCAGCAGTTAAGAGCACTGGCTGCTGGTTCAGAGACCCCAGGTTGGATTCCCAGCACCTACATGACAGCTCACAACCATCTGTAACTCCAGTTCCAAGGCATATGATGACCTCTCTGATTCCCTTGGGCACTTCGTGCATGTATGCATACACATAAAAAAATTCTAAAATAAAATTTAAGAGTCTGAATCCAGATGTAGTGATGCATGCCTGCCATCCCAGTGTTCAGAATGGAGAGGCAGAATGTCAAGATTGGCTTCCACTACACAGTGGTTGTGAAGCCTGGGGTATATATTCCCTGTCTCAAAAAGAAAAAAGCCAATCTCACTCTTGGTCCAGGTAAAAGAAGACTTACCCACATCCCCACCACATTCTGGGGTGGGGAATCGGAAGCTACTTTGTGTCTAACATCTGTAAAGGACCTGCACCGGCTTTGCTTCCTCTGACATTTAGTGTGCCAGGTGCTGTACTAAGGACCTGGAACATGCAGTCTCACTGATTCTCCGAGAAGTCCTCTGGCATTGCTATCCTGTTCTAGAGGTGACCATGCCAACAGTGGCCACTTCTCACTCTATCCTTATTATAGGTCAGCACCCAGGAACCCAGCTACCTTGTGACTCAGGCCCAGCCTTGCAAGAGGATACTTATTTATTTGTAAATATTTACTTTCCTTGTTCAACAAAATATCCAACAAAAGCAACTTAAGGAAGGGAGGGTTTATCGAGGCTCACACTTGGAGGGTTCTGTCTATTAAGGAAGAGCAGACTTTGTGGCAGGATCGTGTGGACACTGGTCACATGGCCAAGACAGTCAGGAAGTGGAGGGAGATAGATGCTTGTGCTCAGGTCTCCTTCTCTTCCTTCAGCCTGGCCAGGACTCTAGCCCCTGGAATGTTGTCACCCACATTTACATGGGTCAGCCCACCTTGGTTAACTAATCTAGATGCCCCCTTACAGACATGCCTGGAGGTTTGACTCTCAGATTCTTCTATAGCCCATCAAATTGACAATCAACAGTAACAGTCGCTCTGTGTATGTGTCCTTCTGTTTAATCATCACAGAGACTCCAGTCATGTGATGGATATTATTTCCATTTCTGCTGGGTTTGTGGCAAGTCAGAGTACTTGTGTCGATGAAGCCTTAGGTTCGATCCCCAGTAATGGCATAAACTAGGCATGCTGGAACACATACCTATAATCTTAGCACTTGGGAAATGGTGGCAGGATCCTGCCAGGTGGTAGTGGCATACATTTTTAATTCCAGCACTTGAGAGGCAGAGGCAGGTAGATCCCTGAGTTTGAGGCTAGCCTGGTCTACAAAGTGAATTCTAGGACAGTGAAAGCATACGCAGGAGAAACCCTGTCTTCAAAAACCAAAATATAAAAGTTAAAATTTAAAATGAGTAAAAAGAAGGATCCAAAGTTTTTGGTCGTCCTTAGCCTGAGTCCTATGTCTGGGAACTGTGTCCGAGAATCAGTTCCTATTTAGCTTATGGAAAAGCAGATCAGCTACATTCAGTGATTTCCTCACAGCAAAACAGTATTAGGTGGGGCAGTGGGACAGTCCTTAATGCCAGTGGCACCCTGCTTCCGTGAGAAGTTGTCCCGAGGGAGTGAAGGTTTTAAAGGTTATTTATTTGTATGTGTGAATGTATGTGCAGACATATGGGCGTGTGCACACATGTGCATCTACAGAAGCCAGAAGCATGTCAGATGTCCTCTCTACCTTTTCCTTTGGGGGTGGGTCTTTCCTTGAACCTGGGACTCATGCTTTCTTGGCTAGATTGGAAACCAGCAAGCTCTAGCTATCCTCCTGTCTCCACTCTGCCCAGAAGCTTGGTTGCAGGTGTTCATGAGACCTGTGATTTATTACGTGGATTCTGGGATCTGAACTCTGGTCCTCATGATGGCAATGGGCACTCTTAACCACTGAGCTGTTTCTCCAGGCCCAGAAGTTCTGATGGAAAGAAATTGGAAGTCTCCAAGTGTTTCTGGGTGCCTGGGGCCCGCAGAGTTTTAGGGAGGGCTCTGCATTTGAGGGACTGTGCATGGGCTCAAACCCTGGCTTGGCATCTTCTCATCTGTCCACTATGGGCAGCACATAATCCTCTCCATGTCTGTTGGAGGAATAATGGGACCCAGCCCTCACCGGTATAGGAATTGAACAGGATAGAGAGGGGTGCAGGGACGAATTTTGCATTAAACTGGCGTGTAGCAGCCAAGCATAAACACTACACAGTGGCGAGTTTCTGAGGACTGCCAATGAGGAAGTGAGGATACCAGAGACACCACGAAACTTAGAGTTGTCTACACACAGACCTTGAGCTCTGCCAAGCTCATGTCCTGTCTAAGAGCCCATTTCATAGATAAGGACACTGAGTCCAGGGATGGAGAGAGAGAGAGAGAGAGAGAGAGAGAGAGAGAGAGAGAGAGAGAGAGAGAGAGAGAGAGAGGGCTTTCTTCAGGTCCAAGCTGAAAGAGTTGGCGCCAAGCTGGCTCAGGACCCTCCCTGGAGAGGTGTGGGACCATCCAGCTGCCTCTCCTTCTGCAGTCGGAGGCTGGGGGTCTCAGCCAGTGGAAGTGTGGTTTGTGGAGGTTGCACCCCTGCTTTTAAATGTCGACAAAACGTATATCATATCATGTCATGTCATACAGTATAATGTCTATCACTGGGATCTTTGAGCTTTGCTTTAGTCTTTAAGGACCTTGTCATTTATCTTAGACAGTCCTAATTAAATGACCCAGCCCAGGCAAGTGGCACTGTCAGAGTGAATCTTGTCAGTTCTGGCACCCAGTGATAACTGCCACTGCCACCCTGTCTCCTGATGTCAGTCCTCTCTTCTGGATGACTCAGAGCAGCCAGTGACTCTTCCCTACTCTGCCATCTGCCTCCCCATTCTGGGACCACAGTTCTGTCACGAAGATTAAATCTGCTGTCATTTTTCTTGGCAGTGAGTTCCCATCACATTTGAGGGGAAATCCAAACTCCCTGGTGTAGGTTTTGAGGACAGAGGCTACTGCCCAGTACCACTCCAGCCACCCCGGAAGTCCTGAAGATACAGTGTGGCTGCTGCTTCTACTGTCCTGTCCGTCCCTTCCCCTCTCTCCTCTTGGTCTCCTCCCTCCTTCTTGGTACTTTGTTTTCTTGAGACAGGGTCTCACGTAGCTCAAGTTGGTTTTGAACTCAGGTAATTGAGGATAGCCTTGAACTTGTAATCCGGCTGGTTCTGATTCCTAAGCTCTGGGAGTCCTCACATGGACTATCACCTCCAGCTTTGTCTGTTTGCATTGCTGGGTACTGAACCCACGAGCATCGTACACAAGGCAAGTGCCCAGTGCCTCTGGGGTATAGTCTTGTTTCCCAGCTGAGACAACAGGTTCAGGGGGATGAAACGGCGTGCCCACCCTACCTTTCCTTTCCTTTATTTCCCTTTCCTTTTCTCTTTCCTCCTCTCCTTTCCCCTCCCACTCCCCTCTTGTTTCTTTTTCTCTTCTCCCCACTCCTTCAGGGTCTCATGTAGCCCAGGTTAGCCTTAGACTCACAATGTAGCTGAGGATGACCTTGAACATCAGATCCTCCTGTCTCTACCTCCTGAGACACGTGTGAACCACCTCCCTCAGGATCTAAACCAAAGCTCTGTGCGGGTTAGGTGCCAACTGAGCTATGTCCTAGCCTCCGGCTTTGTGTTGTGGCAAAATACACATAAATTTGCCACTCCAGGCATTATTTCCTTTGAACCAGGACTTGGTATGTGACCCTGACTGACCTCAGGCAGAGGGGCTCAGGGGCTCCTGTCTTGGCCTCCCTTGGCTTCGTTTTAGCTGGTTTTCTTACAGTGCAAGAAGATCGAGGTGTTCATATTGAAATGCTGCTGTCCAGCACTGTCTGCGGCATCTTTTCACCTCCCTAGACGGAAACCCCTGTGCACGTTGACTCTTCAGCCCCAGGTCCCCACACCAGCTCACTGAAACTTCCTCTCAATGAATTCAGCCAGGTTCCTGATACCATGCTACAATGCGTGTCCTTTGTGCTTGGATTATGTCAACCGGAACCGTGTCCTGCAGGCTGTAGCATGTGTTGGAATTTATTTATTTTGTGACACATCTCACCGAGTGGCCCAGGCTGGCCCTGAACTGTCTCTGCCTTCCGGTTGTTTGGGTTTACAGGTGTGCACACCTAGATTTTCCTTTTAAAGAGTTACGTTGACATTCTAGTGGATATCTAGATCAAACTTCATCTGGTCACCCACCCAAGAATGGGGTTGTTCAGCTTCCAGGCAGTGTGTGTGTGTGTGTGTGTGTGTTTCAGGTTTTTCAGATATACAGCTAGAGTGAGAGCCATTTTGTTTTAAACACAACTCAAAACCACAGCCCCTCCCTGAGTTATCTCTTCTGCCTACCAGTTCCCCACAAGTGTTTCTAGGGACAGCCAGGAGGGAAGATGAATGGCTTAGGATTACCCATACCCAACTGGCTCCAGAGCTGTGTGACTTATTGGGGAAAGGGTCAGTTCTCTACTGCTACCAGTGTGCAGGGGCCAGATGCTGGACAGCCACTTTCTGGGGTTCACTGCAGAGAATTCCTTAGGGCTGCTCAGATTCTTCTTGCTGCAGGGCCTAGTGATACATTTTATCTCAGTACTCAGGAGACAGAGGCAGGTAGACCTCTGTGAGTAGAGTCAGCCTGGTCTACATATCAAGATCCAAACCAGCTTGGGCTACATAGTGAGATTGCAACTAAAAAGGAAAAGAAAATGGCCGAGGCAGGAAGATGGAAGATGAGGAGTTCAAGGCCATCCTCAGCTATGTAGCAAGTTTAAGGCTAACCTTAAACACTCTCAACAAACAGGACACTCTCAACAAACTGTGTTGTTTCTGTGGTGCTGGAGACTGAGCTGGCACTTAACTACTGGGCTGCGTCTTCAGACACTACAATTTCTTTTTTTCTTACTTTGAAATAAGATCTCACTAAGTCACCCAGGCTAGCCTTGACCTCACTCTGTAGCCCTGGCTACCCTGAGCTTGCAACCTTTCTGCCTTAGCTTCTTGAATAGCAGGTATACACCCCACGTGTAGCTAAAGCCTTTATTATTTTTATGTTTGTGAAATCAGTAGATGACAATCAAATGTGCTACAGCACACACACACACACACACACACACACACATGCACACCTACCTGCCCCTATAGTAGAGCAGCCCTGTTGTGGAATACCATGATGTCTGTATGTGATATATGTGACAGACACCTGGTTGTCAGCCTCCTCCTGGTATTTCTTGCCATGTACAGCCCCATAGTGCACTTCCGGTGTTCCTGTGAGCCCATGTGTCTCTCCCTCTGTCCAGAGGCCAGTGTGCCTTTAGGTAGCAGTTCTAGTGGAAACTGGTCCCGACTGGTCCAGGGTGGGGGTGGGGCAGATTAAATGGAGTGGACTTCTGTGCTGTGGAGCAGTGTGGTGTGAGCCTGTGTCTCTTTAACCTGGGCCCTCTGGGTATGTATAAGGCCCCAGACATTCTGAGGTTTCTGGCATCAGGAGCCCCTGGAGGAACATCTGGGTTTTGACCTCTATGAACCAGAGTGAACTGAAACAGCATTTCACTGGAACCTGGTAACACGTCTGGTCCAAGTGTCACAAAGAGAAAATGTACCAGGCCAGGGGTGGGGCCTAATGGAACCATGCACCTGAGGTGGGAGGGGTTTGCTCCAGCCTGTCAGGGATTGTTTGCTTGGCTTTTGAGGTTAGAGATTAAACAGCACTCTCATCTGCATGCCTTGGACTGGGCAATGGTGTGTCTGGGCAAAGCCTGGACTCTGGCAGCACAAGCTCCTAGGCTGACGTACAGACCTTGGTCATATGACACGTTTTTGGGGTGGTGAAGGGGGGGTGAGGGGGCTGGCTTCAAATGCATTGTTTAGCTCAGCTTGGTCTTAAACGAATGGTCCTGGTTCTCAGCTGTCAGCCTCTTGAGTATTGGGGATTATGGGAGTGCATGGCTGTGCTCTGTATCAGTTTCACTTTTTCGGATGGGAAGCGTGCTGTGTGCTGATGGAGTGCTTTCCGCCCGCCCTGCAGCTAACCCTTCCAATCGCTTCTGTCTCCCAGCCTCTGTGCTGGGACAGTGTTGCCCTGTGACTTCTCCTAAGCTCTTTAACCTTTAGCCTCATCATCCTCATGTGTAAAATGAGACCTTTCTTAGGCTTACCCAAAATGGCTATAGCTAGGAGGCTGGGCTTTGGGGAACAACTGGAAGGTGTAGCTAGAAGTTGCTGGAAGGGTGGAGCCTGTGACTGGGAACAAGTTTTGTGCCACATTCAGCATCCTTGTTGCACTTGACTTTGTGAGTGACAGAGAGTTTTTCCAGGGAGGTTTCAGTCTGGGAGAAGAGGCAGATAGGAAGGCAGTAACACTGTTATGCCCCTGATGGGTCCAGAAAAGTTCTCAGAGGAGCCAGAGCCTCAGAAGCTTCAGTAAGCCAAGCTAATCCTATGGATGAGGTTGTTTCTGCAGCTGGGGCTGCGTACCCTCAGAGGATGTCTTTTGTCCTGTGGATGAAAACCAGGGTCCCTTGGGCAGGCTACATGTCTGGTTCCAACAGCATGTCAGAGGGCATACCGTGCCTTCTCCACATTCTTTCCTCAGATGCCCCAGGCAGGAGCTCTTTCCCCTCTGGGTCTGGCTTTGTCTCCTGATCCTTTAGGTCCTCACCTTACATCACTTCCTCAAGGAGGCTTTCTAGGACTTGCCGTTACCCAGTCAAAACCAGCCTGGTTTGCTCTGTCACAGAAGCGTGCATCTCTGAGTAGCCCGAAAAGTTTATTAAATGTGGGCAACATTTGCTGTAAGGTCTTAAGGTCAACCAAAGACTGTTGCTCTTGGGTTCTTAAACACCTGGTTGAGGACCTGGACTGTCTGTGGCTGGCCACGGAGGCTGTTTCTTCAATGCTTGTGCTTGGAGGGACTGGCTCTCCAGAGGAGTGAGTCTCTTCTTCAGTGAGTCAGTTACAGTATAGCCTCCTGAGTCACTCAGTGGTTTCAGCCCAGGAAGGATGCAGGTTTGATGGTGGATGATGGGAAGTGTTACATCACCATCTGCTGTCCAAAATGAGGTTAGCCCCAGGCAAAACACAGCTGCAGAGAAGTCTCAATCCCAGATGTTTGAATGCCTGTCTTAACATGTACCTGGTTCTTTGCTGGACAACTCATGTTCATGGAACACATAATTTATGATTCTCTAATAGGTTCCCAGTACCGTGTCTGGGTCTGACCTTGTGAACAAAGCAGACAAAAAAAAATCCATCCTTGTTACAAGGAAGGTAAAAGACAGACAAGATACAAAGAACATTAGAGTCGCCTGGCAGTGGTGGCACACACCTTTAATCCCAGCACTTGGGAGGCAGAGGCAGGCAGATTCCTGAGTTCGAGGCCAGCCTGGTCTACAGAGTGAGTTCCAGGACAGCCAGGGCTACACAGAGAAACCCTGTCTCGAAAAACAAAAAACAAAACAAAACAAAACAAAAAGAACATTAGAGTCAGAGAGAAAAATGAACTGGGGAAGAGAGAGACAGGGCTCTCAAGGGGCTTGCATTCTGTCTGTCTGTCTGTCTGTCTGTCTGTCTGGTCTGACAAGTCTCATGTCACTCAGGTAAACCTCAAACTCACTATGTCACTGAGGCTGGCCTTGAACTCTTGATCATCCTGCCCCAAGGGTTACAGGCATGAGCCACCACATCTAGCTAGGATTCAGTGGTTAAGAGCACTGGCTGCTCTTTTAGGGGTTCTGAGTTCAATTCCCAGCACCCAGTGGTAGCTCACAACCATTGAATCTAAAGGATCCGGTCCAATGCCTTCTGGTCTGCAGATGTATATGCAAACAAAACATCAATGTACATAAAATAAACAAACTTTAAAAAACAAACAGGGCTGGAGAGATGGCTCAGCAGTTAAGAGCACTGGCTGCTCTTCCAGAGGTTCTGAGTTCAATTCCTAGCAACCACACGGTGACTCACCAATATTTATAATGGGATCCGATGCCCTCTTCTGGTGTGTCTGAAGACAGCTACAGTGTAATTACATATACAAAATACATAAATCTTTCAAAAATTTTTTTCTTAAAAACAAGCAAACAGACAAACAAACAAAAACCAATTTTAAAATCTCTGCTTTGTTTTCACCACTACCTGTAAATAGTGCCTACTGCTGTGACCCCCCCCTTTTGTGGAAGATGATCTGGGATCAGAGGTTGAGTGACAGGTCCCACAGGTCATTCATCAGTGACAGCTGGCCCTCTGGATTTCTTTTTAACCACTCCCTCCACCCAAGTGATAAGCAGTGTGACCCCAGCCCTCTTCTGCTGCCTGCAGGCTTTGTGGTTCTGTATGGATTCGGTTTCAGTCCCTGTCTAGAAGATTAAATGGGGTCATCTCCCCAGCTCGTCAGACTTGAAGACTTAGATGCAGCAGCTAGTGGGTGCTGCGTGCCCACGTGGGGAAGGGGACTAACGAGGCTACCGCCCCTGTCTCCCCTAGGCATCCTGCCTCTGCGGCTCTGCACCCTGCATCCTATGCGGCTGTTGCCCCTCAACCCGCAACTCCACGGTGAGCCGCCTCCTCTTCACCTGCTTCCTCTTCTTGGGGGTGCTGGTTTCCATCATCATGTTGAGCCCCGGAGTGGAGAGTCAGCTTTACAAGGTGAGTGTCGGGGAGGGGCTAGGGAGGCGCCCGGATCTCCCCGCCCTCTACACTCAAGGTAAGGTGGTTGAAGTTCCAGGTATTGATGGTGTGTGCAGGTGACAGGGTGGGAGGACACCTGAACCTGCTACAGGGTGGATCTCAGCGGAGAATCCTATTCATCCGACTGCCCTCTGCAGGCAGGTTCCGGGAGTGCGTCTCCCCTCGAGTGCTGAAGCCTAGAGTGGGAATCTTGTCTTGGCCTGTGCGTAGGTGTGGATCCTTGCACAGTCCGCAAAGAGATCGACTCTCCCGCGGGTTTCTCTTAGGGGTTCTACTGAAGGCAGGAGGGGGAGACCGTTCTGGGAAGAAGGGCTTCACACGTTGCAGTATTGAAATAGGGGGTGGATGATGGGCATGGAGGGGGGATGGGAGGATGGGCGTGTGTGGGAGGAATGGTCAACTAAGCGGGAGCCGTGATGGGCTAGGGGCCTGGGTGGCCTTTCTTAGTGTTCAGACCAACACAGGATGGGAAACAGGCCTTGGAGATGGAGGCCGGCTCCGACCCGATGGGAGCCTGCAGGTTTCTGGTGGATGGGGGCGCGGGGCCTCAATCCTCACTGTTGTCTCCACAGCTGCCCTGGGTGTGTGAAGACAGAACTCAGCAACCCTTGGTCCTGCAGGGGCCCCTGGACTGCGGCTCCCTGCTGGGCTTCCGCGCTGTCTACCGCATGTGCTTTGCCACAGCAGCCTTTTTCTTCTTTTTCATGCTGTTAATGATCTGTGTCCGCAGTAGCCGGGACCCGAGAGCAGCCATCCAGAATGGGTGAGGGGCGACCACCTACACCCTGGCACACTCCCATGGAGGACTTTTGTCCCCTCTGCCTGTCCCCAGAGACCTCTAGACCCCGCTCTCAGACTCATTAACAAGTCAGTCTGGAGGTTCTTAGGAGTCACCCACACTTTTCGTTCTTTGAAACAGGGTCTCTTACCTGGGGCTGATTCCGCTAGCCTGGCTAGCCAGCCCCCAGGGACAAGCATGTCTGGATTTTGATGTGGTTATTGGAGATCAAATGTCAGTCGTCATGCCTGCATGACAATCACTTCACCAATTGAGCTATCTCCCTAACCCCTACTCACAATCCATTTTTCAAATTGAAGAAAAAGCCCAGAGAGGGTATCGGTTTGTCTGAGCTCAAAGAAGCAGTTCAGTAACAGTCTCATTGCTTGGTTCTTCCCACTGGCCTGAGCTCCAGGTTTTCTCTCAGAAAGGGAAAGAACCCATGTCCATCAGATCACCAGGAGAGCCCTTTCTTCCTCAGGACCAGTTTCTTGGGGTGGAGTTTCTGGGCTGCCTCTGCTCTGGTTCTGCATGTCCCTGCTGCCTCCCACTCAGCTTTCCTCTTTGTTTTTCCTGCAGGTTTTGGTTTTTTAAATTCCTGATCCTTGTGGGTATCACTGTGGGTGCCTTCTACATCCCTGATGGCTCGTTCCCCAAGAGTAGGTGGTTCCAGGGACAGTGGAGGGGAGGGGCAGCAAAGAGAGTGGTGGGGTGGGTGTTAGGGTGGGTGGCTCTTTGCCAAATGGCAGCTGGTCCTTGACATTTCCTTCACTAGATAGCTTCCTGATGCTTGGCTTTGATGCTGTCTGGTAACTCAGGGTGGGGGACCCTCTAGCATGAGCCCTGCTCAGCCAAAACGTGAGAGGGGGACTCTATTTCTCTGGGTGTCCCCCATGCAGTGTATCGAACGAGGGACGACTGAATGAGTCTGTGTGTTTGAGAAAGAACGCCTGACTGAAGCTATGCTAGAAACCTGGGGGCCCTGCCGTCCCCACGGCTGCTCCTGAGGCCCCAGCCCCCTGCCTCACAGCCCTTTCCCCACAGTCTGGTTCTACTTCGGCGTCGTGGGCTCCTTCCTCTTCATCCTCATCCAGCTGATCCTGTTCATTGACTTTGCCCACTCCTGGAATCAGCGGTGGCTGTGTAAGGCCGAGGAGTGTGACTCTCCAGCCTGGTACGCAGGTGAGTGTTGTACTGGCCACCACACTGGGGCTGGGCACCTCATGTATGGGGTCTGGAATTGAGGAAGTTTGCAAAGGAGTGGAGGAAGAGATTGATTGTGGGAAGCTGCTGCCTGAGGGACCCTGAGGGAGTGAGGTCAGTAACTTCTGTAGGACAGACTGCACACAGCAGGGAATGGGCCAGGCTCTTTTGGTAGTGGCTCAACCAAACTTTTAAGTGGTGTCTGGTCATTGAAATCCTAGCAGCAGGTTGCCCTGCTGAATCTTTTGCATTTTATTTAAGTCTGCAAAAAGGCTGGGCTAGCACTCCTTGTTCTTCGAAAATGTGATGACCTGAGTTTATATTCCCAGATCCCACACATAAAGCACGATGTGAGCCGGGTGGTGGTGGTGCATGCTTTTAATCTCAGCACATGGGAGGGAGAGGCAGGCCTCTGAGTTCCAGCCTGACCTGCTCTATACAGCATCCGGGATAGCCAGAGCTATACAGGGAAAATCTTCCTCAAGAAAAAAGAAAAAAGAAAGAGAAGGAAGGAAGACGTCACAGAAATATGTTGCTAGCTGGCTCCTCACAGGCTCATGCTTAATTAGCTAGCTTATACAGCTGCTTAGGGGATGGAGCCGCCAACAGTGGGCTGAGCACTCCTACATCAGTTAGTAATCAAGGCAGTCACCTGTAGCCATGGGTCTCCCGCACGCCAATCTGATTTGGGCAGCTCTTCATTTGAGACTCCTTTCTAGGAGTTGTGCCAAGTTAACTGTTAAAGTTAACTATGACAGTGGCAATAAGGTTAAAGCGTTTGTCACACAAACCTAGTGACCTGAGTTTGATCCCCAGAACTTCCATAAATGTGGGAGAAGAGAATCCTCAGAGAATCCAGAGATGTCTTCTGACTTTCACATGTGTGCGATACCACATGTGCCCCCATTAACACACACACACACACACACACACACACACGATTATATTTTTTTCTTTTCTTTTTCTTTTTTTTTGTTTTTTTTTTTTTGTTTGTTTTTTTGAGACAAGGTTTCTCTGTGTAGCCCTGGCTGTCCTGGAACTCACTCTGTAGACCAGGCTGGCCTCGAACTCAGAAATCCTCCTGCCTCTGCCTCCCAAGAGCTGGGATTAAAGGCGTGCGCCACCACTGCCCAGCCAAGGATAATATTTTTTAAAAAAGTAAAAGGAAAGAAGCTAGATATGATGCTCACACCTGTAAACCCAGCATTTGGGAGATGGAGAAAGAAGGGTCAAGAGTTCAAGGCCAGCCTCTACTAAATAGTGAGTTGGAGGCTAGGCTGAGCTACATGAAATATACCCCCTCTCAAAAAAAAAAGATAGAAAAAGAAAAAAGAAAAAGAAAAAACAAACACAATAAAGGTCCTGATGTGGTGGGACATAGTTAAATTCCAACACTCTGGAGGCAGAGGCAGGTGGATCTCTGTAAGTTCGCGGCCAGCCTGGTCTACAGAGCAAGTTCCAGGACAGCCAGTGCTACACAAAGAAACCCTGTCTCAAAGTAACAACAACAACAACAGCAATTGCATCAATGTGACTATTTTAGAAAAGGGAGTATTTTGAGTTTGAATTGGAGCCTCGGTTTATTTTATTGCTGGATTAGTCATTGATAACTGTTTTTCTAGTTTACAAAATTTAAGCATATTCAAACTACAAGGCTGTTGAAGTTGTCTAACCCAAACTTGAACTTCAAGCAGAGATGAGCTATAGTGGCGTATAAACGCTGGGTCTCGCATATCCCATATGCCTCGAGGACTTTATCAGCAAATTATTTTGGATTATTTTATGTGTATGCGTATTTGCCTGCACGTATGTCTGTGCACTGTGTGTGCGTGTGTGCCTGGTATCTATGAAGGTCAGCAGAGGGTGTCACATCCCCTAGGACTGGAGTTACGGATGGTTGTGAGCCACCATGTGGGTGTTGGGAACTGAACACTGTAAGGGCAAAGAGTGCTCTTGAATGCTGAACTGCACTCATCTCTCCAGCCCCGCAAATTCTTTTGAATGACAGGGGTACAATGATGCCTTCTCCAGCCGTTTGTCTTTATTGTACTCAGAGTGAGAGTCACCTCCTTACAGCATTCGAGTCATCGTGGGTTGGATTGGAACAGGAACTCACAAAGGCACTGTGGGGGAGCCACTCCTTGAGTTAGGAAACTGAGGCCTGTGTCAGGAGAGCAGCTCAGTCCCCTGAGGTGGCTGGTGTTCCTTCCTCTGTGTCCTGGATCTGAGCGTTGCTCTGCGCCCCTCTGCACAGGTCTTTTCTTCTTCACCTTCCTCTTCTACCTGTTATCCATCGCCGCGGTGGCGCTGATGTTCGTCTACTACACGGAGTCTGGTGCCTGCCATGAGGGCAAGATCTTCATCAGCCTCAACCTCACCTTCTGTGTCTGCGTCTCCATCATTGCTGTTCTGCCCAAGGTCCAGGTGAGCCTGCCCGGTGGGCAAATCCCTTTGCAGATGTTCTGCCTGCATATATGCCTGTTCTCCAGAAGAGGGCGCCAGATCTAATTACAGATGGTTGTGAGCCACCGTGCGGTTGCTGGGAATAGAATTCAGGAGCTCTGGAAGAGTAGTCAGTGCTCTCAACCTCTGAATTAGCTCTCCAGCCCTAGGAAAGTGCTTTAACCATGCTGTGCCACCCTCCCTCCTCAAGTGGAAAATGCTCTTTAGGGCTGCTCTCAGGATGGAGCTCTGACTAGGCAGATAGGTATGAAGCAGACTCCAGCCAGCTGTTGCTATAGTAACTAATGTTGTGCCAGTCAAGAGAAACGATGTTCAGGGTTCAAATGGAGTGGGGTGCAACTTCCTGACATCCTATCCCAGACCCTCTGCGGCAATGGGCGGGGCTGGCAGAATGGTCCTTTCACAAGGGCTTCTCAGTTTGGATCTCAGCATTGACAGGTAGCTTAAGTTTGGGGGGGGTGTCATTAGTACAAAGGTTGGGGGCCTCTCTTCTGCTCAGAGCCTTCATGTCCCATGAGGAAGGTTGGACCTATGAAGGGAGATGCACGCAGGGCTCATTGGGCGGGCACCTGCTGTCACCTCATTGGGCAGTCACCAGCCAGCCGGTCCTGGCACCTGTCACCCATGTCTCTCATTCCTCAGATTGTCATCTCTGGTTCACTGAGGAACAAACATGCTTAAAGGAGTAAGGGGCGGGGATAGGGATGGCTCAGACAGTAAAGTGCTCTCTGTACCAGCATGAGGGACCAGGTTTAATCCCCCAGCACCTTGTCAAAAAGGTCAGGTATGTTTATAACCCTAGAGCTGGGAGTTAGGGACTGCCAGTTCAGTCACATTGGCGAGTGCCAGGTCCTACTGAGAATCCTTGTCACCAAAACCACAAAGGAGATGGTTCCTGAGGGCAGCAGCTAAGGTTGCCCTTTGGCCTGCATATGCATGTGCATACTCACACACACATGCACACATTCATAAACGCACACATGCACACACTCACACTCATGTTCTCTCTCTCACACACACATGTACACATGCACATGTACATACGCATACACACATGGACACATACACTCTCACACACATACATAAACATTCATGCTCTCTCCCACACACTCATTCACTTTCACACACACTCTTCTACAGAAAGAAGAGTGAAGACTTAGCCAAGGCTAGTAAAGAGTGGGGCTGGGGTTTGAACCAAGGTAGGCTGGCTCCAGAGCGTGCATGGAGTGCGGAGTGGGGGAAGGGCAGCAGTAGGAGCCAAGGCCAGACAAGTTTGGTTGCAGAGCTTTGTGGATCAGAGGCAGGGAGCTGGCCGGGCAGAGTTACCATAGCAGGAGCTGGGGCCTTATTTCCCTCCCTCCTGCTCACCCCCTACACTCCTACGCAGAGGAGTCAGGAATGTGTCTGGTTTCAAAGCCACAGAGGGGGAAGAGGTTTTCAGAGTGTCGGGGTGTCTGGAGTGTGACAGTGGGGTACGGTGGGCAAGAGAAGATGAGCAAACTGGAGAAGCCGACCTGAACATTTGCAGAAGAAAGGGTGCGAGTCATCTGGGGGTGTGGAGAGAAATAATTAGGGCTCCGGTTTTGGGTAGGAAGGAGTGGTGGGTGATCTGGTGGGCTGAGTGGCCTGGGCTCTTACCTATGAACTCTTATTGCCAGGATGCTCAACCCAACTCAGGTCTGCTGCAAGCCTCCGTCATAACCTTGTATACAATGTTTGTCACCTGGTCTGCCCTATCCAACGTCCCTGGTGAGTACAAGATAGGCTGCTGGTCCAGTGCAGCCTGCTGAAGTGTGAGGGACATTGCAGGTGTCTGGGACACCCAGAGGCACAGGGTGTGTGTGTGTGTGTGAGCCTGAGGTCTCATCTGCTCCTGGAATTATTTGTTTTTCATTGTATCTGCCATTACTATCTGCTGCTAGGCCTTAAAAGGTCAAGTACATATGTGCATGTGTCTGTGTCTGTCTGTCCTCTTGGGTCTGCTTTCTGCCTGTCCTAAAGTTCCCTGACTCCTAGATCCAGTCAGCTAGAGGTTGAAGGTGTCTGTGTTCCTTCCCCAGATCAAAAATGCAACCCTCACCTGCCCACTAAAAACGGGACAGGCCAGGTGGACCTGGAGGACTATAGCACAGTGTGGTGGGATGCCCCGAGCATCGTGGGCCTCGTCATCTTCATCCTGTGCACCTTCTTCATTAGGTACCACTCGTGGGCTTGGGCTCTGGGAGGGGTACTGAGTGGGGGAGTGAGGGAGGACGGGGAGCTTGCTACAGCTGTGATAAACACCACGACCAAATCCGAGTGGTGTGGAAAACATTTATTTGGCTTGTACGTCTCAATCACAATCCACCGTGGTGGAACACTGCTTGATGGTTTGCTTTTGTGGCGCTGGTTTTGTGGCACTGGAAGTTTGCTTTACTTATCTGCTCAGGGGTGGCACTACTCACAGTAGGCTGGGCCCTCCCACATCAATCATAAATCAAGAAAATGACCCTTTTAGTTGGTTCGCTCCCTGGGGATTGAACTCGGGTCATCAGCCTTGGCAGCGGTGACTTGACCCGCTGAGCCATGTCCTTGATCCTGTTTCTTGTTTTCGTGAAAACGTAACATGTATTAAAACAATGCTATGGGCAAATAGAAGTAGGAAAGAATCAAGTGTTAAGACTCAAGCTGTAGACATTTCCAAGTAAGGGGCTGGAGAGATGGCTCAGTGGTTAAGAACACTGGCTACTCTTCTAAAGGGGGCCCAGGTTCAAATCCCAGCACCCATTCGGGAGCTCAAAACTGTCTGTAACTCCAGATTCAAGGGATCTGAGATCTTTGTATAGGCAGATAGACAAGCAGGCAAAATACCAATGCACATAAAAAATAGTAAAGTGAAAAAAGAAAATCCCAAGTAAAAAATGTAAAAAGGAAACTTCCAAGTGTCTAGTGCACACTGATTCATTTCATGAGCTAATCAAAAGCCCAAGAAAGGCCAGCACCCAGAAAATATAGTACGGGCATTTTAAAACGTCTTCTTGCATATGTGAGCATGACGTGTGTGGGGGGTGGGGGGGGGAGTGCATGTACCATGGCATACACGTGGAGGTCAGTGACGTCCGTTCTCTCCTTCACATGGATTCTGAGGATGAGGCTCAGTCACCAGGCTTGTGCAGCAAGGCCTTTTACCTTACCGAGCCATCTTGACAACCTACGGCATTGTTTGGTCTTTCTTTCAATGCTGAGATCTGTCTGGGGCTTTGCTTATGATTGGTCAGTGCTCTGCTACTGACTCCACCCCACCCCTCACCCCGCCTTCTTTTCATGAACATGAAAGCAATTGCTAAAACAAAATCCCTAAGACTAATAAAGTTTAAGGTTTCCAGACATGGCTCATGCCTGTAATTCTTCTCAAGCAGAGGCAGGGGGGTTGCTGTGAGTTTTAGAATAACCCGGGCTACATTATGACTGAGTTCCGGGCCAGCATGGACTACCTGAGATGGTCATACAAAACAACCAGTGTGCCGGGATGACGGTGCAGTGGGTAGTGTACAAGCTGTACATGAGGGTCTGAGTGTGGGTCCCCAGCGTACACCTGAAGCACACACTGTAACCCCCACCCTGCAGGGTGGACACCGGGGGAGTCTCAGGAACTTGCTGCTCAGCCAGTGAATCTGAAACATCAACTTCCAGGATCAATGAGAGACCTTGCCTCAAAAACTAAAGTAGCTGGGCAGTTGAGAAAGAAACCTAACATTATCTTCTGGCTTACACGAGTGTTTACACATAGACATGCACACACACACAGGCACGCACGCACAATGTTACCATAGGCAAGGACACCCACATATACACATGCACACCCACCCACACATACACTCTCTACCCCAATAAACAACCTGTATTAATTTTCCTTCTGTTGCTGTGATAAACACCACAATCAAAAGCAACTTGGGAGGAAAGGATTTACTTCCGCTTCCGCTTCCGCTTCCGCTTCCAGGCTACAACTGTCCCATCACAGAAAGATGTTAGCTGGAAGGAAGCAGGAGCTGAGGCATGAACTGTGGACAAGCATTGTTTTCTGGCTCGCTCCCGATGGCTTGCTCGGCTGCTTTCTCAGTCCAGGGCACCCTGTCCTGGGTGGCTCCACCCACAGTGAGCCAGGTCCTTCTGGGTCCCCCTGCATTGGTAATTAATCTGGATGATGTCCTGAGACTACCCAGAAGCTGTTCTGATGGAGGCAATTCCTCAACTGAAGTTCCTCTTCCCAGAAGATCCTAGTTTGTGTCAAATTGACAAAACCTTAAGCAGCTCCTGGTTTGGTGCTTTTCAATCCTTGGTACTCAGTATCCAGCACCTGTTCTGGGAATGGTTCAAAAAGACTAGTTTATACCCTTTACTGGGCGTTTGTGAGAAACGTTGAGGGAATCCAGGCTTCACCGAGGGCGTCTTCTACTCAGGGACATAAGAAATTGGAGTAACGCTGAGGATCTGAACAAGTTTGTTGGTTCCTGGGCCTCCAAGGAGCCAAGACCACCTAGTACTGTGACCGGTTCCTTAGCTCACGGGACCACATCCTGCTGTGTCTGCCCATCTCTGTTAGTGTCCCTAACAGCCTACCTTCCTCTCCCACAGCCTGCGATCCTCTGACCACCGTCAGGTGAACAATCTGATGCAGACAGAGGAGTGTCCAGCAGAGATCGTCCAGCAGCAGCAGGTGGCCGTCAGTGGCGGCCGAGCTTATGACAACGAGCAGGATGGTGTCACCTACAGCTACTCCTTCTTTCACTTCTGCCTGGTGCTGGCCTCTCTGCATGTCATGATGACGCTTACCAACTGGTACAGGTATGCCACAGCAGCCTGGTGGGTGGCAGGACCCGGCCAGCCCCAGGTGGACTCACTGTGTGCTTCCTCTAGCTGCTCCTGGGTGTTCTGGTCTCTGCTTGAAGCTTGAGAACATAGGTGGCAGGGTCTGTCTTAGATCCTCATAACCCGACCCTCGCTCTGCCTTAGTTTCCCTGCTGTGCCTTCTTGGCCCAGCTTCTGACATATTTGCTCAGAGACCAGGAGGGACAGTTAGGAGGTGAGACTGGGATGAGCAAGGTGACCATGTTTGCATATCAGGGCTGGACTGTGGGGAAGTCCAGTGTGGGATGCATGGAGGGGCAGGATTAGGATGCGGCGGTCAGACTCAAAGTCACAGAATTAAGAGTCAGAGTCACCAGTCTGTGTTAGCACATATCTTTAATCCTAGCTCTCAGGACACAGAGACAGAGGGATCAGAGGGATCTCCATGAGTTTGAGGCCAGCCTGGTCTACAGAGGTACAGAGGGAGTTCCAGGACAGCCAGACTATACAGAGAAACCTTGTCTCAAAAAAAAAAAAAAAAAAAAAAAAAAAAAGCAGAATCAAGAGGTCTAGAGTTAGGGTTGGGACCACCGAAAGTCACATCCTGTCAGGACTGTTGGGGCCATAGTCTGTCGATATACACTGGGGCTAGGTCCTTTGTTTAACATTGAGGTTCAGAGGTGATCAAACCAGTAGAAGGGCAAAGAGCTGAAGTCGGGGTAATAGAGTCAGGGACCAAGGCTGAGTTATTGGATTAAGAACTAAAGTCAGGGGACAAGCAGGGTTAAGGTTACGTTCATCAATCCTCAGGGATGAGGTGATAAAGAACTGGATGACAAAGCCCTAAAGATAGGGTTTCTCTGTGTGGCCCAGGTGGGTCTTGAGCTTGAGATCTTCCTGCTCCACTTCCTGAGAGGCTGGGATTACAGGCCTGGGCTGTTTGGTTTTGCTTTTGTTAAGGGTCTCATGTAGCTCAGGTTAGTCTCACACTTACTGTGTAGCAAAGGAGGATCTTGCTCTGATCTTCTTGCCTCTGCCTCTCAAGTGCTGGGATTGTAGGTGTGCATCACCATGCTTGGTTCATGGTGACAAAGTGAGGGACCAGGAGTCAGGTCAGGTCAAGGCCTTGAGCTATAGTCAAGACTGGAGTTGAGGTCAAGTTTGGGTCTGTGGTCCAGGGTCATAGGTCAGGTGTCTCCAATGTGAAGCAGGGATTGGAGTTACAGGGTGAGAGCCAGGGTTGAGTTTAGATGTCTCAGTTGGCTCATCGGGTCAAGGAACAAGACCGAGGTCACAGGATGGGGGACCAGGCTCATGAGCCCGATGGTGTGTTCCAGCCCTGGGGAGACCCGGAAGATGATCAGCACATGGACCTCGGTGTGGGTGAAGATCTGTGCCAGCTGGGCGGGGCTGTTCCTCTACCTGTGGACCCTGGTGGCACCGCTGCTCCTGCGCAACAGAGACTTCAGCTGAGAATGCCCTGCAGCCTGCCTACCTGGTGCTGTGGGGCTCAACAAGGCCCAGCCCACCCTTGGCCACAGCTATCTACTCTCTTCCAGGACCTGCCTGAGTCAGGATTCTCCATTCTCTGTGCCTCCAGGGTCTGTGGGACATTATGCTCTGACCCAAGCCCCACCTTCCTTTGCCCATGGCCATGCACACCCACTCTTGGGACCGAAGTAACCCTTGTTCTCAGGGTCCCCAGAAGAGGGCATGAGGAGAGAGTGTCCCAGAGCTGCTCAACAGACAGGGCGTACCCACCCTACACACTGAGGCCAGTGTCCCAGGCCTCCAGAGCCCACCCCCTTTCTAGACCACGTGCCTTACTGAGTCTATAAGACTTCACCCAATAAACATGTCTGTACCTGTGTGTGTCTTCCATGTCGTGTGCTCCTCACCCCTGGTGTGAGGCCTCGTGCCTCCTTAGCCAACCTGGGAGCTGGCGCATGCTTGGAATGAGGGTCTTGAAGTGTATGGTGAGCCGGGCATATTTCTCGGGGTGAGGTGGGGCACATGCACGCTGGACTGCGTGAAGCTGAGGTTGACTCTCACTGGGGATGGGTCTGGAGGATATGCTTGCCCCAAGACCCTCTGAGTGAGGCTGTCAAAGCAGGAAACATGCTATGCTTTCCTTGTTTCTCCTTTGGGAGAAAAAATGCCCAGAGTGTTCCTCATGACCCATGTATTTGTAGAGGTGGTTGATTTGCCAGGTGTGATGGCGAAGGCCTTTAATCTCAGCACTTGTCAGGGAGGCAGAGAGAGGTGAATCTCTGTGAGTTCGAGGCTAGCTTGGTTTACAAAATGAGTTCTAGGACAGCCAGAGCTATACAGAGAAACTCCAAACGAACAAACAAACAAACAAACAAACAGACAACCCCCCCCTTCCAAAAAAAGGTTGTGGTTGTAGGCTTGTTACAGTCCCAGATCATTCAGTCAGCAATGTACTCACTACACGTCAGGGCCTGGGCTGGGCAGTGCTGGTGGCATGGGAGAGGGGCAGAACAAAGAGCCACTGTTCTAGGTGGGTGAAGGACTTTCCCCTTGTCTCCAGGGAAGACAGGTTGTTGTTACACTCATTAGCTGAGAGGTAGGCTTGTCACCACCCACCAGGGCAGGGAGCCAGTTTAGCTGTCCCCTCTTCTCCTGCTGCCCATCGACCTGGCTTCCACCCACCCTCTCTGTCCATGCCTCCTGTTCTCACTTCACCTAGACCCTCTTTTCCATGTAGACCACCACTCTCCCTTTCTGGTCACTTCCCCTCCTTTGTCTGTTTGTGGGAGAGGCCAGTGCGATAGCAGCTCTGTTGCTTGCAAGCCGAGATCTTCTTCAGGAGGTTGTCAGAGCAGCATATATGCTATTCTTCCTCACTGCGTGTGGACTGGGAAAGGAGCAGTCCTTGAGTCTGAGGAACCTACTCCGTCCTGTCCCCAGGCCACTCTCTCAGCTCCACCTGCAGCTTAGGTGCAGAGTGACACGCGGGCAGGGTGAATGCAGAGCTGGCAGATGACATCGGAAACAGAGCTCTGGGCTTGGCTAGTTCTGTCTGCCTTGGTGTGTCACTGTGTGTTCTTGCCCTCTTAGGGCCTCACCTGTAGTTTTCATGACCATGGCCACAGTAGCTTTCTTATAAGCCATAAAGTGCTTTGCATTCACCTAGCACGCAGTAGTTACACAGCAGATAGTCTCAGCCCTTGTGGTGGTTAGAATATGCTCAGCCCAGGGAGTGGCACTATTACAAGGTGTGGCCTTGTTGGAGGAAATGTGTCACTGTGGAGGTAAGCAATGAGACCTTCCTCCTAGCTGCCTGATAATGGACTGAACTTCTGAAAGTGTAAGCCAGCCTCAATTAAATGTTGTTCTTTGTAAGAGTTGCCTTGGTCTTGGTGTGTCTTCACAGCAATGGGAACCCTAACTGTATCAGCCCTTTCTCCCTTTACTGCCTGGGCACTTTGCAGCTTCTCTGAGCTAATCGGATATAAAAGGAAATACTGACTGTGTTTACCTTTCTGTTATAAGGTCCTGCTCTGCCTTTAACTCAAAGCAATGTCTGGAGCTACAGCAGCCTTCTTGGGACAATTGAACAACAAACCCGTGGATGGGAAGTCTGCCTTAGGAACTGAGGAAGAGCTTGGGTCCTTGATGTCTGTGGGAGTGGTGCTGTGCCTCTCCTGAGGTCACTGAGATGGGAAAACCAACCCCTAGATGTCTAAGTCCCATTAGGCATCAGTTTTGTGTGGCTGAATGCATGGCTAACCGTCTAGTTACTGTTACACTGCTGTGAAGAGACAGCATGACCAAGGCAGTTCTTACAAAAGAAAGCATTTAACCAAGGGTTTGTTCAGGTTTAGAAGGTTCGGGAGTATGGGATGATCACTGCAGGAAGCAGGAAAGCATGGCGCTGGAGCAGAAACTGAGAGCTTTACATCCTGATCCTCAGGCAGCAGCTGAAGAGAAGACAGACAGACAGACAGACAGACAGACAGACAGAAAGAGACAGATACACACAGAGACACACATACACACACAGAGAGAGACAGGCAGATGGACACACACACACAGAGGCACATACAGAGACACAGACAGAGAGATAGACAGACAGATAGACAGAGAAACAGACAGACAGAGACAGACAGAACCTGACTGAGTCTGGGGCTGCCATGAGGTTTTGAAACCTCATTCCCAGTGACACACCCTCTCTAACCTGGCCACACCTCCTAATCCTTCCCAAACATTTCACTAACTGGGGACCAAGAATTCAAGCATAAGAGCCTTTGAGGGACACTCTCATTCAAATAACCATATCAACAGATATAATTAACTGGCCACTAAGCAGGACACTGACCCTGCATCTTGTAGGCATAATGTTTTGTATGCTGCGAGTTTACTCTCGTGCTAGTCAAATGCTGATTTCTCTGCCCTCATACCTTGTTTCAATCAGGACATAGCATTGTAATGTTTATACCGAGAATCTCCTGTCTCACCTTTGTGTGAACAATTCTTACCATTTATTCTCTGCCTTATCAATAAATGTTTATCAATGGTTGGGCAGAAGAGATCAGGAGAGGAGTCAGATCAGTAGCAGGATGGAGGAATTGGAGAGATGAGGAAGGGGTCTGAAGACCCAGGTCAATAATAATACGCAAGCATCATGGGATGGGGCTGGGGGGTAGCCACATTAGAACAGCAGTTTAAGATACATCATTCATTTAACTGCTCAGCTATTGAGGCACAGTCTTAACTACATCTTGGTTTTTCTGCGACATTATCGGAGATTAGCATAGGGTAAGTCAATGCAGCCACCGGATTAATTCACGGTTTATATTTATATTAGGAATAATTCATTTTTAGAATATAACTAGCACCCATTTCTCCTGGTACTATGTTTATTTATTTATTTATTTATTTATTTGTAACCCTTGAATCCATTTGTGTGACTGTCACAGGATGATGGTCCAACTATCCCCAAGGCCAATACACACGAGAACCTGTGCAAACTCATCACCATGGCTCCCTGGGGCCCAGAACAGAGCCCGAGAAAGAGAAGCACTCAGGACAAGTTGAGTTAGATGATTGAGCACTGATTCTGGAACAGCCATGAGAGGTTATGGAGGGAGTAGGGAGGATGGCTCAGTTGGGTAAGAGTTCTGTTTTGAAGGGTACAAGTATGAGGTGGTGTTTCTCTCAGTTCTGAAACTCACTCTATAGACCAGACTGGCCTCAAACTCACAAAGATATTTCTGCCTCTACTTCTCAAGCACTGGGATTAAAGGCATGCATTACTACATGCAGCTAAAATAAGAACCCTTAAGTTTAAAAAAAAAATCATGGTTAGCGCTAATGGCAAGTTTTGTTGGGTGCACCCCTTCTGAAATCCAGCCCCTCTAAATCAGCAAAGACACTGGGACTGGGCAACTTGACTCCTCAATTAGCAGCTATTGAATTCTTTCCTGTTGTCTTGGCTGCCTTGAGCAAACAGCCGGCCTGACTGCCCTGATGCCAGCACCAGCCCTTCTGGAACACTCCACAGATGCCCTGAGACAACTGCACAAAAGACAGCAGCTGAGTGCCTTGGCTTCTGAGAGCAAGGTCCTAGCCAGGGCTGCTCGGAACAGTTTGTAGTAGATTTTTTCCTCTAACAAGGCTCAGTGTATAAGTCTAGGTAAAGAGTTTCTATAGTTGTTCCATTTGCCATCCTTTTACCCAAGAAATTTTACTTGTCTCTAGTTATATCTAGTTATAAATGTATTTTATATATATATATATATATATATATATATATATATATATATATATATCAAGCATTTATATAACCATTTGTTTAAAAAGTCCATTTTATTTTATTTTATTTTATTTTATTTTATGTATGTGAGTATGCTGTATCTGTCTTCAGATGCACCAGAAAAGGACATCAAATCCCATTACAGATGGTTGTGAGCCACCATGTGGTTGCTGGGAATTGAACTCAGAACCTCTGGAAGAGCAGTTAGTGCTCTTAACTGCTGAGCCATCTCTCCAGCCCCAAAACCATTATATTTAAAAAGTTCTTTGCATACGTATACTTTTTCTAATTATGAAGATGAAAACATTTTTATGCTAATGTAATAGATGTGTTTATTTTTATGTAAAGAATTAAATCTTGGCTAAACTTTTGATACTAGACGACACAGCATTTTCAACATTTTTCAGAGTTAATCTACATTTGAATTTTATAATTGTGAATGTTGAGAGCACCACTTTGCATAAAAATGTAATATAAAATGGTATACGTGGAGGAAGGGCGGCCAGGGCTGTCTCTCTAAGAGCAGGAGATTTTGTATGTACGGTGAAGATGCTACGGATCATAACAGACAGCAGTTTCGAACCTGAGCTGAGGTTTTCAGGCAGCACTGAAGTTGTGTGGCCTGATGGCACATGCTGGATAAGGTATCCGTGTTGTGTGTCCAGGCCCAAGGCTGTAGCAGAGTCTCACAACACCAGTGAACTATGCCAGAGACACCTCAAGTTCACTATGCATTAGAGTTTGAATTAAGTTTTGGTTACTGCCCAATCAGAAACCTTTTACTGCTGCCATTGTGTGTGTGTGTGTGTGTGTGTGTGTGTGTGTGTGACTTCTCTGTTCAGTTACTGGATTCTCTCAAAGTTACTACCCACAGTTTAAGAAAATTTGCTTTGGGACTGGAGAGATGGCTCAGCGGTTAAGAGCACTGACTGCTCTTCCAGAGATCTGAGCTCAATTTCCAGCAACCACATGATGGCTCACAACCATCTGCAACTCCAGTCTCAGGGGATCCAGCTCCCTCTGCTGATTTCCAAGGGCACCAGGCACACATGTACACAGACATAGACTGAACACCCATACATATAAGATAAAATTTTAAATGTAAAAAATTTAAACACACATTTTAGGACTGGGGATGCAGCTCATTTGGCAGTGTGTGCCCAGCATGCATGGAGCCCTGGGTTTCATTCCTGGCATTGAATACAACTGAGCGTGGTCAGGTATATCTGTAATCCCAGCACTTGGCAGATCAAGACGTTAGGATTAGGAGTACAAGGTCATCCTTAGCCACATAACAAGCTTGAGTCAAGTTTAGGCTACATGAGACTCTGTCTTAAGTAGGAGGAGGAGGAGGGAGGAAGAGGAGGAAGAAGAGATGGTGGGGGAAGAGGAGGGAGGAAGAGGAAGAAGAGGAAGAAGGGGAGGAAGACAAGGAGGAGGAGGAAGAGGTAGTAGTGTGCTAGATGATCCTGCAACCACTTCTATCTTAGGCCAGGTCATAGCCGGGCAGTGGCGCACGCTTTAATCCCAGCACTTGGGAGGCAGAGGCAGGCAGATTTCTGAGTTCGAAGCCAGCCTGGTCTACTGAGTGAGTTCCAGGAGAGCCAGGGCTACACAGAGAAACCCTGTCTCGAAACACACACACACACACACACACACACACACACACACACACACACACAGAGAGAGAGAGAGAGAGAGAGAGAGAGAGAGAGAGAGAGACCAGATCATGATTGCACAAAAGCACAAACTTTAAAGACTGTGGTTGGTGCTATAAATGCAAAGTTGTGATTGACCCAAACGAGTCCTGTGATTGGTTTAGAATGAATGGCCCACTGGCTTACCTGGCAAGGAGCTGTTTTCCTGGTGTTGTAACACTGGGGCAGTCAACTCTGGAATTGCTGCTTTCAGTATCACAGGCCCGCAGAGACGGCAGAGGTGGCAGAGGCTGCAGAGGCAGCAGACATCATTGTTACAATAGCAGCAGTGTCCCAGCAGCCTGATAGCAGAAGCAGTAACTGTTTGCTGAAGAGAGCCAAGGCAGCAGCTTGACAGATATAGACATCCCTGTGACCTTGGAAGCCATCCTGACACCTCTTGCATAGCTTCCAATTCCTGGTGTTGGGCTTCCAAAAAACACTGCTTGGGGCTGGCATCTGGTTGCTGAGCCCAAGGTCCTAGCTTCTTGGCACAGTGCCGCCAACTGCTGTACAAATGCTGAAGTAACAGGAGGATGTGGTACAGCCTCTTGACAGCTGAAGTAGTGACTGTGGAGGACTCAGAACCGCCCACTAACTGCGCCCACAGTGCTGAACCTGCCTGGGTATGCTGATGGGCACTGGGAACCACCCACTGATCCAGAGACCCAGGCTGATAACTGTTACCCTGGCTGCTGGGAAGAGCCAGAGGGCCTGATTCAGAAGCCTGCATAGCTAGTCTAACACTAGAGGGTGCTCTTAGCTGCTGCTCACGCCTGTTGAGGTTCTTTGCAAGACAGATGGGAAGCCAACCCGGAGCAGCATTTGTAGACCTTACATTTATCCACAAATTCTATCCAGGTGGAGCAAAAGAAACTCGGCCAGTTGAGCGGTGACAGGGAGAGGCTTGGGCTGAGACAGTCAGGTGGGGAGCAGAAGAAGGTACTACACCTGTTGCTTGTGGTACCTGGTCACTATAATTATCAAAGCAATTTGTTACCTGCATTCTAGGGCCTCTGGCATAACAGGCAAGTAGTGTTGTACTATTGAGATATATACTGAGCTTTTTTTTTAAACTTTCATTTTTTATTTTGAGGCTCCAAGTTGCACAGATCGGCCATGAACTCATTGTATCCAAAGCAATCTTATTGATTAAATGAAAGCCACCCATGTGTTTTCACCTAGAAAATTCTGTAATCTGTTTTACAGACCAAAACGTAAGTATGAAAGGGTGGAGGTACAAAACACAATGGCGGGCAGATGCAGGTGCACACACAGGCATGGAGGATGCAGGTGCACACACTGGCGTGGAGGATGCAGGTGCACACACAGGCATGAAGGATGCAGGTGCACACACAGGCGTAGAGGATGCAGGTGCACACACAGGCATGGAGGATACAGGTGCACACAGAGGCATGGAGGATGCAGGTGCACACACAGGCATGGAGGATGCAGGTGCACACACAGGCATGAAGGATGCAGGTGCACACACAGGTGTGAAGGATACAGGCACACACACAGGCATGGAGGATGCAGGTG
>NW_021621113.1:3378043-3378275 GCF_004785775.1 Grammomys surdaster | reverse complement strand
AGGTGTGAAGGATACAGGCACACACACAGGCATGGAGGATGCAGGTGCACACACACAGGCATGGAGGATGCAGACGCACACACACAGGCATGGAGGATGCAGGTGCACACACACAGGCATGGAGGATGCAGGTGCACACACAGGTGTGAAGGATGCAGGTGCACACACACAGAGACATGAGGATACAGGTGCACACACACAGGCATGGAGGATGCAGGTGCACACACACAGG
>NW_021621113.1:3357283-3373043 GCF_004785775.1 Grammomys surdaster | reverse complement strand
GGAGGATGCAGGTGCACACACACAGGCATGGAGGATGCAGGTGCACACACACAGGCATGGAGGATGCAGGTGCACACACACAGGCATGGAGGATACAGGTGCACTCACACAGGCATGGAGGATGCAGGTGCACACACAGGCATGGAGGATGCAGGTGCACACACAGGCATGGAGGATGGAGACAGACTGGAACTATCAAAGATTCTGTTGGGCAGCGTTGTTCATAGCAAAGCTGGAAGCAAACTGCAAGACTATCCGTGAAGGGAAGAGTACACTTAAATGTTACTACTCCTTAGCAAAGAATGATGAGCTAGCTTTAGATCTGTGTGAGTCTCAGTCTGTTTTCAGAACCAAAAGCTATGAAGAAATTTGTATTTTTAAAATGGTCCTGTGGTACTTAGGGTTTCTATTGTGAAAAACCACCATGACCAAAAGCAACTTGGGGAGAAAAGGGTTTTTTTTTTTTTTTTTTTGATTTACACTTTATGGTAACAGTCCAGTTGGTCCATCACCATGGGAACTGGGGGCAGCAACCTGGAGGCAGGAACTGATATAGAACCCATAAAGCAGTACTGGCTTGTACCTCATGGCCTGCTCAGCCTGCTCTCTTATAGTACTCAGGACCACCAGCCCAATCTTATGGAGCCATTTTCTAAATTGATGTGCCTCCTCTCAGAGGAACCTAGTTTGGGTCAAGTTGACATAAAATCGGCCAACACAGGTTCTTTTTCTTTTCTTTTCTTTCTTTCTTTCTTTCTTTTTTTTTTTTTTGGTTTTTCTAGACAGGGTTTCTCTGTGTAGTTCTGGCTGTCCTGGAACTCACTCTGTAGACCAGGCTGGCCTCAAACTCAGAAATCCACCTGTCTCTGCCTCCCAAGTGCTGGGATTAAAGGCGTGCGCCACCACCACCCGGCTAACACAGGTCCTTTTAAAATTTATTTTATTTTGTTTTATTTTTATGTATATGTAGGTGTCATCAAAGACCAGAGGAAAGTGGTGTCAGATTTCCTGAAGCTGAAGTTACTGGTAGTTGTGAGCTGCTCAGTGTGGGTACTGGAAACCAAACTTGGGTTCTCTGCAAGAGCAGTGTGTGCTCTTGACTGCTAAGCCATGTCTCTGACCTCAAAGATCTTCCTTTTATCTCCATTCAGAGATGAGCAAGTGTCTGGAGGCCCAAGATAACACCGCTGAAGGACCAAGGGACTGACCCAGGGTCCATCACTGAAGTCCAGGCTGTACCGATTCTTCTGCTTCTGACCAGGATACATTCCAAAGTTAGACAAACTCGGCTTTAAATTCTGGCTTTCATTCAGTCTGTTCTGACCTTGTCTGTCTAAGCCAGTGGTTCTCAACCTTCCTAATGCTGTGACCCTTTAATACAGTTCCTTATGTTGTGGTGACCCCCAACCATAAAATTATTTTATTGCTACTTCATAAGTGTTATTTTGCTACTGTTATGTGTAGTAATGTAAGTGTCTTAAATGTAGGACATCAGCTATGCGACCCTACAAACTGAGAACAACTGACTTACACCTCCCACCTGCAGCCTGCTCCAATTCAGACTCTGCACCAAAGAATCTCTAGCTAACAGCTTTTTGTCAATTGGGGGCCATTTAGGAATGGAGTCAGATGACAACAACAAAAAGCTGGTTGGTGGTAGTCCATGCCTTTAATTCCAACAAAGGCAGGAAGATCTTTGTGAGTTTGAGGCTAGCCTGGTCTACAGAGCAAGTTCCAGGACAGCCAGGGCTACGCAGAGAAATCTGATCTGTTTCTCTGCCATTGAAAAGAACCAATTGAAGCCGAGTCAGGAGTATAAAGGCAGGGTTACTGAGAGGCAGCTCTCAGGCAAATTCAGTGTTCTTAAAGGCGGAGGGCAGAAAAGTTATGCACCCTGGTTAAAGCAAGAAGGTTTCATGGGTTTGGGACACAGGGTGATGGCGTATGAGTTAGGAACTGGAATTACACCCATATAAGTTTTTAAAAAAAGCTGAGCCCCTGGGCAGGCACTCGTGTGTGGGTAGTTTGGAGACAAGGAGAGATGACGTGTCAGCCTGGAGTTTTCTTCTTGTGAGTAGGGCTGGAGGCAGAAGAGCAAACGGGGTTCCTTAGCTTGAGCAGGGGATGAGCAGGGGTTCCAACTAAACAAAATCCTGTCTTATTAACAAACAAAACAAAACCCCTCAAAATACAAGAATTGCTTCAGAAGCAAGCTCAGAGATTGTTTTATTTGAGTTTAAAAGAAAAACCTTAGGGCAGGCCAGCTGTAAACCTTGGCATCTTCCCAGAGGAAGGAGATGGAGACCAGGAAGAGAGAAAGCCATGAAGGATGAGTTGCGCATGTGTATTTCAGCTATGGAGATCCGCACCAGGGAGAACGAGTGGCTGCAGCATGGCAAGAGGGGCAGGGCTCCAAAGAAAGAGGTCTGAAGTCCAGCGTTAGAGAGGGCACAGCCAGGCTCAGAACAGGCAAGAAGGAACGAAAGAAAAGATAGGAAAAGAATTAAAAGGAAGCTACGTCTTTCTGGGCTCAGAGAGGTAGGCAGACCTAAGCCTGAGAGCCGCTCTGTGCTAACTGCACGGAGGATTGGGTTTCTGTGAAGGAAAGTACAATCACTCGTTAAAGGGATAATTATTCATCCCATCTCCTTAGTATAGCTTAGGAGGCGGGGAATGTACCTTGCCAAGGGTGATTGATCCCTTAGCTAGGTGACTGGCCCAACTCGTTGACTCTTACTGACTCGGAGGAAATGGTTTTCTCTTAACAGGCCTCCAAACCCATGGCAACACTGTTTCCTAGAGCAGCTTGTCAATTTTTGTAAACACTGACACACACGGCATTCACCTTTCCTCCTGAAGTGAGTTACAGCGGACATGGCAGAGAAACTAGGTTTTGTTGTTTGCCGTGTGTGTGTGTGTGTGTGTGTGTGTGTGTGTGTGTGTGTGTGTGTTTAAGCGATGGTGTTTAAGACAGGGTTTCATGTTGCTCAGACTCACCGGTGACCTTGAACTTCTGATCCACCTGCCTCCACTTCCCAAATGCCAGGATTGCAGGCATACAGTTCCATGTCAGATTGTAAACCTTCAAGTCCTCACCCATAAGATACAGACAGTGGTTCCTCGCCGCCCACTGCCCTCTGACGTTCACATCTGTGACTCAGTGTGTAGATCCCAGTCAGCCTGACCCCATCTCATTCCTGTCTCCCACGTGACCCTGTGTCTAGTGCATCTTGTGATTGCTGACAGTGAATCATGTGGCAAGCTGAAGACCAGCCTGAATCTTGTCTCGTCACATAAACATCACGGGTTTCTCTAAGACTTCATCTCTTCACCTGTGAACGGAGCAGGTGCTAGAATACACTGG
This sequence comes from Grammomys surdaster, assembly GCF_004785775.1. Classification (NCBI taxonomy): domain Eukaryota; kingdom Metazoa; phylum Chordata; class Mammalia; order Rodentia; family Muridae; genus Grammomys; species Grammomys surdaster. Next base: position 3,369,679 of record NW_021621113.1, on the reverse strand, counting down.
AGTTCAGAAGTAGGCAAACCATGGGAGCAGGGGGTGCTTCAGAAGACAAGACTGTCCACACCTCTCCAGTTCTGGAGGGAGCCTCGCAGGGTAACTCCGACCCCTAGTTTGGAGCATCCTCCCAGCTGCGTTTATTACTTTCTACCCTGCAAGTGTCAATGCACAACAGAAGCGACTTTAAAAGGGGAGATTTACTTTGGCTCACAGTTCCTCAGGGCTTAGAGCACTGTCTTTGGCTCCCTATTTCTGGGGCCATTAGGAGGGAGAACAGATCGTGTGTCAGAAGCAGTTCATATTGAGATATACACAGAGATGGGGTGGGCAGGAGGCAGGGACAAGGTTCCTTCCCCAACATTCGCCCAATGTGATGTACTCTCTCCAGTTAGGTCCCCACCTCTGACAGGGTCTATAGTCTCCTGAAATAGCGCCACCATCTGGGGATCAATGGTACAACACACAAGCACCTGCTCTATCTCCAAAGCCCGTCGTCCACCCCCACCCATGACCACACTGTTGTTCTGAGCTAAGATATGGAGTTATGAGGTACCAACACCAGTCCTGAGGATTCTTAGGTTCCTACCTCGTCTGGCCTTAATAGTTGTTCTATGAAAGCAGCTGCTTTCGGTCCACACTTTACAACCAGGTCCTGTGTGGACTCCAGGAGCCTAGAGCAACTCTTTGGGCCCCATTTACTTCAGTGTGCTAATCTGAAAAGTGGATGGAGGGGATGCTAACCCAACTCTCCTGAACTGGACTGCTGGTGTATCTGTGAAGTGTTTGCAAGTGGATTGAGCTGCAGCTGTTTGCTAACCTGTGAACTGAATTGCCAACACAGACGGGAACTGCTCCAAAGAACCTTTCTAAACAGGCCCTCTTCCCCCTCATCCTTTCTTTCCCACTACCTCTGGTAGGTGGTGAGCCAAAGGGAGATTAAAGCTTTTAAGAACCATCATTAAAAATAGGATTTAAACAGATTAAAGTTACAGGAGCTTCACCTAAGGCAAGAGAATGCTCAGAGAGGTCAGAGCACAGGGCCTGCTTCGAGTAGGGTAGGGAGGGTTGGCTCTGCCCCACCTTCAGTGGGTGTGTGGTGATTCTGTGATGACTTTCTCCAGGCCCCTGTGGAGTCATCCAGGAAACTGAGTCATGGCACAGTGAAACTCACAGAGACCCCCCTGAGAGGGCTTCTGTTCTACTATCTGTCTGTCTGTCAAAGGAGCCCTGAGCTGTGACACTGGACTGTGGTAGTCACCTTGACCTTGGGTGAGTTACATTACCTCCACACGTGAGAAGGAAGAGGACAGGCCCATGAGAACTGGGGACACCAAGCCAAAGCATGGTTGACTTGGATGGAGAAAGGGCCGTCTGTAGGCTGCTGTAAGAACACAGCTCTGCACGTCTGTCACTGTGTGTGTGTGTGTGTGTGTGTGTGTGTGTGTGTGTGAGAGAGAGAGAGAGAGAGAGAGAGAGAGAGAGGGAGGTACTTATTATTTTATTGCGGTAGTGTGCAAGGGTGCATACATGTACACATACCTGTGCACATGCATACACATGAGGGTCTGTGTAAAGCAGAGGCCAGGTGTCTCTCTTTGATTGCTCTCTGCATTTATTTGTTTTTAATTTATCTTTATTATTTTGTATCTATGAGTGTCTTGCTTGCCTTATGTCCATGTACTAGCTGAACACCTGGTGTCCTCCAAGGCCAGAAGGGAGAGTCAGCGTCAGATTCCCTGGGACTGGAACGACAGGCGCTGCTTCAGACACTGCAGGGAGACTTTGTATGTGAGGTCGGGCTCTAATTCTCTTGTGTCTCCTGATTTCTCACCAGTCTGCTCTGAGCGTTTGCTCGTAATTTTAGTTAAAGTGATAACTAGTTAAAAAAAAAAAGATTGAAAATGAATGAGGAAAAAAAACCCACAATACATGTTTCTCAAAAGAAAATAAACAGAAAATCATCAAGTAGAAGCAAAAATGTTCAAGGGGCTGGAGAGATGGCTCAGCAGTTACAGGTGCTGACTGCTCTTCCAGTGGATGCAAGTTCTGTTCCCAGCACCCACATGGTGACTCAAAACCATCTGTAACTCCAGTTCCAGGATGCCCTCTTCTGGTCTCCAAAGGCACTGCATGAATGAAGTACAAAGACATACATGTAGGCAAAACAATTACACACATAAAAGAAAAATAAGTAAAATCTTTAAAAAATTTTTTATTTAAAAATCATTCACAACTACTAAACGCCAGGAAAGTCTGAGTTAAAACTACAGTGAGAAATCAACTCACACCCATTAGAGGAGTGAATGGAAATTTAAGGGTTCTTTGGAAAGTCAATTGTGTTGGATGGTATTTTGCTGGGGCAATCACTGAAGTGGTCACAGGTGAAAGGCTAAGGCAGACTCACGAAGGAACATTTGGCTGAAGCAGACACAGGAGAGAGGATGCTCTGCTAAAGCAAGCATGTGAAAGGACACGTGATGAAGGACTCTTTGTTAACAACCCGAATGTATTGGTCTGCCTTGCATTGCATAGTAGAGTTGCATTTGTCAGAGCTCCATTGAGAGAAACGCACCAAAAATCTTCTGGTGGTGTGCTGCGGCTTCTTGCTGCTTTCACAGACTCGGGCTGATTGGCAGAGTGATATGAGCTAAGACAGAGACATGAGCTAAGGCGAGACATACGCTCAGGCAAGACCCATGGAGGACACATGCTGTTTGGAAGGAGTATAAAAAGGACTTGACGGACAGTGATGGAGGCCGAGCCTGGCTTGCTTATAGAGCTAGCTGTGCAACATTTGTGGGTCTCACGTCTTCACTGATCTTCTCTTCACTGAGAGAGGCACAGCTGAGAACTTTTCCTGGCATTCTTATTGGTTCTGGTCCCTCCTGCTGACTTGTGCCAAGGCTGAGGCATGGCTGTCTCTCTACTAGGTAGTGCCACCGCTGCTGATTCCTGTTTGCTATTCCAACTTCGCAGAACTGGACTGCTGGTGTATCCGTGAAGTGTTTGCGAGTGGACTGAGCTACTACTGCTGATCTGTGAACTGAACTGCCGATTTCCAGACAACACACATGGGAGTTGCTCCAAAGAACCTTTCTAAACAGGTCCACTTCTCCCAGATCCTTTCTTTTCCACTACCTCTGGTGGGTTACAAGGGAGGTTAAAGCGTTTAAGAACCATCATTAAAAATAAGGATCGAAATAATTAAAGTTACAGAGGGGCCGTTATTAAAAACCGAAAAGAAGGCAAGTACACCTGAGGGCGGGCATGTGGGAAGGGGGCTCTTACATGAAGTGTCACTGGGGATATGATAGCATTGTAACAAGCAACGTGGGAGTTCTCAAAACAGTACAAACAGAACTGCGGTGTGACCCTACAATCCCATGTCTGGCTCCGTCCAAAGGAAACGACATCGATATGCTGAGGGGCGGCTGCTCTCCCATGCTCATCCCTGTGTTCTTCACAATGACAAAGACACAGGAATGATCCTACCTATGAATGGGTGGTGTGTGCCTGTTAGAGTGTGCGGTGGAATGTCACTCATCCACAGAAAAGATCACAGCTCACTCGTGTGCAGCATACACAAGTGAAGTAAGCCAGAAAAACTCTGCAGGGCATCACTTATGTATAGAAACCAAAAACTCAAATCAGAGACACTGGGTCCCGTGGCCAGGGGCTGAGAGGCGGGGGTGTGGGGTGGGCATGGGGGCAGAGGCTGGGGAAAGGGCCCAGGTTTCCAGTTCTGTGGGATGAGTAGGCTCTGGAGACCTAGCGTGCTGCAGGGAATGATGGTGATAGTGATGATTATGTATTTGAAATTTGCTGAGAGCAGTCTTAAAGATTTTTACCAATCTCCCTGCCCCGTTTCCTCCAGTTTCCAAACTTTCACTGTGGAATTAGCTGGGAAGTTCACAAAACTCACAAGAATGGTATAAGGCTCGAGGGTTTATGTAAGCAGTAAGTTACTGCTGGAGAGAGTAGCCACTGCAGTGGAATTGCCTGCAAGCTGGGCAGAGAGTTCCTGTGATGCAGCTTTTGTGATTCGTCATCACATCATAGCGAGGTCCTCAGTGAAGCCGCTGTCCCAGGCACTTACAGGCCTGTAAGTAACCCCCATCCCCGTGTCTGTAAGGAGGCCCAGTGGACTCACTGAATCACCAGGTGTCTTAGTTAGGATTCTCATTTGCTGTGAAGAGACACCACAACCACAGCAACTCTTATAAAGGAAACCATTTAATAGTGGCTGGTTTACAGTCCCAGAGGTTTAGTTTATTATCATCATGACAGGAAGCATGGCAGTGTGCAGGCGGACGTGGTTAGGAGAAGGAGCCGTGAGTTCTACATCTTGATCTGCAGGTAGCAGCAGGAGACTGTGTGCCACACTGGGCATAGCTTGAGCATAGAAGACCTCAAAGCCCACCTCTACAGTGACATACTTCCTCCAACAAAACCACGCCTAGTCCAACAAGGCCACAGCTTTTAATAATGCCACTCCCTATGGGCCAAACATTCAAACACGAGTCTATGTGGGCCTTTCCTATTCAATCAACCACGTGTCAAGCTAGACCAGGGCAGAATCATTTGGTGTCATCAGTTCTTTATCTGGAGTAGACAGATGGTGTTCACATCCACCTGGGAGAAGACGTGCAATGCAGACAGACAGACAGACAGACACACAGACACACAGACACACACACACATGCACACATGTATGCATGCATGCACACAAAAACAAAAAGCCAGGTATTGGTGGCACATATCTTTAATCCCAGCACTTGAGAGTCAGAGGAAGGCAGATCTATGATTTTGAGGCCAGCCTGGTCTACAGAGAGTTCCAGGATAGCCAGGGCTACACAGAGAAACCCTGTCTCAAAAAACCAACACCTGCCTACAAAACAAAACAAAACAAAACAAAACAAAACAAAACAAAACAAAACAAAATAAAACAGAAACATACTTACCGAGAGTACACATGTTGTGCAGTGCTACATTCATGGTCTCCTTATCCTCGTGTTGTCCACAGGCTCTTGCTTGGATGTGCCGGACAGATCCTCTTTCTCAGCTATGTTGGCATTTAAAAGGCAGAATCTGGGTCACTGAGCTCCTATGAAGGGAGGAGTCTGTTCTAACCGTGCCTCTGGGTCTAGCTCCCTTAGCGACCACCGCCTCAGATACTGCAGGGTCTTAATGAAGCAAATTATATAAAACTTGCAGTTCTAGGCTTTGGCAACTTTCCTCTGCTGGGATCCATGCGGTCACCGCCCCAGGGAACTGCCTTCAGAAGAGGAGGGGTGGTGAGGTGGGGCAGGGAGGGAACGGCTGTCATTTTCAGCTCTTTACAAAGTTGCAGCATGACTCTTAGGGAGTCAGAAGCAGCTCATCCACCCAGGGAGAAGATTAATTGTGCTGACAGGGAGGCGTGACATGATCCGTGGGCCAGAGGTTCACGAGGCCTGTAAATCTTCCCCAGTGACCCCATTAAATATCTTGTGGTGCTGCCAACCAAGTTAACTCTGATTTCAAATGAGCCCAAGGGCCTGATATGACAGTTTGTAAAAAAAAAAAAAAATTCTGTTTAACTTTCTGCATGTCTGTGTGTGGTGTATACATATCTATGTCTTTACGTGTGGGTGCAGAACCACACATAGAAGCCAGACATCAGGTCTTCCCTACAGCTCTCCACTGTACTTTTTGAGCCAGGATTTCTTACTGAGCCTGGTGCTCAGCAATTCAACAAAGCTAGCCTGCCAGTGAGTCTCAGGTCCTTGTGTCCCCGCCTTCCCAGAGCTGAAATTAGAGGCATGTAACGGGGTGCTATACTCTTTAGGTACTGAGGATCCCGATCAGGTCTCTATGTCCCTGTGACAATACTTCACTGACAGTAATCTTCCTAGTATTCAGCTCACTGACTATATAATCTGTGCCCCATTGAATATATCACTGTACCACTTACAAGATAAAAGACCCAGAATATTCTAGTACCTCAAAAGGCTCCCGGGTGTCCCCTCTTAGTCAGTTTGGCCTTACCCAGCAGTAACGATCTTTCTGACTTCAATCAGGATAGAGCTGGCTTGGTTTTGAATTCTTATTAAAATGACCATACGTGCTAGCCACGGTAGCAGCAAAACCTTAGCTACCCTGGAAGCTAAGGCAGGAAGACTGAGCACTCAAGGCCAGTTTGGCCAATTTAGTAAGACTTTGGCTCTCTGGTTGTTCTGAAATTCCCTGTGTAGCCTATGCTGGCCTCAACTCACAAGGACCTGCCTTCCTCTGCTCCCCGAGTGCTGGGATTAAAGGCATGTGCCCCTATGCCCGGCTCAAAATAAAACAATTTTAAATGAAGGACTGTTAGTGTAAGCCAGTGGTAGATGGCTTACCTAGCATGCGAAAAAGAGAGGGAATCATAAAGTATCATTCAAAGTATGTGAGTATAGCAGATAGTAGCAGAAATAGAAGTAGAGGTAGCGGCAGCGGCAGCAGCAGTGGTAGTAATAATTGTAGCATTGAGCCTGGCTTCTTTGGCTCAAAATTGTGTTCAACGTTTGCTTACGCTTAGCACTAGCGTGGTCTTTTTCATTTCCGTATACTAGCCCATTAAATAGACTACACTTTGTAAATTCCCCTGCATTCTACACGTGCTCATAGTTTTCTATCTCTATCTATAGATACCTATTGATACAGATATTAAGAATGAGATGATATCTAGAGACTTGGCTGAGTGATTAAGAGCACTGGTTGCTTTTACAGAGGACCCAGGTTCACTTCCCAGCACTTTGGTGAGAAGAAAAAGATGAACAAGGAGAAGACACCTGTGGACAAAGCAAGCCCTGAACACAGAACGTGGCAGAGGGATAGGCACAGTCAGAGAGAGGCCAACTTTCTGCACGGGGAAATAGGACAAGACCCAGCATGTAAAACATGCAAGCAAATTGGAAAGACTTTAATTTTAGACACAAAGTATCTGAGAAGATAATGCAACATAGGTACCCAGTAAAAAACCCAGGCCCAGGAGCTCGAGGAGACGGCACCGGTGGTAAATGTACATGCCTGCAGTCACGAGCAGGCGAGAAAAACAGAAACAAAACAAGACAAAGCCAAAACACACACACACACACACACACACACACAAACCAAAACAAACAAAAACAAAACACACAAAGTCCCACCTCTAACCAAGAAGCTATATGCAGTGGATGCCTGCCTAGAGCGGGAAATCAGTCTTCTTCAACGGAATACCAACCACACAACAGGCCAGGCTCCATGCCCAGGAGTAGTTGGCCAACACAAAACAGATTCCATGGTTTTTTTTGTGTGTTTTTTTTTGTTGTTGTCGTTTTATAGTTTGGTGTTTTTTGTCTTTGTTTTCTCAAGTTTGTTTTGTTTGTTTGATTTTTGAGAGGGGAGAGAGAGAACATGAAGTTGGGTGGATAGGGAAGTTGAGAGGATCTGGGAGGACTTGGAAGAAGGGAAAGAATATGTCCTTTTTTTTTTTTTTTTTTTTTTGAGACAGGGTTTCTCTGTGTAGCCCTGGCTATCCTAGAACTCACTCTGTAGACCAGGCTGGCCTCGAACTCAGAAATCTGCCTGCCTCTGCCTCTCAAGTGCTGGGATTAAAGGCATGTGGCACCACTGCCAGGCAAGAATATGTTCAAAATATATTGTATGAAAAAATTTTATTATAAAATGTAATAAAAAATAGTTGGACAAGGTGGTACATATCTTTAATCCCCGCACTTGAGGCAGAGGCAGAGGTAGGCAGATCTCTGTGAGTTTGAGCCCATCCTGGCCTACAGAGCTAATTACAGAAAATTTTGGGCTACACAGAGAAATCTTATTCAAAAAACTAACTAACCAACTTACTAACTAACTAACTAATAGGATAAAGACTGGGCTTAGTGATAGGTGTCTGTAATCTCGGTGCTGCAAAAACAGAGACAGGTAGACTTACGTGGTTCACTGGCCAGCCAGTCTAGTTAACCAACAAATTCCAGATCAAAGAGAGACTCCTAAAAATAAAATTAAGGATTCAGATTAGCTCACTGCATCCACATCTGTCTTTCTGGAGCCACAGTGGGTCAGGCGTGGGGCTCCACAGATTCTCCAGGCAGGGCAAGGTGACAGCTGTCCTGCTCCATGCTGACAATGTCACTGAACATTGTTCAGGGGACTCAGGTGGAGCCTCTTGTTTACTGCCTGTCCAGGCACTGAGTTAGTAGGTGCTAATGTTGTGTTGCCAACATTCCTGCATGTCTGAGGAAAGGACAGCTTAACATGGTTCCTGCCCCTGGAGCAGAGCCAGCAGGGTGTGGGCCTCCATGAATGTTGACAGTTGCTGTAGGCATAAGGTTTGTTTGTATAATAATGTATATATTTTACTTTATGTCCCTCATTTGGGGGAATGTGCTTTCTGCCAAAGTTAACAGATTGATAATCAGAGGTAGCATGATCCTAGGAAGCAAGAATGTGTCTCTGTGATGATGAGACCTTCAGGGCAGCCCTTAAGGCTGTGGGGAAGAACTCTGAAAACATGAGTTCAAAGGGATATAAATCAGTGTAGGAGCTTTGCAAAATCTCAACTATGCAAAGTATACAGATGCAACATGAATTGTCTGAGGGGCTTCATAGACCTGAAAGAACAAAGACAGCGGTACTAAAGAGTCAGCTTGTCAGAAAGATTAAGAAAGGTGATAAAGAGATTTCAGGAGTGGTGATCTCATGGCAATATCCTACCCACCAAAGCTTATAGTTTGTGTTTACAAAGGCAGGCAGACTTCTGAGTTCAAGGTCAGCCTGGAACAGAGTAAATTTAGGTACAGATATGGTAGGAATGGTGATTTTAGGGTGAGAGCCCACACAGCTAAGCTTATTGTGTTTACAAAGGCAGGCAGATATCTGAGTTCATTTGCTATGTTTAAAAAAAAAAGTACTTTCTGTCCTTTTCTAAGAACCAAGGGGCTAAGGTCATAAAATTTTGATTCATGGGATAATCAAAAGGGAACCTAGGGTAAATGACTGAATTAATATTTAAATAAAAGACTGGGCTTTGGTCTGCCAGAGAGAGCTACCTAAAGAGAGCTACCTAGAGAGCCAATACAGTTCTTTTAGACTTTTTCTAGCAGGTTTTCTGATTTTGGTCAGAAAACCCGTGAGCTTCCCAGAGAGCTGTTTAAGAGTTATCTAAAGCAGAACACAGAGCTGTCAGCTTGCACCCATCACTGACTTCATATTGTTTTGTCTACTGTTCTCAAACATCCCTTCCTCAGGACCCCCAACCAAGCCAATGCTGGTTCTTGGCAATTGTATCGTAGGTACTGCTTTCTGCTGCTCTGAGTCCTCTCAGCTATGGAGCTGGCCCAGACAGGACTTGCCTCCCTGTGTTCCTATGGAGACTCCGTGAGTCACCCGGATAGAGTAGTTGGTGTGCATATCTCATGTGCACTAGTCTATGTCCTTATCTTTCATTTTGTTTCTCTCATCCACTGATTATCATTGTAAATATTTCTTTTTCCTTAGATTGATGAATTGCTTTAAATGTGTTTTCAGTGGCTGGGGAGATGCTTTGTTGGACAAAGCACTATAAGCACAAGCATAAGAGTTTAGATCTTCAGAACCATCTAAAAGTCTGGCAGACATGGTGGCTACCTATGGTCCCACAGTTTGGGAGGCAGAGATGAAATATTCCATGGGCAAACTTGTGAGCTGACTAGTGCTCACAACTGGTGCACTCCAGGCTCAGCAAGAGACTGTGCCTCAAGAGACCATGCCTCAGGGAAATAAAAACGGAGAGTAACTGAGGAAGACACTTGATGTCAGCTTCAGGCCTCCATGTAATGCACACACATACGTGCAAGCATGTACGCAACACACACACACTTCATTCATTTACATTTATTTATTTATTTATTTATTTATTTATTTATTTGGTTTTTAGAGACCAGGTTTCTCTGTGTAGCCTTGGCTGTCCTGGAACTCACTCTGTAGACCAGGCTGGCCTCGAACTCAGAAATCCACCTGCCTCTGCCTCCCAAGTGCTGGGATTAAAGGCATGTGCCACCGCTTCCCGGCATTTATTTACATTAAAAACATTTCCCAAAAATGCATTTTGATCCTATCCTTTGCCTCTTCAACTCCTCCCAACCAACCCAACTTCATATTCTCTCTATCTCAAAACAAAACAAGAAACAAAAATAAAAATAAAAACTCTAGCTGAGCTGGGCGGTGGTGGTGCACGCCTTTAATCTCAGCACTTGGGAGGCAGAGGCAGGTGGATTTCTGAGTTCGAGGCTAGCCTGGTCTACAGAGTGAGTTCCAGGACAGCCAGGGCTACACAGAGAAACCCTGCCTCGAAAAAACCTTAAAAAAAAAAACCAACCAACCAACCAACCAACCAAACAAACAAAAAACCTCAGGCTGACAAAAACAAAACAAACCAACCTCCAAAAACTAACAAACCCAAAAAACCAGAGTCTGCTTTGTGTTCACAACACGGGTGTTTTTGCTGGAAAGTTCTGTCAACTGCGACATGGACAGATGAGTCTTACTCAGTGAATAAGCCAAGCCCAGAGGAGTGCCTCTCACATGGTCTTGATTATATGTGAGATCTAAGAGTCAGGCTCACAGAGCTACGGAGTGAACAGCACAGGGTGGGGTGGGGTGAGGTGAGAAAGCAGGCGATGCTGAGCATCAAGGAGCTAACCACAGCACAAGCTGACCACAGAAGGCAAACGTTCTGGGGCTCTGTTAACACATGGCTTCAGAGAGCTTTTGTTTATCTGTTTGAGATGATGTCTTACACAGCCTGGGCTGCTCTTCAACTCCTGGGTTTGCTTGCTTGTTTCTTTGTTTGTTTTTGTTTTGAGACAGGTTTTTTTTTTTTTTTTTTTTTTTTTTTTCCTGTAGCCCTGGATGGCCTGGATCTCACTCTGTAGACCTGCTGGCCTTAATCTCACAGTCATCCTCCTGCCTCTCCCTCTTGAGTGCTGGGGTTAAAGGCGTGTGCCATCATGCTGGGCTTATGCAGCTCCAAGGATCGAACCCCAGCAGCTTCTCTACCAGTTGAGCTATAGCCCCAGCCCCAAAGTTAAGAATATATTTTAAACAATGTACTTTTAAACAGCTGGAAGAGGGCAGACAAGATGGTTCAGTAGGTAGAAATGTCCAAGCCCAGGGACCTGTCTCCGATCTCTAAAGTCCACGGGGTGGGCAGAGAACTAGTTCTGAAAGTTATCCTTCAGCTGCTCCTGTGTGCTGTGGCACAAGGATGCCTGCACACAAACACACACACAGACACACACACACAGAGACACACACAGACACACACACACACACACACAGACACACATACACACACACTATAATAATAAATAGAAAAAAACCTGAAAGTTAAAGAATAAAATAGCTAAAAGAGATCATTAAAATGTTCTCATCGCAAAGAAACTGTAACCATTTAACATGAGGGATAGTCATTTATGTGTCAATCAAAAACCAAACAAAGGGGCTGGAGAGATGGCTCAGTGGTTAAGAACACTGACTACACTTCCAGAGGTCCTGAGTTCAAATCCCAGCAACCACATGGTGGCTCACAACCATCTGTAATGAGATCTGATGCCCTCTTCTGGTGTGTCTGAAGACTGCTACAGTGTATTCATATATAATAAATAAATAAATCTTAAAAAAAAAAAAGATTTGGCCTTTAAAAAAAAAAAAAACAAACAAAGTTTAGGGCTGAGAGTGTAGCTCAACAGTGAAGGGTTTGCCTAGCATGTGGGAGACCCTGGGATTCCCAGGACCACAGCCCCAAAGGTAAAATAAACCCTAAGAAGGGAAACATTCCAACAGACAAAGCGAGAGCTGGTGGCTCTTCAGGCCGTTGTTGCTGCGGCCATTGACGTCATTGTCCTAGTCGTTAACTAAGCTCCTCACAGGCGAGGCCTCCCACCACCTGTCTGTCGTGTCACTGTCATCTCACATCATGCGATGTCATCTCCTCCCTCCCTCCGTATTATCTACTTTTCTCACGGTGACAACTTAAGAGAGGAAGGTCTTCTCTGGCTTACAGTTTGGGAGTCCAGTCCATCATGGCCGCCTCAGTCTTAGAAAGTTACCTCACACCCACAGTCAGGAAGCAGAGAGAGACAGAGGCTCAGCTCACTCTCCTCATTCAGTTCAGAACCCAGCCCACGGGCTGGGGCCATCCACGTCCACGTGGAGTTTTCCCATCGCAGTTAGTCTAGAAAATCTCTCACAGACATACCCCAAGTCGTGTTCTTCAGTGATTCTAGACCTTATTAAATTGAACATTAATATTAGCCACCCATCCCCCATCCCACCCCACCCCACCTACCGTATCCCCCAGTCCACCACCCCACCCTCACCCAACCCCATCCCACCCCACCCCACCCC
>NW_021621113.1:3330645-3356883 GCF_004785775.1 Grammomys surdaster | reverse complement strand
ACCCATCCTTGGGGCCTTCCTGTCATATAGTCAGAAACTGAGGCTTTCGGGGCAAAAGCACCTGCCCAGGGTCTAGCAGGGGAGCTGCAGAGCTAGAGACAGGCTCTTCCAGAGTCACCTGGCAGGAAAAGATGGCATCTCCATGGAAATGGGGGTCTTTTTCACCTTCTTGTCTAGAATCACAAGCTGGAGGCTTTATTCAACTCTACCACAGTCTGAGAGTGGAATTCAGGAGGCCCTGGTGACAAGGAATCCTCCCCAGATCCACTGAGCACCCTCCTCCCGCTCTAGGCTCCCCCTGTCGTCCTGGCTTGGACTCCTGAGTTCCTGGGAGTCTGAGAGCTTTGGCTCCTGATGGGAGAGAAAAGAGCTGGAGGCTCTCAGCTGAAGATCACCAGCTCTCTCCCACAGGAACATCCTCACCCTGTCTAATGCCCAAGGGGACGTGCTGGCCAGCTGCTATTAGGCACCTGTCACCATCCAACGCTTCTTGAGGTCTAAGATTCAGATTAGGGGGACAGAAAGATGAATTAGAAGTTAAGAGTGTTTGTTGTATACCATGAGGACTGGACTTCAAGCCAGGCACCCTGAAAATGTCTGCAACTCCAGCTCTGTGGGATCCAACATCTTCCGGCTTCTTCACCTGCACAGAACCTCATACCTGTATAGCTATGTACACCCAAGCTCACTTGCTCTCTCTCTCTGTCTCTCTCTGTGTCTCTCTCTGTCTCTCTCTGTCTCTGTCTCTCTCTGTCTCTCTCTGTGTCTCTCTCTCTCTCTCTCACACACACACACACACCACATGCATGCATATACTAATACTGACACACAAATAAATAAATATGAATGTTTAAGTAAATATACACACATTTAAATAAATACATCTTTTACAAAAAGATTCAATGTTACACTTACTCTTAGCCCCAAAGCCAAGAAGCCATGGGATCTAAGGTATGAAGTATAAAATAATATCCCTAAGTCAAAGGACTACTTATGGCATACCAACATCAAGTCAAAGCTAGGCAGGAAGCAAGTCCCACATCTCCTGATGCCAAGAAGCACTGGGCTTTGTGATTGTGAATTTGTGTTACTCATAAACTGATAAAATCTAACCTTTGCCCTTTATTTGGTCATATGTGAGCTTAAAAGGTCAAACCCTGTTAATGGCAGAATGATATGTTATTTCATTCTGCTAACTCATGTATGTTTTATGACTTATTAAAAAACCCATATTTAGAGGCTGGAGAGATGGCTCAGTGGTTAAGAGCATCGACTAATCTTGCCAAGGGCTCAGATTCAATTCTCACCATCTACATGGTGGCTTACAACCATCTGTAATTCTGGTTCCAGGGCATGCAGAGCTCTCTTCTGACCTCTGTGACACCAAGCATGCATAGGTTGTGTGGACTTACATGCAGACACGTTGGTGTTCTGAGTCTCTCGGGTCTATCAGAGAAGGAAACTCTAGAATGAGTTAAGGCCTTGCTGGCAACAGGAAGATCCAGGCTCTGTGGACTGAATGTTGAACAGCCGCCCAAAAGCATAGTTATTGATTGTTACACAAAAGTTGATTTTTTTTTGTAAAACAAATTCTTCACACCAAAGCCCTTAATCTAATCCATATGTTTCCAGAAGGAAAACATCACACCCATGCAAGTTCAGTCCTTGCTATGCACAGTTTGCAGTACTCAATAATGCAAGACGATCCAGGTGTGCCCGGACCATCTCGTAGCCAAAGCCATGCAAAAGGCTGTAAGGCTCCTCCAGAAAAACAACTCTACAGATAATAGGAAACAACCACTGTTTTTTTTTTACGAAGATTTCAAGGTCAAAGCACTCCCAGAAAACAACTGTTAATTCTAATGTTTATCCTAGATGTAATGATTACTAAATTTCCTTCCACACAGACAAAACATCAAACATTAAAATATAAAATTGAACAACACATCTAGCTCCCTGGACAACTTCACATTAATTTTATTGGCATGAGATCTTCTTTTTACCACCCAAAGCCTGTTACGCAAGCCCGCCCTTGCTGGGCAGTGGCTGAAGTCTCCTGTTCAGAGTCTATCTTTGGCCCATCCATTCTTTCCCATGATCCCAACAGGATGGCAGGTTCTGTGGGTTGGGAAAAGCATACTATTTCCCTCATTTTTATCAACACAGGAGGCTCTATGACCTCAAAAGACATGTGTGTGCTTGTCTGCGTGTGTGTATCAGGCTGGGCATTCTGCAGCAGTGGTCATCTAGATAGTAGTGTTGGCGCCAAGGTCCTGCATGGTTATTAGTTCACAGACTCATCCTTCCTCTTGTCTCCTGGGGTCCCATTTTCCAGGTAAAGAAGCTGAAGCTCAGAACAGTCAACTGATATACCCACTGCCACATTTTTAGAGTGAGATGGCAGACTTTGCTGTCTGCTATCCTGCAGAAGGAGGGCCACAGAAGGGCTGCAGGCAGGAGACAGGCTGAAGGAAGAAACTAATACATAGGTTCATCTCTGGGTTAAGACCAAACATGTCTCTAGCTTTCCTGTGATAAGAAGACCTGGGTCCTTCCATCACTGGTCCCTGGTGTACTCACTTGGTCCAGAAAGGGAGGGTGTGACATGTTTGATAACTAGGATTACTCCTCATCCATCCTCTGCTGAAATACTGTTTGGACTTATTGGGTTGTAGCTTAAAGGTGGAGTGTAAGCCTTCAGAAGTGGCAGCTGACATCCTAGAGCTGGCCCTGTCCCAAGGCGGCGGTTCCATCCTGGGAGGGACCTCGGGTCACAGACCTTAGAGGCTCTCACGGAAAGGGAGGGCTAGGAGAGGTAGGTGGGACAAGATGGAGCGACATGGACAGGCTTACCATCCCACTTAAATAGGCAGCAGACAGCAAGAGTTGCCATGAGAGTCCAGCACGTGCTCCAGCCTGCAGGGCCGCCTGTTATTAGAGGTTTGGGGTTTTGATTCTGCATCGAGGTCTACCCGCTCTATGGTGTGACCTGGACACCTCTAGGGAAGAGGGGAAGAGGGAGAAGGGTTTCTGGGCTCTCCCGATTTTGAAGGTGGCCAGTGCTTGCTTTCCATAGGTGTCCCCGTCTACTCTGAACACCTGTCAGTGCACGCCTTGGAAGGTGTGATCCCACCTGGAGGTTTGGGTTGAAGGTAGGTGTCCTGTACCCTGAGATCTTGTTGGGACTGGATTTCCTCACAAATATTACCCCGAAGCCCGGACAGCACCATTGTCTGGGCTCTCTGCACTGTATTTGAGGAAGCAGATCACGACGGCAATAGGGTGAGTTATTCGGGAAAGAGTCATGGACACAGTCCCTACTACAGACCAGAAGCCCCATGGGTGCCAGTGACCCCACTTTAGTCTGAGGGATCTCTGACTGTTCCAGGGAACCCAAGTGCCACCAACTACCCAACCTGCAGCAAGTCCCCTTCTTTCCCTGTGGGACACAGTTCTCACTCTCCTGTGACTGATCTAGAGTCAGACTCTACTGCTCTACTGTGTCTCCATTCCTCATCTTGAGTGGGAATGTGTGGGAAGGGCCTGGAGGAGACTCACACACTCCCTTCTAAGGGAATGGCTGTGTAGCTTGCTTGTCACCTGCAATCAGTGGCTCTGGCCATGTGCCATCAGTGGCCTATTGTAAAGCTTGAGACTGTCAGTAGGACTAGGGAGGCTTAATGGAACCCAGGCTCCAGTGACTTGGCTAGCCTAGCTATGGGAGAGACAGAAGGAAGAGACTGGGTCCATAGATCTGTCCTTTCTATGATGCCAGAGCTGTGCCCGGTGAACACCTCAACTAGAGTCTCAGAGATGAACACCCCCTCTGAGGGCAGGAGGGAGCCTCTGGGAGTCTCAGAAACCCCATGGCCATCAGAGCCCATCACCTTGGGGCCAGAGACATCTGCCCGGCAGCTGGTCCTGAAGAAGATTCAGGAGTTGTCCATCTTGGTAAGGAGGGAGGGTAAGGAGGGAGGGTAAGTCTCACCCTTTCCATTACTGGTCATTACTGGTACCCAAGAAGGCTTCCTGTCTCAGACTGGGAGGCCATCAGTCCCGGCTTTCCCAGGGCCTCTGCTGAGGGAACGCTGTTGTCCCTACAGCGTCTCTTCCCTGCACTCAGGGTTTTACCCTCAACCAAGCCATCATCTGAGGCTGAAGTCATCTCTCTCCAGCTTTGCTTTACAAATGGCTGCCTTCCTGCATCTCTGTTTCAAGAGATAAAAAGACCAGAGTTCAAATCCTTTCTTTGCCAGCACACAGGAGGCAGAGGCAGGTGGATCTCTGTATGTTCAAGGTCAGCATGGTCTACATAGCAAGTTCTAGGACAGCTAGGGCTACATAGAGAGACCCTGTCTAAAACAAACAAACAAACAAACAAACAAATCCAAAAATCCCAAAACAAAAAAGAAAAAAGAAAATCAAATCTTCTCTTTGTCAGTTTCTTGCTTTGTGTCCTCGAGCCTGTTTTTCCTGGTCCTAAAAAAGAAGACATGAGTTAGATGTGGTGGTGTACACTTGTAATCCCAGCATTGAGGAGACTACTGTGGGAGCCTGGGCTACATAGCACGGGCTTGTCTAAACAAACAAACAAACAAATACACAAACGAATGAGCAAAACTCGAAGTGAATTGTCAAGAAAGGAAAAGAAAGTCGGAGGAAGGGTAATGATTTTGTCATAGGTGGAAAGGCCTCAGGACCTAACACCCCCCCATCTCCTTCTCTTGTCTTTGCCTAACAGGGCCGCCATGACGCCTTCATGGTGGCTGACTTGGATGTGCTGGCCAGCCGCCATCGGACCTTCCTCCAGGCCCTGCCCCGAGTCCAGCCCTTCTATGCAGTCAAGTGCAACAACAGGCCCTGGCTGCTGCTCGTCTTGGCTGCCCTGGGCACCGGCTTTGACTGTGCCAGCCAGGTGAGCATGGGTCAGCTTGCCTATCACCTCTCCACCGCCTGTCACTTTCTGAAGAAATACTACCAATGGTCAGGAGATCAGAAAGGGGGACCCTGGCCCCCAAGATGGTGCCTGGTGTGTTGAGACTTTGTTGTTGCTGCTGGTGGTTTTCATTTGTTCTAAGACTGAGTCTAATGTAGTCCAGGTTGGAATTCACCACGTAGCCTAGGATGACCTCAAACTTCTGGTCCTCCCAAACATAGTTTCTCAGTGCTGATTGGACCTAGGGCTTTGTGCATGCTATGCAAAGCAAGCTACCAACTTAGGTATAGCCCATTCCCTCAGATGCTTTTCAATGAATAAATGAGTAAATTGCTACGGTCAGCCTTGTACTTGGCTATGTGACAAGATCAAACAACATGAACTAGGGAACAGGTCCCTTCCTGGCATAGCCAGTCACCCTTCTGAGCCTCAGTTTCTCCCTCTTTAAAATGGGACCAACACTTAATGAAATAGAGGACACGACCATTCCTAGGTAAAGTTGAGGAGAAGGGTTTTACTGTAGATATGGAGGGAGAGGACAACCAGAGGCATCTGGAAGAGTCCAGACTGAACATGGCCTGCAGAATAGACCAGGCCATGAGGGGAGGGAGGGGGAAGAGGAGTAAGGGAGGAAGAGAAGAGAAAGAGAAGTTAGAAGGGCCAAGAGAGCACTTGGGAACCAGGAGTGTGTGGCCAAACCGCTGAGGTGTATGGGAATCAGACGCTGCGGGGATAGAAGCAAAGCCCCTGACTTGGGGAGGTTTAGGGAAGAAGGCAGGGTAAGAGGTGCTGGAGGACCCTCAGGTACTGAGGGAGACTTGTCTAGGGTTTCTTTGGGACCTGATGCTCTCCCAGTGAAGGACCTGTTTCCACAAGAGGCTCATTGGAAGATTCTCCCACTAGTTCAGGCTAAGGTCCAGTCCCCAAAGAGTTGGGAAAAGTGGGAGCAGCAGGTAGCCCTAACTCTGGCTTTTCTCCCACCCCAGGGGGAGCTAGAGCAGGTGCTGAACTTGGGTGTGGCCCCCTCACGAATCATCTTCGCCAACCCTTGCAAGGCCATCTCCCACATTCGGTACGCAGCCAGCTGTGGGGTGCAGCTTCTGACTTTCGACAGTGAGGAGGAGCTGATTAAGTTGGCCCAGCACCACCCTGGGGCTAGGTGAGATGACAGAGGTTCAATTGGAAACAGTGGGTTGAGGGACCCCGACCGAGGGACCTGGGCCTCAGTAGCCAGGTAGAAGGTAGCCCCAAGAAAAACTCTGGGCAACAAGAGTGTTGGACTGCAGGCACAAGGGTTTGGTTAGAAGGCCCAATGCCCTCTCTGAACACATTAGTGTCAAGAAGACCTTGTCTCTGCATAGACACTGGACAGAGCCCAGCATGAGATGGTCTGACATCCATGATATCATAGAAAAAGTACTTACAAACCGGGCAGTGGTGGCGCACGCCTTTAATGCCAGCACTTGGGAGGTAGAGACAGGCAGATTTCTGAGTTCGAGGCCAGCCTGGTCTACAGAGTGAGTTCCAGGACAGCCAGGGCTACACAGAGAAACCTTGTCTCCAAAAACCAAAAAAAAAAAAAAAAAAAAAGAAAGAAAGAAAGAAAGAAGGAGTACTTACACTAGAGTTAGACCAAGGATTGCATTTCCAATTCATAAGCCATATGTTGTATAATATCTCTGATTCTTTTTGTTTTGTTTTGTTTTTTTGTTTTTCGAGACAGGGTTTCTCTTTATAGCCCTGGCTGTCCTGGAACTCACTCTGTAGACCTGGCTGGCCACGAACTCATAGAGATCCACCTGCCTCTGCCTCCTAAGTACTGGGATTAAAAGGCGTGAACCACACTGCCCAGCCTATACCTCTGGTTCTTCAGAAAGTTTTACCGATGTGATTCTGTCCTGCCTGCACTTGCCCGACAGGATTCTGTAAGCATATGTGCTTACTCCTTGCTCTCTAGTGCTGAGTAGTTGGGAGAAACTAGGCAGGGACAGGTGGGAAGGTTGGAGGGTCTCAGGGTTCCTGTGCACCCCTGCCATCCTCCCTCTGCCTCCAGGTTAGTCCTCCGGATACAGACCCAGGGCAGTCGAAGCACCTTCCCGCTGCACACCAAGTTTGGAGCCTGTTTGGAGGCATGTGGACACCTGCTCCAGGTGGCCAGAGAGCTGGGATTGGCTGTGGTGGGGGCCTCGTAAGTGAGCACTGGTCTTCCCTGTCTCCATTTCTATTGCTGTCCCTAGGCTGCCAAGGACTCGGGGACACCTCTGCTTTGTGTGTTTTCTAAGCCTAGAGGATGTGAGGCCGTGGGGATGAAATTGAAGTCAACATCAAAGAAACATAACACTCCAGATATGTAACATTTTCAAACAGTATTTAAAAAGTCAAAACAAATGCAAAATCTCCATGATGAGAAAAATTGGAATTTTAAATGAAGGCAGGATTGGTGTAGCTGATTTTCTATTTTCCCCTGGGGTCTAATCACTGTTACAGATCCAGTCTCTGTCTGAAATTTTTACATTTCATTCCTCCTGTATTCATTTTATTTTTTTCTGAGAGCTGGGTGTGGGGACACTCAGCTGGAATCCCAGCACTCAGGGAGGCAGAGGCAGGAGAGTAGCGAAGTCAAGGGCAGGCTGACAACAGGAGACGGTCTCCAAAAGGGTCAGGCTAGGGACATAGCACTCCAGAACTCCAGAGGTGGCAGTGGAGGGTCAGAAGTTCAAGGCCACCCTTGGCTATATAGCACATTGGAGGCTAGCTTGTGCTATATGAGGTATTATCCAAAAAAAAATTGCATTAATTAGTTATGTGTTTTTATGGCCCCTTACATTTTAAAAATTAATAATGTTTGAATTAAACTTTTTACTTTTTCATAAATGTGTGTGTGTGCACATGCCATGGACAACTTTTAGGAATGAGTTTTCATCTCTCATCATGTGGGTTTTGGGAATTGAACTCAGGTAGTTAGGGTTGGCAGCAAGTACTTTTACACTGTGGGCCATCTAACCAGTCAGGTTTTGCGTCTCCGAGAATGCCTCACACGCTTCATCCCATCTAACTGGTTACTCAGCTTATCTTCAGAGGGCAGAGGGTTGTGGGACTCTAACGACATGAGCTCTAGGTAAGAGAGCAGGAGCCCCTTTAACAGAGGCTTGGGAGTGAGCAGCTGGGAGAAAATGTCACTCTGTCCTGAGCCCTGATAGGATGACTATGGGATGTGCGTCTCCCTGAGGACACATGTTGTGACCAAGGCCACATACCTCTGTGGGTGCCAATCTTGGCACTGGCAAGTCTTGAAGCCCCTGGGTGGGTGTTCCCTGGAACATCTCTCCTCACACTGACTTCAGTCTCCACCTGTGTGTCTTCCACATCAATGGCGGTGCTCAGCTTCCACGTGGGTTCTGACTGCCATACGCCCCAGAGCTACAGGCAGGCCATCGCTCACTGCCGTAGTGTGTTTGACATGGGCTGCAAAGCTGGCCACCACATGAGCCTCCTGGATCTTGGAGCGGGGTTCCCAGGAATTGAGGGCTCCGAAGCCAGATTTGAGGAGGTGAGACGGATGGCCCCAAGGCATGAATAGCAGTCTGGGTGTAGCCGCTTGAGGTGCAGGGTCAAGTGTGTGTGCACACCCGTGTGTTTGTACATAGTAACCTTGTGTAACTGGGAATCTGTTTGTGGGCACTGGGGTTTGCCTTTGGTACACGTCTTCACTGACTACATGCATGGCTGTGAGTGTCTGAGTGTGTGTGCCTGCTTCTTATCGTGTTTGTTTTTGTTGCCTCACATCTCTGATACAAAATCAGAAGTTACATCTGACAATGGCTTCCTCTTCCTCCTCTTCCTCTTCTCCCTCCTCTTCCTCCTCATCTTCCTTTTCTTCCTCCTTCTCCTCTTCTTCCTCCTCCTCCTTTTTCTTCTCTTCCTCCTCCTTTTCTTTTATTTCCTTTTCCTTTTCCTTTTTTCTTTTCTTTTCTTTTTTTTTTTTTTAGACAGGGTTTCTCTGTGTAGCCCTGGCTGTCCTAGAACTCACTCTGTAGACCAGGCTAGCCTCGAACTCTCGAACTCAGAAATCCGCCTGCCTCTGCCTCCCAAGTGCTGGGATTAAAGGCGTGCGCCACCACCGCCCGTCCCCTCCTCCTTTTCTTTTTTCTCATCCTTCCCCTCCCTCTTTTTTTCTTCTTCCTCTTCATCCCATCCTGTCTCCTTCCCATCCCCATCCCTCTTCTTCCCATCCCCCCTTCTTTTTCATCTCCTACCTGGCATGAGGAGGGTAAGGGTTATACCACTGAGCAGTCTCTCCAGCATCTCTGTGTCCTCCTTTAGACACGTTAGCTGTGCTAATGTGACCCTGGCTATGCCTGGTAGGAGCTCATGACCCCTTAGCCTCAGCAAACATCCTGTCTCTGCTGACCATGCTCCAGTTATCCACAATGTCACATTCCAAAGGGTGCCAGAGCCTGTGCTCTGGCTGTGCGCTCTGGCCTCTCCCAGCCTCATTTCTACTTGTTTCTTCTCTCCGCATGGCTATGGGAGGGACACAGGGAAGGGAGGGTGGTCAGGTCCATTGCTTAGACTCTGGATACAGTAGAGACGGGATCTGTCACCACAGATGGCAAGAGTGGTCAACGCTGCCCTGGCCCAGTACTTCCCCGAGGGGACCGGTGTCGAGGTCATTGCGGAGCCTGGCCGCTTCTATGCGGAGTCTGTGTGCACAGCTGCTGTGAGCATCATCGCCAAGAAGGCCTCCCTGGAGCCAGGTGTGTAGCCACTGTCCGGGTGTCCCCAGGACTCAGGGAGAGGTTGGACAGTGGGTTTGGGGTGAGTCCTGGGTACCTACTTCTAGGAAGTGAGATTAGAGCTGGGCACGGGATTGGCCCTGTCTGTACACTGTTTACTGTTGCTCAGAAGAAAGGGAGATGAAGGGCAGAGACCAAGGTGTTCTTCTAGGTATTGTGTAAGTCTACCCTGCACTGAGGGAGCAGTTGCAAGGTATAACCCATGAGTCCCTAGACACCCAGTGTCTAAACCCCGTCAATCAGGAGCAGACCCTGGAGTGCACCAAGTGGCAGTTCCAGAATATACATGTTCCCACAATGGCTAGCTCATGGTTGACTGCTGACCGCTGAGGCATCCCCGAGGCTGACATCCTCTGGTGACAGTAGCTGTTGACACTCATTACAGTGTCTCCCTGGAGAGTTCTTTGACTATTTTGTCTCTGAGTGTGGGAGGAAGGTAGGATTGCTATGTTCCCAGACAATGACCCAGAAATATTTTCATGGCAAAATCGAGAATATTCCCAGATCTACATCCACTGGGTTAGCGCTCTTTGATCTGGATGGAGTGACACTGGAGTGCAAATATCTGTCAGTCAGTCCGATCCTCTCCCCTACTCTTCTGATGAAGTGTCTCATTGGAGGGTACGGGGTGTAGCACACCGGTCTTCCGTCATTCCACCACAGATAATTACAAGGATTTGGAAGATTGTTACATCCACAGAAGCAAGAGCTGTCAATATGCAGAAATCAATGACAGCTGAAATACATATTTTGCCTCAGGCCTGCTCACCAGTCTTGTGAGACAGCTTTGGGTAACCCTCAGTGAATGTGTGTAGACATGGAGACTCAGAGAGGGCAGTGGATCATCCAAGGCTATACAGCTCATGAACAGTGCAGCTGGCCCGGGTCCTTCTGACTCCAGGGTAGGTGCGCTTCGCCCCTGGCATCACGCTTAACTCAACCCAGAATCGATCCAGGTATCACTGGGGCTGGGGCTAGAGAGGGAGGGAGGAGAAAGGAAACTATCAGAGTCTATACTCAGAGTCAGCATCCAAGTGGCGGCCGACTGTCTAGATGTTAAGAGAATCTGACTGAAATCCTGAATGCAGGTTCGGGAGCAATGTGAAAGCAAGCTAAGATGGCTGTGAAGAGCAGGCTGGTGGGTGGTCGTGTCTGGGGCACTTGTAACAAGACCATGTGGGATGGAAAGCTGCCATGTGCGTATCTGAGTCACATCAATAGAAGCAGTGTTCAGAGGGAGGGGACATCCGCAGCTGGTGTTGCTGTCACGGTTGCACATGGTTTCTCAGCACACCCAGGATTTGTCCTAAGGATTTGCTCTAATTAGCTATGGCAAGACATACACAGAGACATGCCTCGGATAAAGTCTGACAGTTTCCCAGAGACAGCAGTCCCTGCGTGTATCATCCACCCAAAGTGGATGGGGAAGGAAAAGATGGCCAGCCTCTTCACTGGGATATTTGCTTGTGGAGATAGGCCTAGTGTAGTCTAGACTGACCTGGGCCTTGCCACGTGAGGGGGGTCTCTTCAGGTGTAGGCAGGCAGCGAAGGGAGAGGTGGGAATGAAAACTCGGTTCCAATTGATGTTGACAACCTGGATCAGACTTCAGGGAGTCTAATCCTAGGTGGTTTACTGGTATATTTAAACACAATCGCATTTGGAAAAAGGTTTCCAGGCAACAATCATTCCAATTCTAGGTGCACAATATAGCTTAAGGTGTGACCACGTAGAAACTCCTTTACAAAGTGTGTGTGACCATGAGGGTGGGTTCTACAGCTTTAAGACCTAGGATCTGGTATCGTCTCAGTCCGAGATAGCATAGAGGTCAACAGGCCAAAAGTACGTGTGACATCTCCCCTAAGGGTGGACTCTGTTGACTTGAGAGCTAAAGATTCTGGAATAGACGTTCTGGGGGGCTTGGGTGAGGTCTGCCTCTACAGATAGCAAGAGATCACTGGGTCAGGAACAATGTTCTGTCACAGCTTTCGGGATGGAAGGCGTGTTGTTTTTTTTTTATTTCCACCATTGAGGAGACACACCTCAGTGAGTGGTTAACATTCCGGGTTTCCTTAGTGGTCTGTGAACACAAGGACCATTGTGCCCACCACAGCCCTGAGGCTAAGAATGACCTGAAACTGCTGATCCTCCTGCCTCTTAGTTTATAAGTGTGCACTACAATGACTGGGTAAATCAATGACTGGATTTATGTGGTACTGGAATCGAACCCAGGGCTTTGTGTAGTCTAGGCAAATTCTCTACCAAAGTAACCTACTGCTACTTTTATTATTATTACTGCTACTATTATTATTATTTAGGTGAGTTCTCACTTTGTAGTCCATCCTGGCCTGGAACTTGTGGCGACCCTCCTAGCCCAGGTTCCTGAGTGCTGGGATGACAGTTGTGAGACACCACACTCCACTTCCATTGTGGTTACAAGGGAGGGAATGGCTGGCCAGGTTGGGCATGTGAAACAGGCTTCATTCTGGCTGGTTTGGGTGATTTCATCAGTTTCAAAAAGTATAAGGATGACTGTGGTCTCAGATCCTCAGGTGACAAACACCAGGAAAGTGGCTGGTACAGGCATAGCTCAGGAAGTGAGTCAGCAGGGCTGGAAAGATGGCTCAGCAGGTTAGAGCATTTGCTTTTGCAGAGGACCTGTGTTCAATTCTTAGTACCCATGTGGTGGCTCACAACCATCTTTAACTTCAGTTCCAGCGCCCTCTTTTGGCCTCTGTGAGCACTGCATGAATGTGGTGTACAGACACACATATCAGCAGAACATTCATTCAAAATAAATCTAAAAAAGTTTTTAAAGGAAGCATTTGGCTGCTTGGGCTCTGGTCTGGTGGCTGTACATGAAGGAGGCCATCTGTGTGGACAATTGCTGACTCTAAGAATTAGCTAGCCTGGGAAGGTCAGACTCCTCTGTGTCTTCAGAGCCCAGATGCCAGAGTATCAAGAATATCAAAGAGACCAGATGTGCTGCTTCCCACCTGTAATGTTAGCACTCAGGATGCAGAGACAGATCATGAGTTCAAGACAAGCCTGCGCTACATAGGCCAGTGTGGGTTATGAGAATCTGTCTCAAACAAAGAAACAGGAACACAAAATAAAACAGGGTGTGGTGGCACATGTCTGCAATCCCAGGACTCAGGAGGCTGAGGCAAGATCACAAACTTCAGTGCCATCCTGGCTACATGATAAGAGTCTCTCTCAAAAGTCAAGATCTTCAGATATCAGTCAGTGGCAGAACATTTGCCTAGCAAAAGCAGAGCCCTGCCTTCAATCTCCACCAACACCATGTAAATTAGAGAGGGAGGGAGGAAGGAAGGAAGGAAGGAAGGAAGGAAGGAAGGAAGGAAGGAAGGAAGAAAAGAAGGAAATGCAAGAGCATTCCTGAAAGGAAGAAAATGGACACACTAGCATGTCCTGAAGTAAAACATCAAATACACACCAGTGTTCCTGTCCTGCTTCACACAGTAGGTGCCCAGGAACCTAGTCCAAGAATTTAAACCTGTGTCCAGGGATAATCCTAGCCTATTGCCTACTCCCATGGACTTCTGGCAAGACTCAGTTTCTCCAACTGTAATGCAGGAGTCATGGTACCCAATAAATGCACTCCTCACATGAGGAGCTTAAAACAGACCATCCCATCCCAGTTATTGCTGTTCAGTGGTCCTGTGTGGGGAGCAGAGAGCACTGGGGACTGGTACAGGCCCATGTTATGGCAGGAGGGGGGTGGGAAAGACCCTTAAGACAAGGCAGGAGTTCTGCAGCACTGAGCAGCAGGCCTGGACCCCGCCCAAGGGAGAAGGGACTCCCTAGGGAGACCTGGCCAAGCACAGCTCATTTGTTCATTCTGTTCCCAGGAGGCCACAGGAAGCTGGCATACTACCTCAATGAGGGCCATTATGGCGCCTTCCGAATCTTCCTCAGGGAACCTGTCCCCAGGATACCCATAGTGGTGAAGGTAAGGGAGCCTTCTGTGTTCTATGACCAGCCTCTGTCCCAAGAGTCAGGGTCTCAGGTCACCCACGCTCTGGAGGTCGCCATGCTAGGCATGGCTGTAACTGCATGTGCACAGCTGTATGTGTTTCCTAGGGCACACCCGATGATTCATGCCTGTGTCGGCACATGTCTGTGGAGGCTGCATGGGTCTGATCAGCTCCGGGTGCTTCTGTGTGCATCTCCGTATGTGCTGCGGCTGTGTGTGCGTCTAGAACTCTAGAATGCTGGAGATGCAGGAGACTTGGGGAGTAGTGGGTTCTCAAGCCCCGTTCACACCAGAGCCCCCTGTGAAGCTACCTGGCCACGCCCTCATACACAGAAATAGATGTAAATCTTCGGGTTGAACCCAGCATCCGTTCATCATTAAAACTCCCCAGGTGACTCCAATGTGCAGTGGTCTCTGAGACCTAGTCTTCGGGTCCCCAGTATGTATGTGTGATGCGCTTTTGGTCTGCAAGCTCCAGGACAACAGGCCTTTGTGTATGTCCTAAACACCGGCACAGAACAGCCACTCTGTCATTGTTCCCAGTAGTTGAATAGTATTGTCCTTGCTGGCATATGCCCATATGTCCCCCCAGCGCCAAGTCTAACATCGCAGCAAGGAGGCAAGACTCTTCCTTATCTGGCCCCACCTCCTTCTCCCCCGACCAGGAGTTCTCCTCGGAGCCCCGCCTCTTCCTTCTCTGGCCCCACCTCCTCTCTGCAGGAGTTCTCCTCGGAGCCCCGCCTCTTCCTTCTCTGACTCCTCCTCCTTCTCCCTGCAGGAGTTCCCCTCGGAGCCCCGCCTCTTCCCCTGCACTCTTTATGGCCCCACCTGCGATGCCTTTGACCGGCTGTTTTCGACAGAGGTTCGGTTGCCAGAGCTGGATGTGGGCGACTGGCTAATTTTCCCTGACATGGGTGCCTACAGCAGCTGCATGAGTTCCACCTTCAATGGCTTCCCGATCACAACTGTCTATGATGCCATGAGCCCCCAACTCAGGTGTCCAGGGGGAAGGATATGGAGGGCAGCCATAGGGGGCTTTCTCCTGACTCTGGGCCTGCCAATGTGAGCTGGTAGCTGAGCTTGGGAAACTCGAGCCTAGGAAGCAGGCTCTTCACCTGACCCTAGTAGGGCCTAGTGGGTTTCACCTCACTCTGGCACGGGTTTCTTTATGCTTGACTAGATCTTGCCTCTCCTCGGATATGTCAGAGGTTCCAGGGCAGCTGTACCAGCTGAGGTGTGGATGCTTCGGTGGGGGTAGAATCAAGCAGCCTATGGACCCATCTAGATCCTGGTGCTATATCCCAAACCTTACAGTCTCTGGTGGTTTGTGATAGCTCCCCAGTTCTCAGGATTGTCTCTCAGATGAGCCCCTGCCCTGGGGACCCTGCTCCACCCAAATCAGGACTCACCACCAGAGGACGTGGGTGGGAGGAGCCCTATGAACTCCTTGAACTGTAGCAACTTTTCCACAGGAGCCTACTGGAGACAGTACCTTAGGCCCAGACATGGCCAGAAGGGAGAGGAGTCAGACACCTGGTATGATATGCCCGCTGGGGAAAGCTTACTGTGAGAGGTCTATGGGGTTGGTCCTTGGGGGAAGTGAGGCCTGGCCTCTTCTGCACTGATGAGGCCCTTTTATATATCGGAAATGGTTATCTTTCTTGAGTAAGCTTGAAGTTCCAGATGACTGTCTTGGGTGGCTGACTTGCCATCCCTTCTGGCTCTCAATCTCCCAAGACAATAGGATCTCGATGGGGAACGGGGGAGACAAAGAAGGTCGGACTTGTGCTGACACATGAGCTAGGAACCTTAATCACAAAAAAGACTGTGTCCTGGGGGAAGGACACAAAAGGGTACCTAGGAGTGCTTCAGGATGAAGTGTGTGGGGAAGAGGGAGTGACTGGGCAAAGCCACTACCTCCTGTGTGCTTTCTAAACTTCCTCTGATGAGGCTTTCTGGGATTCACAGTCTCTGCCAAGGCTTTCAAGACCTTCAAGTTGTGTCATGAGCCAGCTCCACCTTCTGAGGGAATCTTCCACCATCCCCCACCACCAGACATCCAGTGGAAGCTGTGGGCTGCAGACCCCTCCCATGAGTGTGGGCAAGGCTCAGCCTTCAGGACAGTGTGATGCTCACTTGACCTCTCCACAGCTTGCAACTTAGGAGTGGAAACATTAATCTCTATCTATCCAAGGAGTTTCAAAGTGCAGATACGATTGGGCTTTGAGGAAACTAAAAAAAAAAAAAAACTACTTAGATGCATTAGCTGGTGTGTTCTGCTTGTTCTGTGGGTGTAGTTATCTAGGACTATGAATATTTATATTCGTTCATCTGTCCATCTGTCCATCATCCATCCGTCTGTCCATCATCCATCCATCCATTCATCAACCATCCATCCACTTATGATTCATCCACCTGTTCATCCATTCATTCACCTAGCAATCTACTACCTACCCATCCATCCATTTGTTATCTATTATCCATCTATCCACCCATCCATCAGACATCAGTCATCCATCCGTCCACTCATCCATCCGTCCATCCATCCATCCATCCATCCATCCCTCAGTGCTGTTCTAGACCCGAAAGACCCATGTTCAATATGAGAGGGGAAGCTTTACTTTACAGGCAAGAAAAGACAGAGCACCATCAGTCCCGCAAAGGGACATGGGAGCCTAAGTCCTGCCAAGAAAATGAAAGAGGAAGAGAAGGGAGTGAGCAGCAGTGGCAGGGCAGGGGCAGGTGACTGCCCGGAGCCCAGGGGAAGTGTAGGGAAGTGTAGGGTGCACCCAAGAGGTCCCAATGTGGTAAACAGCAAGTCCTAAGGTCAGGATGATGAACTTCAAGTAAAGGCCAGAAGACCTGTGTTAGTGAGCCAGGTGGGGGCGGGAGGTTAAGATGAGGCAGGGGCAGGGTCCAGGCTGGCCCAACAAGGATCTTGCTAAGTCAGGGTTCTTATGTTAATTCTGAGCAGATGAAGGCAGAGTGCAGGAGTGAACACAGAGGCAGCAAGGAGGCTTCTCTCAGCCCTGTTAGAGAAGGGGTGGAGAGAGATGGCTCAGCGGTGGCTGCTCTTCCAGAGGTCCTGAGTTCAATTCTCAGAAACCACATGGTGGCTCACAACCAACTATAATGGGATCTGATGCCCTCTTCTGGTGTGCATGAAAACAGAGCACTCATATACCTAAAAATATGTAAGTAAATCTTAAAAAAATAAAAAGAAGGGATGGGTGTTGGGCCAATGGGCTGTGCCACCAGACTAGTCAGAACTAGTCAGAACCAGAACTAGTCAGTTTGAGCAGGCTCGAACCCTGGGGAATATCAGAATTGAGACAGGCAGGCATGGGGCCAGCTCCCTGTCAAGCTGGACACCCCACTGAGAGGGCCACGACAATCAGTCATGTCTGGATAACACCTGAAGTCCTTCCCCCTGCAAATAGAGTATCCCTAGCATCTTGGACTGAGCCAATGAGGAGCACCTACCCCTGGTTCCTACCCTCCTCCCAAAATGTTTGTAAGGTCCCTATCCACATGGAATAAAGTGCAGGAGTCATTTCACCAAGAACTGTCTGGGAGTGGCCGTTTTATTGAGCTGTAACGCTCTGGGTAAGAGTTTTCTCTCCTGAAGTATGTTCTTCACCGGATTTTGGATCCGCCCAGCAGGTGGGGCTCAGTACCCCGACTACAACTGCTGTGGATCCCTGCTGCCCAGAGCAGCTCCTCGCCTTTCACTGTCCAAGGTAGCTACTTTCTGCAGCTGGCTTGCCTAGCAGCTCATGCTGTGGTTCTGGGATGCATGCTGCTGCTCGCCACCCGCCACCACGGCTGCCGCTGGCACTGGCTCTGCTATGGTAGCAGTAGCAGGAGAGACCCCAGCCACCTGCCCTGCACGGGCTTCCATTCGGAGAGCTGTAACACTTTGGCCGTTCATGCCAGACCAGAGCCCCCTTGGAACTTTTCATTCAGGCTGGACCAGAGATCCTTGGAATTTATCCCTTCTGGTTCCATGGAGAACAATGCCTGGAGACCCCATCACAGACTGTGATCTGCCTCCCCTGAGCAACCGTAACACCCCTCAATGGCGAGGGAGACTACCAGACTAGATTTGGAAATAAGGGGAAGTAAAATCAGACCTCAGGGTTTTAGGGCCAGGGCTGCCCTTTCATGACTAGAGAGGGGAGGGTGGGTTACGTGGGTGGAAATCAAGACTCTGCCCCAACAAGTGTGATAAGATGCACAGGCCTCCAAGTGGACCCTACAAGAACCAGTCTCTAAGGATGAAGATGGGAGAGTGAGAGGGGTCGGTATTGGGTGGCCCCCACAGTTCTGGGATCAAATGACTTCTAAGCCTCTCACCCATAACGGATTTTGCTCTTGAAATTCAGACCATGATTTCTCACTCTAAAATGAACACTCTTTCTTCCCTTGGTCCCTTCTCCCTGCGGCCTTCCCTTCTGTTTCCACAATAGCACTGTTACTGCCTGTAACAGTAGACAACAAAGAAAAGGATGCTCGGCTGTGCCCAAGGCTGCTGAGGTAAGAGGTGAGATGAGACGAGGAAACGGCGAACTCCGAGGCCACTGATGGGCTTCGGGGGTCCGAGGAGTATGAGGGATCCCAGCACAGACAGTCTCTCAGGGAGACGTACTATAGCGGAAACAGGAGGGAAAGCTGCAGGGAGAAGGGACAAAGGGAAGAAGGAGGGTTCATTTTAGGGTGAGAAATCATGTTTTGAATTTCAAGAGCAAAATCCATTATGGATGAGAAGGCTTAGAAGCTATGCAGGAAGCGGGCGTGCCCTCAGGCCAAGCAGGGCAGGGTGGAGGGCGAGTGGTGCATCGGAGCCCTTGTAGAGCGCTGTAGCGAGCAGGCTGAGGGAATCTGGGGCGAGGAAAAGGAGCATTTTCCTCAGATGTGCTTCCCAGTGATTCAAGTACCAAGGCCATCACGAAGAGAAAGGGGGCAGGAGGAGCTTCGTGTTCCCAGAAGGGAACAGGCGCACAGCCAGAACAAGGCTGGGAGAGGATGCGCCAGCGAACCGCTGCGGGTTGTGCAAGGACAGCTGAAGGCTTGCAGGAGGCAGCGGGCTGGAGGTTTGCCCTCACCCGTGTCCTGCCGTGGGCACAGGTACAGAGTGGGTGGAGGTTACTGGAGCTACAAGAGGTGGTCTGGGATCTCTGCAGATCCAGGCTCTACCTACGGCCCTAGAAGTCCTCTGGGCTTTTTCCTATCCATATGTAGAAGCAGCTTTCCCTGGGACCCCTAGCCAGTGCCAAAGCCAGGGATTAACGTCTACTGTCCTCGGTTGGCTCCATTCCTCAGCGAGGCCTGCACACGCACAGCAAGCATGGCTCTTAGATCAACTCAGGTACTAGGTAAACTGCTTAGTCTATGCTTCAGCCATGGTGCCTTTCTGCCACCTACTGGTCGTGATTGGCATCGCGCCCGAGTTGAGCGCCAATAGGGTTTCTGGGCTCCAGTAAACAAAGGCCAATTGAAGAAGGCTTGACGGGTTCGTTTTGTTTCTTTCCCTTCACCTGCCCCAACCCCTTTAAATCTTCATTTATTTTGTATATGTGTGGGTATGTCTACAGGGGACACGCTCTTGCCAAGGCGATCACGTGGCAACCAAAGGATAACTTGCAAGAGTTTGTTCCCTCCTCTTCCATCATGTGGGTTGTGGGGATTGAACTCCTGACAATTGGTGGCAAGACACGCTGATCCATTACAGCACCCCTCCTTTTTCCTCTTTTATCTTTTGCAACCCCACCCCGCAAATTCTGAGGTGCTAGTAGTCTAGAGAGACGATTCTAAGTAGTCATTTGTCCTTGCCTATTCAATCCATCCATTCATGAGTCTACAGAACACTTACTCTGTTCCACACTGCCGTGGGCGCCACGGCTAGTCAGGAAGGGAACAAGAGAGATCACAGCTCTTCAGCAAGGACATCCCGTGTGGGAGTGGAGAGAGACAGGAAATGGACAAGGAGATAAACTAGAGAATGGTAGAACGTGCTGGATGACTAAGGGAATTCAGAGAAGGTGACGTGGCAATGGAACCAGAGGATACAGCAGACAGCTCATAGGCCAGAGAGGAGGCTGGCCCAGAAGCACTGACCAGAGAGGCTAACAGGTCTGCGCTGATCTAGGAGGTCAAAGAGGAGGCCTGGAACTCATGAACCTCCAGCCTCAGCCTCCTGAGTGCTGGGATTGCCAGCGTGTGCATGGCATCCACACAGCAATATGAGTGTTGTAAAAACAAACAAACAAAAACAAAAAAAGGCAAACGTCTGAAATTCATATATAACCTCCTTTCTCCAAAAGTTAGATATTATTGTTATTGTTAAACATCTTAGTTGCTTAAAGCTGATCTTCATTCAGACCCACTGCATCATCGCTGGGAGGTGAGACCAGGACTCTGCATGTTTAAGGTGTCCGAAGGTCCTCCTTAAAACAAAATCCAAGGACTGGAGAGGTGGCTCCGCAGTTAAGACCTCTGCTCTTGCAGAGGACCTGAATTCAGATCCCAGAACTCACATCAAGTGACTTACAAGTCTCCCTATAACTTCTACTCCAGGGACATCCTATTGGGACATCTGCCAGCACTCCTATGTAGGTGGTACACACACACACACACCCCATACACACACACACACACAAATAAATAAATAAAAATCAATCTTTAAAAAGTAAAAAACTCAAAACTCTACAATGACATTTTTAATTTTTAAACATTATTTTATACTTATTTATTTGTTTTGTTAGAGGTTAGGGAGTAGGGGTGAGGGAGTAAGGGTTGGGCACCTACCATGGCATGCGTGTGGAGATCCGAGGACAGACTGAGGAAGTTAGGGAGTTGGTTCTCTCCTTCCATCGTGTGGGTTCAGGGAATCAAATTCAGGTCAGGTTTGACAGCAAGTGCCTTTATTCACTAAGCCATCTTCCTGGCCTCCAGACTCTTTTTATGCTTATATACACCACAAATACAGGAAAACACACTGGTTAAAAGCCACCATAGAAGCCAGGAGGTGGTGGCACACGCCTTTAATTCCAGCACTCCAGAGGCAGAGGCAGGCAGATCTCTGAGTTTGAGTTCAAGGCCAGCCTGGTCTACAGAGTGAGTTCCAGGACAGCCAGGGCTACACAGAGAAACCCTGTCTTGAAAAACCAAAACAGAGAGCTGACTCAGTGGTTAAGAGCACTGCTCTCCCAGAGGATCTGAGCTTGGTTCCCAGGGCTAGCTCGCAGCTCACAACTGTGTGTAATTCCAGCTCCAAGAGATCCGATGCCCTTTACTGACCTCTAGAGATATCTGAAAATATAGACAAAGACACACAAGGACATGCACACACATGCTTAAGACAAAATCTTTAAAAAAAAGAACCCACATCTTAAAGATAGATAAATAAATAATAAATAAATATGTAAAACAAAGCTCCTGGTAGTGGCTTATGTCTAAAGCCAAAGCCTGGCCACTGCCATTTTCAGAAGAGACTCTCTCTGTATTCCTCCCAGGTTCTCACTCCTGTGCCCAAAGAGAAAACATCACCCCAACTTCCTCTTTGCTCGTGTCTCCTATGTTTGGTTTTGAGTTTGTACAATTTCGGCGTTAGTTACTTTTCTTGCTGTGCCAAAGCAAAAGCGATGTGAGGGAGGAAGGGTTTATTCTGGTTCTGAGTTCGAGGCTATTGCCCATCACCACAGGGAAGGCGGGGCAACAGGAGCTTAAGGCATCTGGTCACAGGAACCGAAGGAAGCAGAGAGACAGACTGCGGCTGTGCTGCTGGCTTTCTCTCTCTCTCTTTTTTAAATTCAGCCTAGAAGCCCAGCCAAGGCAATGGTGCACCTTATATAGAGAGTGAATCTTCCTACCTCATTTAACCCAATCTAGAAACTCCCTTGAGGACACGCCCAGAAGCTTGTCTCCTAGGAGATTTCCGATACCGATCTGTTGAAACCCTCTAATCATCACGATTCCACTTAGCCTGTTTCTTGTGGGTTCTTTTGGGGTGTAATTTATATTTTAATTTTTACAATGAAAACCATGATCAGTTTTAGGACATCTTCAACCTGCTATCCTACTGCCATCCATCCAGCTGCAACAAGACAACACTTTTAGCCAGCGTCACCAGATTCCTACTGTCCTGGTTAATAACCCTTATTGCCAATTTGCCAGATCGCTCTGTCTGTGGGGAACAGTCCTGATTGTTGATTGATGTGGGAGGGTCCAGACCACTGTCGGTGGTGCCACCCGTGATCAGGCCAGGCATGAGCGTAAACCAGAGGGAGCAAAGCCAGCAAGCCGTGTCCCCCTGTAGTAACCTGCTTCCATTCCTGCCTCCAGGTTCCTGCCTTTGAGGCCCTGCCCTGACTCAGTGGTTACCTGGAGGTGTAACCTGAAATAAACACTGTCCTCCCCAAGTGGCTTTGGCTTGCGGGCTGTTCTCGGAGTGTTTGATCCCAGTAAGAGGAAGCAAATCTGAACACGGCTTAAAGAGCCCCAGGAGAAGGCAGAGTATCAGGTTCCTCATTGTCGCCGAGCACTCAGAGCTGTGTTTGCTTTGATGATTCCTCGCATCCTATTTAGCCTTTCTATTTCTTTTCCTCTTGTAAGTCATTTGTTAGGGAAAGCAGGCCATTTGTCAGGGTTTCCTCGCCATGGCTGCCAAGTGCAGCCCCACTGCGCAGGGCTTGTCTCCCCCTACTGACTTCCCTGCTCACTGGTGCATAGGCTTATTACAGGCTTAATCCCGTTTATGTTTGATTTTTTTTTCCCTTTTTTGACAAACCTAAGCAATGAGTGTGTGTTCAGCATCAGGAAAGGCTTTGCGTTGTGTTTTCTTTCTCTGTGTGTCTCTCTGTTCCCCTCTCTGTCCTCTCTCGTTGTGCATTTCTTACTGCAGACCTGAAATTGGACTAGTGATCTTGCTAAGTATCTAGAGATGGTGTTGCTAGTTAATACGGCAGATAAATGCCTACTTCCCGAGACTGCTTAACAGCTTACACCTACGTTCCCATCAGCCCTATATGAAAGACCTAATTGCTCCAAAGTTAAAAGTGCTATTTTTCTTTTTTAGCTATTGGTGCTATGAAATACTAATTCACTGTGCTTTTTAAAATAATGTTTGTTGTATTATTTAGATAAACAGATTTGGGAGGGGTGTAGGGGAAGGTCCTACTATGTAGCCTAGGCTGCTTCAAACCTACAGTCCTCCTGCCTCAGGCTCCTGAGTGCTAGGATTTTGGGATTTGAAATGACTTATCAAACAATGGTACTATTTCTTCCTCATGTTGATTGGCTGTCTGTGCCTCTTTCACAAAATGTCTGACTTGTGTCAGTGACCTAGGGTGCCCCCATGAAGATGGCTTAAGAGAAAGTCAAGTGTTGTCTCATTGCCCTGTGATAGGAACCAGGGAGTTAGCCGGGCAGTGGTGGCGCATGCCTTTAATCCCAGCACTTGGGAGGCAGAGGCAGGCGGATTTCTGAGTTCCAGGCCAGCCTGGTCTACAGAGTGAGTTCCAGGACAGCCAGGGCTATACAGAGAAACCCTGTCTCGAAAAACTAGGAAAAAAAAAAAAAAAAGGAACCAGGGAGTTGGGACAGTACTGTGGATGGCAAGGGCTGTAATCATTGCAAGCATAAACCAGGCAAAAGGTCAGAGATGATGTCACACACAGGTCTGGTGTCAGCTGGGAGGGCCACACAGCTGGAGACTGGCCTTGTGGTCCCCATGTATGTCAGTTCGTGTTCTCTAGAGTACAGAGCCAGTGGGATGAGCACACATTCTAGGAGATGTAACAGATTCGCTGCACAGCACAGGATGGGCAGTCCAGCAGTGGCTGGCTGCACACCGGAGAGATGGAGAACAGCCGATCCTCACCCAGGAGGACGGACTCCTCAGAGCTTCCAGGATCCCTGGAGAGCCGCTGGACTTCAGTCTATGTGGGAAGGCTGAGGAAAAACCTGGGTTCGGCTGTCAGCGCAGGGATCGAACTCAGGTTGTGGTGCTTAGCAGCAAGCACTTTTGCCCACTGAGCCATCTCTCTGGCCTGAGATTTTAAATGTGTAGCATGCACCTCACCTACTATGGTTCCTTTCTGTTTCTGCACTACTAACTCAGTTTTATAATATTTTGTTAAAGATTTCTGCTGCTGTGTGCATGAAGGATGTGGGCCTGTGGTTTCAAAATAATGATTTTATTTGGTTTTAGTGTTAGATTATGTTGACCTCATAAACTCTGTTGGGAAATGGTCCTTCTTCCCTACATTCTGAGTTTGTATGAGATTGGTGTGTTTTTTACCTTCAATGTTGGGATACCAGTAACACCCTTCAAGCTTCGGTGACCTTGGTTGATAAAACACTGGCTTGGGTATTCTCTTCTCTCTGCGTTGGTTTTGCTGTGTTCTCTTCTCAAAGGATTTATTTAAGTTGTTTGATCATGTGACAGAAGTTCATCATATTTCCTTGTTGTTGCATGTGTGAGGTTGATAACAATGCCCCCTCCTGCGTTCTGATACTGGCAACGTTTTCTCTATCTCCATTTTTCTCGCCCTCCCTTCCTTCCTCCCTCTCTCCTCTCTTCTCCCAGGTTCTTACTACATAGATCTGCCTGTCTTGGACGCTCTCTGTAGACCAGGCTCGTCTCTAACTCTGCTTCTGCCTTCCAAGTGCTGGGATTAAAAGTGTGTGCCACCATGCCCAGCCTCTTTATTCTTCTCTGTGTTTTTAGAATGTGTGTGTGTGTGTGTGTGTTTGAGCTACATGTGTAGGGATACCTAAGGAGGCCAGAAGAGAGTGCATGATGTGGGTATTGGGAACTGAATTTAGGTTCTTCCTCCACAAACACAGCAAGTGCTCTTAACTGCCGAGCCATCTCTCCAGCTCCCTGATGGTTTTCTCTCTTTATTCTTGTTAGAAGTTTATCCAAATTTTGAATTATACTTTTTAAAATGTTAAAAATTCGTACGGAGTAATTAATTAACTTACTTGTTTACTATTTTCTTTAAAACAGGGTGTCACTCTGTAACTCAGGCTGGTCTGGAGTTCATGGCCAATCCTCCTGCCTCAGCTTTCCAAGTGCTGAGTTTACAGGTATGAGCCAACCCGTCCAACTTTTTCCTTTAAAAGATATTTCCCCTTTTCATTTACCTCTGTGTTTTACTCCTTGTTTTAGCCTTCTTCTTGTGTTCTTAACCTTTGAGACAGTCTCCTGTAGCCCAGGCTGGCCTTGAACTTTCTGTGTACCTTGAATTCCTGACCCTCCATTGCCAGTGCAATGGAGACTTTCAAGCTTCACTCCATTTTCAGTCTTCTTCCTCTTCTTCTTCTTCCTCCTCCTTCATCTTTATGTATTTATTTTGTATATATGAGTACACTGTAGCTGTCTTCAGACACACCAGAAGAGGGCATCAGATCCCATTACAGATAGTTGTGAGCCACCATGTGGTTGCTGGGAATTGAACTCAGGACCTCTGGAAGAGCAATCAGTGCTCTTAACCACTGAGCCATCTCTCCAGGCCCCTTCCTCCTTCTTCTTAATATCACCAAAACCTGCATCACTCTATGAGCCTGCGTTAGTTACAGCCACTCATTCTCACGTATTCTGTCTTAATTAGGATTTCTCTCCTGACTGCCATGCATTATTTAGCGGCTCACTGTTTAATTTACAAGTATTTAGTACACTATCATTGTTTTCTAGTTTAACTGAACTGTGCTCAGAAGCACACACTGTGCACAGACGGTTTCTAGCCTCTGAGTTTGGTGACCTTCTCCACGGCTCCAGAGTGCAGTGTTCATAAATCATCCATAGGAAACCTGCATCTGGGCTCTGTCAGCTGAGTCAAGGTAGCTAACCCCTTTGTTCCAAACCTCTGTGTCTGGAGATAACCTTTGATTTCCTAGATGCTTTAAGATTTCTTCCTGGTCTGTAGTACTTCACATTTTTGCTGTGATGTGTCTAGGTGCATTTTTCTTAAACAACAGACCTCTTAAAGAACGGTTTAAAAGGAGAAAGTGAAGAATTTTCGATTGGCCCACTGCAGGAAGCTTTTCTCCCCATTAGCAATCCCAATGGGTGTGGTGCATTTATAACAATTAAATAAAATACTTGGCTGGGGGTTTGTCTGGCTCTTTGAACCAGTAAATCGGTGTCTGGTGGGCGCTGGGGACTTTCAGCCATTGACTTCTCCTCTTCTCCATCTGTACTTCCAGTTAAATCAATGGAGCGTATTTCTCATGGTTTCTCTGTCTTGTACCCTTTCTTTGTATTGTTTTAGGCTTTTGTTGTTGTTGTTTGAGACAAGGTCTCGCTGTGTAACCCTGGCTGGACTAGAACCTGCTATGTAGACCAGGTTAGTCTCAAACTCACAGCAGCCCTCCAAGGTGTGTGATACCATGTGGATGGAATTTTTTTTACATGTGTGGATCTGTGTTAGAGAGAAAGCCACACACACCTTGAGAGAGAGAGAGAGAGAGAGAGAGAGAGAGAGAGAGAGAGAGAGAGAGAGAGAGA
>NW_021621113.1:3280573-3330635 GCF_004785775.1 Grammomys surdaster | reverse complement strand
AGAGAGAGAGAGAGAGAGAGAGAGAGAGAGAGAGAGAGAGAGAGAGAACACATATAGAGGTCGAAGTACAGTTTGTGAGAGACAGCTCTCTTCTTCCACTATGTGTGTTCTGGGAACCAGACTCGGGCCATCAGGATAACAGCTGGTGCCTTTACCCAGTGAGCCTCTCACTTAAATTTTAGTCCCCTGTCCCCGTGCTCGTTCCAGACTTTTCTCTCTCTTTTCAGCCAGGCCCCATCCACTTTTTTTTTCTTGGTTTTTCATTACTGTATCATTCATTTCTAGAAGTTTACTTTGGTCTCTTCAAACTAATCATCTCAGCCTGGTGGTGGTGGCACTCAGGAGGCAGAGACAAGCAGATCTCTGAGTTCATGGCCAGCCCGATCTACAGAGTGAGTTCCAGGATAGCCAGGGCTACACAGAGAAACCCTGTCTCAGAAACAAACAAACAAACAACAAAACCCTGGTAGTCGCTTCTGAAAAATTTCATTCCTCATGAAGATGTTCACTACACCTTTGCCAGTGAGTTTGAAAACTTATTTCGGTGACTAACAAGGATCCTAGGTGCTTCCCCCAGAAGGTTCAGTTTGCATCTTCCAGGGAATAGAGGCAAAAATGATCAAATCACTTCAGTCCGCATTCAGCACTGAGGTTACAGACCCCTGAGATACAGTCTAGAATTCAAGTCCATTGATGCGGCCACTGTGCCATGGTGGCCAGCTCACTGGGGCTCACTGTCACATGGCTGGCTCACTGGGGCTCACTGTGACATGGCTGGCTCACTGGGGCTCACTGTGACATGGCTGGCTCAGTGTGACATGGCTGGCTCAGTGTGACATGGCTGGCTCACTGTGGTTCACTGTGACACGGTGGCTCTTACGTGTGCCATGCATTTGCCGTTTTATCTTCCACTCTGTCCTTCTTCAGTGTTCTTGGCTTTATTTTCATTAGTTTACTCATTTAGTGGGGGTTGTGGATGTGCCACACTGTACACTTGGAGGTCAGGGGCAAGCCTGTGCGAGCAGTTCTCTCCTTCCACCTTTGAGACAGTGATTGACCCCAGGTTGTCGGTATGACACAGACATCTCAATCCACTGAGCCACCAAGCCTTGTTTTATGTTTTTAAAATATTCTATTATAAAGAACACTGTTAATGAAAACCATCACACACCAGAATTACCCAGTCCCAGAGCTAACTTCCCAGCTAATTACCCAGTCAGCTAATTACCCAGTCAGAGAACTTCTATACTGAGTGGTCAGTTAGCCTTTCCTCAGCCTTTCTTTTCATTTATTTTCTACATGTTATCCTGTGCCTATATGTACGTGTGTGTGTGTGTGTGTGTGTGTGTGTGTGTGTGTGTCTAGATTCCACATATGAGGCAGGACATGCAGGATTTTTTTCTTTCTGAAGGTCTGTGACCTAGCTCAACATTTAAATCCCACCCATTTTCCTGAAAACTTTGTGATTTTTCTGTCTGTTTTGAGATGGGGTCTCACTGTGTTGCTCTGGTTGTCCTGGAACTCAATATGTAGACCAGGCTATCCTGGAACTCATGGGAGTCCACCTGCCTCTGCCTCCTGAGTGCTGGGGTTACAGGCATGGGCTACCACACCAGACACCACCTGTGCTCTGAGCTTTGGTCTGTTCTCCTCTGTGGAGTCATCAGTACAACAACAGGCCGAACTGCCCAGAGCCAGGAAATGTCCAATAAATGTCATAATAAAAGGGGACTTCCTGCTCCGTTATGGCTGTCACTCCCTTTCTTCTGGGAACTTCTTGACCCTGGCTGCCCAGCATCCTGACAGTCTCGGCTGTCATATCATTTAGGAGGGGGCAGGGCAGGGTGAACAAAGAACATCACACAGCTTGGGCTAGCCTCAGACTTGCTATGTACTTAAAAGAGCAGCCTCTGCAGAGATGGAGCGTGTGGCTCAGAGAGATGAGGTCACCTGCCCGGGCTCTTACAGCCGAGAAAAACCAGACTGGCTGGAGAAATGCTCAGAGATCAGGAACCCTGGTTGCTCTTCCAGAGGCCAGAGTTCAATCCCCAGCACCCTCATGGCGGTTCACACTAGTCTCTAACTCCAGTCCCAGAGAATCCTCTTCTGACCATCCTGGATATTGGACATGCACACACACATACATGTAAGAGAAGCATTCATACTTAAATAAATAAGTTTTTAAATTAAAAAATTTAAAAGAAAAATAACCAGAGCTATGCAGTACACTTTGAGCTAGCTTATGTGGGGTCTAGCCTCTTCTTCCCTTGTCTGTGCAGTGCCCTCTTTGAGACTTGATTTCTCCATACGTAATGAGTAAGGACTGGGTCTCTGAACCTCACCTTCAGTTCCACACAAGACCTGACACGGGAAGCCGGTCACGGAGAATTCCCTGTCGACCACAAGGTGGCAGTGGTGTGCAGCGAGAGCCCAGGGTCCACGATGACACTGCAGGCCAGGTTTGTTCCGTTGTCTCTGCTTCTCACTGTGGGAATAAAGAGAACATGATTTAGCTTAAGGTTCAAACCCTCGTTTCGTCCTCCATCTCACTCCATTTAACAAGCTCTGGAGGACGCCTCCTCTGACACGGGGGAAGGGCACCGAGGTAAGTCACGATCGGTGCCCACCACTGAGGATACGGGTCCGCTAAGCCTTTCCAGGCTGAGTTCTCATTGGTTCTCACACCTGCCTGTCTTTGCTCCCTACGCTGCACGGATGGACTTGTCTTCTCCGGTCCCTCTTTTTATTTGCTGATACAGCGTCTCACTATGTAGCGCAGGTGGGCCTCCAACTCACAGAGATCTGCCTGCCTCTGCCTCCCAGCTGCTGGGGTAATGGCATGCGTCACCACACAGTGACATCGTCTCTTATTTATTTATTTATTTAGAGACAGGATCTCACTCTGTAGCTATGGCTGTTCTAGAACTCACTATGTAGACCAGGCTGGCCTCAAACTCACGGCGACCTGCCTGCCTCTGCCTCCCGAGTGCTGGGATTAAAGTCATAGGCTGCCACATACAACTCACTCCCTTACTCCTAAGGCTTAGCTCCACCCCCCATCTACTCCCCATCCCAGGCTGGAGGATTCTGTGAGTGTGAGAAGAAGAGAGGTTGGAGTTGGGCAGGGCTTGGGGCCTGCCTAACAGGAGGAATCAATCGGGACATGGTAGCTCGGGCCTGTAATCCTAGCACGTGGGAGGCAGAGGCAGGAAGAGCAGAAGTTTGAGGCTGTGCAGCAAGACTTTATAACCTTTATAGCCTGGGCTACACTTTATAGCCACCCACCCAACCAGGGCTCGAGGATGTAACTGTGTGTAGAGAGCCTGTATGATACGTACGGAGCCCTCAGTCTCAGCACATAAAAACAGACGTGTAGGTCTGTAATCCCAGAAGCCAGGAGGCTGAGGCAAGAGACACAGCAGCAGAAGGGTCCAGATCAGGAGTTCTTGACTATGTGGTGAGTTCCAAGCCAACCTGGGCTACATGAAACCCTGTCTTGAAAGCACACAATGTAAGCATAATCATACTACAAGGAAACAGAAAAGATTTCCTTTTTAAAGTTAATTTTGGAAAAGCTTAACCATTAAGATAGCTCAATGGTTAAGAACACTTGTTGCTCTTGTAAAGGACCCAGGTTTGAGTCCCAGTACCCACA
Source organism: Grammomys surdaster (assembly GCF_004785775.1). Classification (NCBI taxonomy): domain Eukaryota; kingdom Metazoa; phylum Chordata; class Mammalia; order Rodentia; family Muridae; genus Grammomys; species Grammomys surdaster. The sequence continues at coordinate 3,326,980 of NW_021621113.1, read as the reverse complement.
TGGCAGCTCACAACCATCTATAATTTCAGTTCCAGGGGGGTCTGATGCCCTCTTTGGCTTCCACATGTACCAGGCATGCAAGTGGCACATAGACATATGTGCAGGCAAAACATTCATACATATAAGAAAGCATCTAAATCTGCAAGAATCAAACAAAAGAAACCTCGACACTGGATCTGGAGAAGCGGCTCAGTGGTTAAGAGAGCTTGGCTTTGAAACTATGAGGACCTGAACTTGGGGCTTACACGAATGCCTTTTCTTCCCCTCTCCCTAGAAACACTGTCTTTGAGAGTTGACTTCTCCATATGTAATGAGTAATTTGGTTCAGATCTGGGTCCCTGAAGAGCCCCGAGTCCCTGGCTCAGACATTCTCAGGCTGGGACTTCGGGGTCCAGAGTATGTCTGTATTGTGGGAACAACTGCAGCTTGCTGGCTGCATGCCTGGCCCAAAACATGAGCTCCATCTTTAGGAAGAGACTCTGTCTCAAAGGAATAAGTCAGAGTCCTTATTCCTGCCTCCTTCCTCTGACCTCTGTGTACACCCCAAACTCCAACCTCCCCACACCAATAAATTTTTTAAATTATAAAAAATTTAGAAACCACAAAATATTGAAAACTGTTTTTATGCTTTTGAAGAAATGCTCACTGTTCTGCATAAGATAATCACAAATTTAAAATACATTTAGATTCCATTTTTCTCCTATCAGATTGGCAGAAACCCAAAGTTTTATGATAACATACGTAAGCAGCATTCCCTGAGCGAGCAGGCATGCACATTACTGCTAGGGAGAGGCACGCCTTCACGCAGCCCTTATGTGGGACAAGATGGCAATCTTTAGCAAAATCACAGAAATACCCACAGGAGGCAGAATCCTGAGATGACCTGCGTTGGTCCCGTCTCCACAAGGACCCGCACTTGCACGTGTCCTGATATGACTATCAGACAGATTCCAGTGATTAGATCCCATTAAGTGGCAAAGGGAGCTTGAGATGAGGTCCCAAGTCAGTTGATCTGGAGAGGGGAGATTTTCCTGGGTGGATGGAGACAGGGCAGGGAGCCCCCTTGGAAGCCTCGGGTTTCTCCAGCAGAAGTCGTGGATTCGAAGGACAAGAAGGGGCCATTGTGATGATTCTCGATTGCCACTGAAGGGAACAAGAAGGACTCTGGGAGTTCTAGGCTGGCAGCCACCAAGACAGCAGGGACCCCAGGTCTATGCTTCCAGGAACCAAATGATGATGCAGGAATGAATTGGAAGCTGCTCCCTTTCAGTGTCTCCAAATGAGAGCTAAGCACCGCACTCATCTTAACAGGCTTTCCAATGGGGTATGCGCTGAATGCCAAAAGTTGTCTGCTGAGTGCGAGGTAATCTGATATGCGGCAGTAGAAAGCCAATCCAAGCTGGGCGGCCGTGGGGTCTCCTTTAATACCAGCATCCAGGAGGCAGAGGTGGGTGAGTTTCTGAGTTCAAGGCCAGAGTGGTCTACAGAGAGCAAGTTTCAGGAGATCCAGAAGAAGAAGAAGAGAAAAGGAAAGGAAAGGAAAGGAAAGGAAAGGAAAGGAAAGGAAAGGAAAGGAAAGGAAAGGAAAGGAAAAAAGAAAATCAATACAGTGCCTTCAGTCTAGCTGGGGGACTTATCCTGTTAATATTCTATCATGGATGAAACAGTGTAGGCACAATGGTTTGTTGTAGCACCATGTATGACTCTAAGATTAAAAAAATAAGCCAGACCTGGTGACTCCTGTCTATAGTCCCAGCACTCAGAGACAAGAAGCCTGCTGTGAGTTTGAAGCCAGAGTGGACTACCACCAACGAGCCTGTCTCAAAACAATAGGCATATAAAATAAGGACAGCTCTGGGGCTGAGGATTGAACTCAATGGTAGAGCATGGGAAATGCGTGCCAGGCTGTGGGTTCTAGCACAAGACGGAACCAAGGAAGCAACTGCAGAGCCCACCCTGGGAGATCTGGTTATGAATGAACTCAGTGTGTATAGTAAGGTGTTATACAACCCTGTTGAGGAGCCAGGAAGACCTCTGATCACTGATCTCAGCCGTGTTGCTAGTGAGAAGGGGGGTGGCTTGGTGCTGTTTGCCAGCGTTTCTATGGAAACAGGTGCTAGAAGCAAGCAGTCACTTTTTTTGTTTTGTTTTGTTTGAGACAGAATTGCTCTCGGTAACAGCCCTTGCTGTAGACCAGGCTGACTCAGAACTCACTCTGTAGACCAGGCTGACCCAGAACTCACAGATATTCACCTGCCTCTGCCTCCTGAGCGCTGGAATTAAAGGTGAGCCCCATGCAGCCACGACCACACAGCAAGCAGTCACTTTTGCATGTACTTAAACAAACTCTGAAGGAGTTCAGGGATGCTAAGGGAAGGTGACCTGAGGGAGTTGGGGACAAAGAGCCAGAAGAGGACAAGTGGGGCAGAGGCAGAGGCTTTTTACTACATGCCATATGGACTTTTGTTTGTTTTGTTTTATTTTTGTTGTTTGACAAAGGATCTTGAGCTCCTTCTGTAGCCAAGGCTGGCCTCGAACCCCTAGATCTTTGCCTCCACCTTCCAAGTGTAAAGGCCAAAGGCTGGTTTCTTCCTCAATGGTTTCTTCTCCTTATTTTTGGAGACAGGCCCTCTCACTGAATGAATGCAGAGGTCGCCATCTCAGAAGACTGTCCTTCCCCAAACCCTGTCTTATCCCTGCACCAGACCCCAGCGCTAGGGTTACAGATCTGAGCCTGCACATCTGGCTTTAGGTGAATACTGGAGACTGAAATTCAGATCCTTGTACTTGGTCAGGCAGGTTATCTACTGAGCTATCTCTCCAGCTCCTGGTGTGTGTGTGTGTGTGTGTGTGTGTGTGTGTGTGTGTGTGTGTGTGTAAGAGAGAGAGACAGAGAGAGAGAGAGAGAGAGAGAGAGAGACAGACAGACAGACAGACAGACAGAGACAGAGATTCTGTCAATGAGACTGGCCTTGAACTCAAGGAGACCCTTCTGTCTCAGCCACCATACACTGGGATCACAGGCCTGAGTCACCATGTCCCATTTACAGATGTATTTTGAACCATCATAACATCCCACAAACAGGCAGAAAATTGGAAGTCATTGTGCAACCCATCGCAGAAGCCCTCCTGCTCCTTCCTGTGCCCAAGCCACTTGAATCCTTGCATGTGCTGTGCAGGGTGATTCTGGGCTACTCTTCCATCCAGCCCTTGACCTCTGGCCTCCCCATGTCTGCCTTCTGCTCCAGAGGCCCCAGAGATAAGGCCTGTTTCTTAAAAAAACTATGTCTGAGCAGGTCTTCTGACCTGGACTCAGTGTTCCCATCTGTGAAATGGAGATGATAAAAATCTCATCAGGTACTGAGGGAGGAATGAGATAACTCACGTGTAATGCCTAGTCTGCTGTGGGTGCCCCTGGGAGACGCCCAGCATGGTCTACTCCTCCCGGCTCCTTCAATTGCAGTGAGAAGGTTGAGCCCAGTGAACCCTTGGATTTCCATGCGCTCTGAGCCATTGGTCAGCAGAGAAGGTGCTGCTTCACCTCAGATATGGCTTTGTGAGACATTGACAGGGTGGCGACTTGCTCTGTCACTCTGTCACACTGAAACATGGCAGTAACAGACAGGCTGGGGGAGGAGGAGGGCTCTGACTTTCAGCCAGGCCTTGGCCTGTATGCATCTCTGCTCAGGTGCATGTGTCAAAGAAGCCATGTGGGGACTTGGAAACCCCCCTGGACCCTCTCTACCTTCTTAGGGTCTGATGGCAGGCCCAGGAAGACTGCTGCCACCCAGCCTCCTCCACAGCGTCTGCCCCACCAGGAAGCATAGAGCAACACTCTTCTGCCAATGGTGGTTTGTAGGAGCACCATGAACTGCTGGGATTGCCAGGTTTCTGTATGCCCTGGTGCCCACTACACTAACTCCAGCCTCCTCACTGCCGTTGTCTGGAGCCTGTCACCACTGCCACAGGACTCCTGACCTTGAGGTCACCCCATCCCCACATTGCTGGAGATCTCCACCAAATACCAGTGCTCATAGGCTCTAACTGTGCTATTTGTTTATCCTGTTAGAGAGAGAGAGAGAGAGAGAGAGAGAGAGAGAGAGAGAGAGAGAGAAAGAGAAACAGACAGACAGATAGACAGACAGACAGACAGAGTTAGGGAACACACACATGCCACAGTGTACACATAGGTCAGATGACAACTTGCTGGAGTCTGTTCTCTCCATGTACCATTTGAGTCCTGAGGAATCAAGATGGTGTCAGGTTGGAGAACAAGTACTGTCAACTGCTGAGCCAGCTCTCAGGACTCTGGACCACAGACTCCGTGTCTCTTGTTTGGTTTGCGTTAAAGTCAGATTCAGATGTTGGAGCTTCGAGCTGACACGGGAATTCGAGTGTTTCTCTTAGCAGCAATCACACTGCTCAGTGTGTCTGCCTGCCTTCCGAGGTGGCTTCCGCCCTCTCTGCCTGGGCATCACTGCCCGCCCCTGGGAGCCAGACCGTTCTGAAAGCCGATGTGCACAGAGCTCAGGGAGACCTGCGTGGGTGTGAGCAGCATGCAAGGATCCCAGACTGACTGCACTAATCCTGTTTTGACGGGTGTAATCTGGTTTTAGTGGGCGTTAACTCAGGAGGTTTGTGCAGATTGTACTAGTCTCTGCCACTTTTCTCTGGTGGGCTCAGCTGGAGCATATTGGAGTCTGCTGGACTATTCGGAGGTCCTGGTCAGTTTGTTTCCTATCTGTGTAATAATAGTAGACGCTTGTTTTACATTTGTGCCATGTCAATATTGTCAATTGTGCCTTGCAGCTAAAAATTCATGTGATCCCACAACTGTCTATCAGTAATGTTGATTTTATAGATGGAGAAACTGAGGCACAGGGCCTCCTCTGGCTCCAGAGTCTCTGCAGGACACTCCCTTACTGCAGAGTGAGTGAGTGATTCAAGGTGACTTTTCCCTTGAGAGTCATGCTGCACAGATTAGTCACTGACTAAAAGTCCTCTTGCCTTGGCATCCTGAATGCAGAGAGAGCTCAGGCTGGGTGTATTGCCTCATCAGGCCTCAGGATGGTTTGACATCCTCTGAACCAGCTCATTTGCCAGTATAGACTGCTTTGTGTTGGTCCGCTCTTCGCTTGGATTTGACTTCGGCACACTTCAATTGACACACAAGAATCTAAGGTTTCGCTCATCCTTGAAGTGGGAAACATTGTTAGCTTCCTGGACATGCTAAAATGTCCACCAACTTGGCCATTTAAGATGTCAAAAAATGTGGGGTTTCTTCCTCCTTCTCTCCCTTTCTTTCTTTTCCCTTTTCTGAAACAGGGTTTCAAGTAGCCCCAGGCTGGCCTTGAACTCCTGATTCTCCTGCCTCCACCTCCCAAGGGCTAGAGTTACCAGGTGTGTACTAGCACACCCAGTTTACAAAGACCTTTTCCCAACTCAGGCACGGTCTCTAATGCCAGGGAATGGGATGGGATATATCCTTCTGACAGCTCCCAACCCTCCAGTCCAGGTGCCAATGCTTTCTCCAAAGAGAAGAAAAGAGATTCTTCATGGGGCTGGGCTCACCCCAACACTGGGGGCTTGCTGTTTGTGATATGGACAAAAAGGGAAAGTGTAACCCACACTCCTGGCCCTGGAAGAACCCTTGCACTTATCTGGGCTCATGTGTTTGTAGATCTTCCTGGCTAGGACAACGGAGACTTCCCGGACATGTAAGTGAGATATGGAAACACTCCTGTAAACAGGCATTGGAATGGTGCCAGCTCCGTGAGCCTCGCCCACGGGCTCCTGCAAACAGGCATGGGGAGAGCTCTGAGCTCCGCCTGCAAGGATATCCTGGACTTTGTGCTTCAGTGAAAGTGGATCCAACTGAGGGCAGCAGAGAATTAAGAAATGAGGAGTGGGACCAGGCGGAGCTGCCTATATGCCCAGCTACGTGGGAAGCTGAGACAAGAGACCCAAGTTCAAGGCTTGCTTGGGCTCTCGAATGAATTCGAGGCCAGACTGGCCACCGTAGTTGAGGTTCTGCCTCAATATAAGATGTAAAAAGGGCTGGGGGTATATCTCAGAGAACATTTGTTAGCAAGCATGAAGTCCTGTACTCAGGCTCCGTTACTGCCATAGAAAAGGCACAAGAAGGGTCTATCGGCTCCAAGTGTCCCAGGATTCCTGGCATAGGGTTTGAAGAACCAACACTCTCTATGTGACTGGGGGTGGAGACACGGTGTCATTACACAGCAAGCCAACTTCAGCACTCAGGGCCCTACGGGCTCAGCTAGTTCCTAACACCGGCACAGAAATATGACCCAGAGAGAAAGCTGTCTGTCCCCTCTGGATCTCCCCACTTCCACACACAACTGGCAACCCAATTATCAGTGTGAGAGCCGGCCTAATCCTTTGAAGACTCTGGCCATTGCAGAGGCAGTGTGGTTGGATCTCTTGGGGCATGGGTCCCTGCCCCTACTTTGTCCCTGACCAATGGGGGGTCTTGAACAGGTCCAGGAATCTCTCTGAGGCTTGACTTTTTTATGTCTAAGCAGAGTTAATAATGTTAGTTAGGAAAATATTCATCCTTGGTGCTTGGTGAGTGTGAGAGATAATATTCTACGAAATAGCTAGCTAACAGCAAATTGGGGTCACTACGAAGCCACCATCAGTGGCTTCAATCAGTCACCCTGCACGGCCAATGTCCCAGCATGCAAGAGGCCTTGGGTTCAATTCCCCAACATCATCATCAGACACACACACACACACACACACACACACACACACAGAGAGAGAGAGAGAGAGAGAGAGAGAGAGAGAGAGAGAGAGAGAGAGAGAGAGAGACTTTCCTCCTTTCCTCCTTTTTCCACATCTCTAGTTCCTTCCCCTAGGCCATCTCTATTAGCACAGAACACGGTTTTATTTTATTTTGAGACAAGGTCTCATGTAGCCTAGCTTGGCCCTGAACTCATGAATTATAGCTGAGGGTGATCTGGAGTTTCTGATCTTCCTCCATCTTCCTCCCCAGTGCTGAGATCACAGGCATGTGCGCATGCTTTTGGTTATATATCTCCCATATTTGGACAAAACCCTCACTTGACCCTCTCATCCCTTCTATCCAGTGCTAATTCTCTGCTTCCATCACATCAAAACTTGCCAACAAGCCACCTCTGCTTCTATCTTCCAAGTCATTTTCAACACTTGCTGTGTAGCCACTGGGTTGGCGGGCGTTGTGTCCCGTATGTCTTTCTGGCTGCCCCAGCCAACTTGCTTCAACTTCTTTGTGAGCTAATCCAGATAGATGGATCCTCACGTCACAAAACTCACCTCTCCCTCCCTTTTCAGTACTGGGATTAAACCCAGGGCCTCCCATAAACAGACTGTGTCCCAGTTGTACCCATAGTCCTCTCCTTCCTAGAAACCATCCCCTGTTGTCTTCTGGACACACCTGGCTTCTTTCCTTCTCACTGGCCACTTCCTCCTCCCCGACAGAGGCTTAGACACGATATCGCACTATGTTGAATCTGCTTGAACTCTGGCTCAAATCTTCCTTCTTCCTGCCTTGGCCTCATCACAAGCAGCCGGGACAGCTAGGGAGCATACCCTGCACCCGGCTTCTCTGCCTGCCCATTTGGAGAATACAGGGCCTGGGACTGATTTCTCCTTTTCAACCCTAACCATGAGTCCCTACAGGTCACCCTGGCTCCCTCCCTGCAGACTATCCTGAGCTCACTCAGTTTCAAGGAGGCTCCACCCCTCAGTGGGCAGGAGAGCAGAGGTTTGGCAGCTGGGCCTTCGACCCAGCAGTCCTGGTTGATTTCTATTCTCTCTAGCTCCTGGCAGCTCATTCTGCAGCAAGCCTGGTTAATTTCACCTTCACAGGCATACCTCAAACAGCCCCACGTCTGATCCCCACTACCACTGGCTCATTCTAGCCTTGGGACCAGCAGCCTGGGTTCCCTGACTGCCTCCCACACAGCCTCTAAGAAGCCATTCTCAGCCCAGTGGTGGTAATGTACACGCCTTTAGTCTCAGCACTTTTGGACCAGAGGCAGGTGGATCTCTGAGTTCGAGGCCAGCCTGGTCTACAGAGAGAGTTCCAGGAGAGCCAAGGATACAAAGAGAAACCCTATTTTGCACCAGACAACCAAACAACCGAACAGAATCCATTCTTGGCCCATGACAGTCTGTTCTCTATCAAGCAGCAGAGAGGACCTTTGTATGTATAAAACAGGTTAATTAATTAATGAACTTATAGACAGGTTCTCCCTAGGTAGCCCAGGCTGGCCTCAAACTTACGTTCTTTCTCCCTCTACCTCCCAAGTGGATTACAGGTGTGAGCCATCACCCTGGGCTTCACTCAGATTTAAGTCTCTTCAGCGGCAGAAAACAACCCAAGCCCTTTCTACAGCCAAATAGGTAGCCAGGGGTATCCCAGCCCTCAGCTAATCTGTCCCTGCCCTCCTTCTCCTGCACACTCCCCAGTGGCCAGTCTCAGGGCTTTGCTTCCGAGCATCTGCTGTCCAGTCCCAGCCCGAGGCCTGTTCCAGAGTTTCCTCCTGCAGACGTCAGCTCAGACACTGCCTGGTCTCTGGGACCATGGTGACCTACGTCAGCCAGGTCCTCAGGCTCTGTGCAAGGTTCACCTCACTCGGTGTTGGTGGCTTCTGCTCTGCTCGTTGACTGTCTCTGTGTCTGTCTGCTCATGCCATTTCAGACTTCACAGTGGGACCTGTGTCTGCACACATCAACCTTCGAGGCTACGTCCATATCTGTCGCAGAGCCGGATGCATAGCTGGATCTCAACAGATACTTACTGAACAGATTTTTAAAAAAATCTAACACAAGTTTTCTTCTTAGTTATGGCTTCTATTGCTGTGATGAAGGACCATGACCAAAAAAGCCACCTGTGGAGGAGAGAGTTTGATCCACTCACAACTTCTGAATCACTGTCATTGAAGGCAATCAGGATGGAACTCAAACAGCACAGGAACCTGGAGGCAGGAGCTGGCATAGAGGCCGTGGAAGGGTGCTGCTTACTGGCTTGTGTTTCATGACTTGCTCAGCCGGCTTTCTTATAGAACCCAGGACCACGAGCTCAGGAATGATCCCACCCACATATGGAGGCATTTTCTCAACTGGGGCTCCTCTTCAATAACTTGTGTCAGGTAGTCACCAAAAACTAGTCACCAGAGCAGGCATGACATAAGATGACACAGCATGAACCTTCAGGGACAGTGTTTTGTCCCCACCACCTCTGTATTTCACTACACTTACCGTGCACCACTAGACTTTGAATAAAAAAAAATTTTTTTTTCTTAAAAAGAAACAGTCTCAAGTACCCCAGGCTGTCCCTAAACTTATTATATAGCCCAGGACAATTTTGAATTCCTAAACCTCTCTCTTCTACCTCTCAGTCCTGAGATTGATTGCATGTGCCACCACACCAGTTTCAGCAGTACTAGGGCTCAAACCCAGGACCTTGTGCTCACTGGGCAAACATTCGACCAGCTGAGTTCCAGGAGAGCCTTCAAATACACTGATTGTGCCTTAGCCTTGGGAAAGCCCAGCGTACCACAGCACATGCTGTAGACTGTGATACTGCTTCCCGTGTAGATCTTTGTCTCAGTCTCCAGCATCATTGCCTGAAGCCCTGGACTTGTCCAGATAACCAAGGGGCATACAGAAGCCTACTAGCCCTGGCCCTGTGCCATTTGGACTGCTCAATTCCAGAGACCTGTTGGAATATGGCTGCCCTGTTCAGCCTCTTGAGGATGGTCTCTGGATTCCAGGAACAGCGGAGAGTTGCTTTGTGTCTCTACAGGAAAATGAAAGGAGCCCTTTGCTATGAGTCTTTAGACACGTTACCAGTCCTGGCTGGCTTCCCTTTACCTGCAGAAAGAAGAAAGGTCAAGAAGGCCCTGGGAGACTGTGGTAACATGTGGGAAAACAAGGCCCAGAGAGGGACAGTTGGCTAAGGGTCCCATATGAGGGAAAACAGTCACCATAGAGTCTCAGAGGAAGGCTGGCATAGAGGGAGCCTAGCTGGTGTCCCTTGCCTGCTGTTCTGTCACAGGCTCTAGGACAAGGTCCCATTCTGAGCAAGAATTAGAAAGTGAGTCACCAGGATGGTTCCGTGGAACAGGAAAGTAGGGTCTCTGGCACCCCCAGGCCCTGCCCTTTTCCTCTGCTTCTTGGCCAAGGAATCTAGTGAGTCATGAGATTCCATTGAGGTGGGCTCAGGGCCAAACTCTGTGATGACAGGGGTAAGGGGTGGAGGGGTGATCCAGCCCTGCCCTCCTCCCTGCACCAAGTTCCTGTCTCCTGTGGACAGACAGACACAGACAGGCAAACAGCTACCTCCCGACCCCTGACCCCCAGCTCATCCACAGGCATCTAGCAGATAGGTGTTCACAAGTCAGAGAGGCTTTTAACCACATTCCGACACCAGCAGCTTACACAAACGGGCACTGGACACATGGACAGACCCAGGATAGTCACAGAGACACACACTGTCCACACAACTCTGAGGACACAGACACACAGGAGGATAGCACAGGTAAATTGGTAAGCAGGCAAGAACCAGAAGACAGCCAAAAGGTCCAGGCACGCAGGGACATAGCAACACACACACACACACACACACACACACACACACACTCACAGAGAAGGGTTGCTCTTGGCCAAAGGTAGACCCAATGCTATGGCCTCAGAACTGTGTGACTGACCCCATGAAGGCAGATACCCAGGCCTGTTTTGTTGAAGCCAGCCTCCTCCCAGAGGACAGGGTGTTGGCGATTCTGAGGAATCTATCTGCCTTGTGCTTTGATGGAGATTGAATAGGAAAGGGGAGCTTCCCAGCCAGCAGGATCTTGAGACTTGCCATACGACTAAGGGTGCCTCGGGAGAGAGAATACACTGGCTAGCCTGTGTTCTGGCTGTGTAACCTTGAATAAGTCTGCACTCACTTGTCCCCCGCACCCCCGCCCCGCCCACCTCCTGAGTTTCACATAGCATAAAATGGCCTTGAACAAGCAACACACCTGAACTTCTGATCCTTCTGCCTTTACTTCCTGAGTGCTGGAAATACTGACAGGTGCTACAGCTCAGGTGTGTGTGCGTGTGTGTGTGTGTTTGTGTGTCTCTCTGTGTACACGCATTAGAAGTATGAGGACGGCTTTGTGGACTCCATTCTCTCTTTCCACCATCTAGATTCCAGGGACTGAACTCAGGTCATTGGACTTAGTGGCAAGCCCTGTTACCCAGTGAGCCATTCTCAACAGCCCCACAGTTTTTTATACAATGCTGAGCTTGAGCCCAGGGCTCCATACATGCTAAGCAAACACTCTACCAAGGAAGCTGCATCCAGCTCACGTCTGTTCTCTTGAGCCTCAGTTTATCTTTTAGGCTTTGTGCTCTCAGGTCCTTGCAGGATGAGAATAGTTAGTTCTGTATGTTGGGTGCTTCTGCACCCTCTGGTGCCTCGCCACCCATGCCCCACAGCAGGGGGTAGCTCAGCCACAAGAATCCCTTGTACTGACTGCTCTCTCTCTCTCTCTCTCTCTCTCTCTCTCTCTCTCTCTCTCTCTGCAGAGAATGACAGCTAAGGAGGAGGGGTCGTGGAGAACTAAGAGAATCCGGGTGCTCCTGCTTGTCCCAGAGAAGACTGGGATAACTGTCTAGGTGTGGTGTCCTTCCTCCACCTAGAGAGCCCTCTGGCTCTGGGCCCAACCTGTTGGAAGAGGGAACTTGCACAATGGGGAGGCACAAAGTGACAGCCAGAAGGCCTCAAGGGACAGAAGCCCCATTGTGTGAGGGCAAGGCAAAGGTTAGAACAGAAACGGAAGGGGGCTCTGTAGGGGGCCCCAGCTGCCAGGGCCCTTGATGTGGGACCCGCCATGGGACCTTGTGCCAAGAAGGATGCCCTTGGGCCTGGTGGAGGGGGCAGTGCTGGGCAAGGTGCCCACCACACTGGGGAGGGCAGACCCCACAAGGGGCGGCTGGGTATGCTCAGACTCCGCACCGCACCCACCTCCTGGGGAGGAGCTGCCCGGGGCTCCCTGAGCCTTAGCAGTTTCCTGAATCATCCCTTGGGAATTCCTGTCATTCCTGGGAGCTGCTGTGGCTTGGAGTGGCCCCTAGCCCAGGGTCACTGGGACAAGGATGTGCATGGCTATTTTTCTTCCTGAAGGGCCTGGGGGGCGGGGAGTGGCTTAGAGATTTTTGCCCCTAGCTCTGGGTCCCTATAAAGTCCTGAGCTATGATCGTAGTTGCCTCTTTACACCGCCCCCCCCCACTCCCCCTTCCGTACACGTTTTCGGGCTCGTAAAATTGCTTGAAAGTCCTTCCTAGTATCGGTCCACAATCCTTTCTCCGTGAGTTGCAGTTCTGCTCCCTAAGAGATTTCCATTGACAAGGAAGACAATCGCATACACATTGTCCTTAAGCTGTTCCCTCGGAGCTAAGGGCTACTCCAGGTACCTTCTAGAGGGCCCCGCCCTCCCCTCCCACAGTCCGGGGTTGGGGCGGGTGCTGCGGGCAGGGCGGTACAAAAAGCGTCCCGCCCTGCACTCCTCACTTGACTCGGTCTGGCAGTCTCCAGCTTAGAGGCGGAGGCGCGCAGGGCAGCCTGGGTCCAGCCCACACCCCTCACCAGGTAGGGACTCTCCCTGATCAGAGGGCAGAGGGTGTAGAGAGAAGGAGCAGGGAGGAGGGGGCACACGGAGGGAGAAGGACTCAGGGCAGAGAGGCACAGGGGAGAGGGTCAGAGGGACGCAGAGAAGAGGGTCAGAGAGACGCGGAGGACAGAAGGGTGGGGGCATGCATCGGGAGGACAGAGCCGACAATCCAGCCCAGATGCGTCAGCGGGATAGAGGGACCAAGGGCAGGAGAGAAGAATGCATGTTGGAAATGTCAAGGTCCCATTTCCTTGTCCTTGACAGTCCCTAAACAGGTCAGGGAGGGGGTCTACTTCTTGCATATCCCCTTGTCCCATGAGTAGACTGACACCTAGTACTGCGTTTCCTCCCCCCCACCCCTGACTCAGGAATCAGGGTCCCACGCTTTGCTGAGCCTCCTGGGAAGGCTCCAGGACACGTGAAGGGAGACTCACCCTTGAAGTGTATAAGGGAGTCTCCAGAACCCAACACCTCTGACCCCTGACCTCTGTCCTCCCCTGGCCCAGGAGACACCATGTGGGGATGTCGGCTGGGGCTGCTATTGCTGCTGCTGGCTGGCCAGGCTGCCCTGGAGGCCCGGCGGAGCCGGAGCCGTTGGCGCAGGGAGCTGGCGCCAGGGCTGCACCTGCGGGGCATTCGGGACGCCGGTGGCAAATACTGCCAAGAACAGGACATGTGCTGCCGCGGCCGTGTGGACGAGTGCGCCCTGCCCTACCTGGGAGCCACCTGTTACTGTGACCTCTTCTGCAACCGCACCGTTTCTGACTGCTGCCCCGACTTCTGGGACTTCTGCCTCGGGATTCCACCTCCCTTCCCTCCCGTCCAAGGTGGGCACCAAGACGGCCGACCGGCCAGCAAGGCGGCCACCTTGTCAATCCCAGTCTCAGAGAGGCCCAGGAACAGGGTTGATAATAGACATTTCCAGGCTTTGAAAAATGTAGGAAAGAAATCCTCGCCCTATTTCCTGGCCCTCTGGAAGTCTCTTCTGTGGTCTTACTTGACTCTTTCAAGCAACACTGAAAAATAGTCCTGTTAGGCCCTAGGGCAGGGCAAACAGGCTCCAGCCCTATCTCTCAGTCAGTATGGGGAAGGTGGCAGCCCCGCCTGCTGACTCACCCTGGGACTGATAGAGCAGACAGAGGACGGCCAGGTTGTCATAGCCAGGCGATTTTACCCTCACTTAGGATTCTGTACCTCTGAGACTGGCCTGCACGTGCCCTTTTCCTGTCCCAGTAGGAGAATTACGGGAAGTCCTTCCTGCAACCTCCCACAGCCGGCTGGGCTTTGGTCTAAGGAGAACCCATGACTGAGTTGCTATGTCAAAATGCTGTGCCTTTTTAAGGGAGTTGCTTGCCTTCCCTGGGCTTTAGTTTCTTTCCTAAAACTCCTTCCGTGCCCATGGGCAAGTCCCAACTCATGTGAGTGACAAAGGGTACCAGGAATGTCATGGCTGGCATCCAGGTGAAATGACATGGACCCAAACGGAGTCCCTGAACGGCTCCTATGTGGCAGCCTGTGTGGGAACCCTTGGGTGCCCTAAGATATAGTTTGACTCTAGATTCCATTGGGTTGGGATTAGTGTGTGATTACCACCAGCTCGGGAGGTTTTGGGCTACTCGGCCTTAAGGATTTGGCCATCGCGTCTTTCCCTCTCTCCCTCCGGCAGGATGCATGCACGGGGGCCGGATCTACCCAGTCTTCGGAACCTACTGGGACAACTGCAATAGATGGTGAGTGTGAGAGACTGGAGTGGGCTCACTTTGAGCGCCGTGTGGCAGACAGACTTGGCACCAAACCCTGTCACCCACTTCCCGAGCTTGAGTTCATTTTGTTCTCCGGGCCTCGAGTGTTTTCATCTGTAATATGGAAACTTTCAAACTGACCACACCATCTCATATAATAAGATTCTAGTCACAAGCCTAGGAGTGGTCAGCCATCGTGACCTGGCTGGGGGCCACACCTCGGCCAGGAGTTTTTCCTCCACTCCTCCTCGTTTGGGCTGGCCACCCTCCCAGCTGGGCTTGCTGTCACAGGAGAGTCCAAGGGGACGCCAGGAAGGAAACCTCTGCAGCATCCGCTGTCATGGGCGGGATGAGGGGTCAGGGATGACTGAGCTGGCCGTCAGCCAGTGGCCTGCAGCAGGGCCTTCCCTGGAATGTGCCCTCTCCCTACCCTCAAACCCCTAGTTCCAGGCAGGGGGAGGAGGGGTCCATGGATAGCCCATCCTCTGTCTGATCTGGGAAGCAGAGCAGGTGGGAGCTATGGAGGCCTTACTGGAAACATCAGGGTCTCTGCTGCCCTGAGCCTGCCCCACCCCTCCCTCTGACTGAACTGGGAGGCCCCGGGGAGAAGGAAACTTTTCGGAATGTGTTATGCATAGCTATTCGCTTTGCCTCACTGGGTGAGGGGTGCCAGGGTCACTGTGGGAATGGGGACCATGCGTGCGTGTGTGCGTGGGTGAGGGCTGGCGTGTGTCTGAGTGAGGGAGGGTGTGTGTGTGCTCAGAAGGGCGGGGTGTCTGCAGAATTCTGCTGTTCTGATAGGGCGGCTGCCAAGGGGTTAACGTTTCCATCGCTATCCCAGGCCCCTCTGGAATGCTGGGACCTGCTGCTACCAGTCCTGTCTAGACCTGCTTGAACAGCCCTGGGGCTCATGAGATGGTAACTGGAAAGCCTTAGCTGACCCCTTCAGGACAGGTCCTGGTAGCTGAGTGGCCCAAGTATCCCACTTGAGAGTGGAAGATTGTCTATGTGCCTTCCAGGCTGGACATCACCACCAGGGACTCAGCTGCAGGTCATGTTGAGGGGTGTTGAGGAAGGTAAAAGAGGGGACCTCCCTACCCCCACAGCCCCCTCCAGCTCTCTTGAGCACCATCCGCAGGCTTCAGGGCTAAAGAGCCAGCCATATTGGGGCTTGGCTCCCCTCAAAGCTCCTTATAAGGTGGCATTGGAGGCGGATGCCCTGGGGTGCCTGGAAGGAGGCTGGTTAGCATCTTGTAATAGCAGAGTTATGAGCTTGTAAAAACATTGTAGAATCCCTAGAATTCAGGCCTCCAGCTGATGCCTAATTACTGAAGACCTACTGTGTCGCAGGCACTGTGTTGGGCCCAGGAGGTACAGCTAGCTGGAAGAAGACAGACATGGGCCTTGACCCATAGGAACTTGTAATCTCACAGAGAAGGTCACAGAAAAGCAACAGACACACAATGTCACACCGAACTGCCATGGCTGTTACATAGGGAGAGAAGATAAGGGAGACCCTGGCTTTACGACTGACGAAGTATAAGACAAGCAAGGGACGTATGCACGGGGAGGGGTACCACTGAGGGGAAGAAGAGAGGGAAGTGAGCATTTCTTGGTGGGACCCTCAAGCATCGGAGACTGGAGAAGGTTCAGCCATGTTCCAGTTTCTGAGCATCTAAGGGAAGTTCCTTCAAGACCTCTAACTGCAGTCACTCCTGGATCTGCCTGGCCTCAGAGCATCTGGGGCAGGCATTGCTGAGTGAGCCAACCTGGTTTGGCATCAGAGGAAGGGCGTGAAGATGGGTTCATGACATGTGTCTTTGGCATGCACTGATGGGGTACATGTCAGGTTCACTGTAGACCTCAGCCCCTGACCTTTAAGATGAGGACGGAGTGAGGAGCAGACCAGGGGAAGGCTGGGTGGCTTTAATCTGAGATGCCATTACACATCTGGAGGTGTGGTCAGCTGCACATGAGCTGTAGAGCAGGAGGAGGGGGGCCCAGGGTTCTTGGTTTGTTAACAATGAAAGCCGAACACACCCACAATGGGTCAAGCTCTTCAGAGGCCTGCCACGGAATCCCTGGAAAGTGGTACTAGGCATTGTCCTCGCTTTGCTGATGAAAGCATAGACAGAGAGGGTGGGGCTCTTAAAATAGCCTCCCCAAGACCACAAAACAGGCCAGCAGGACTAGTCTATGGCCACTTGGAGATACTGCCTCAGTCTTTCATGCACTCAACAGCTATATACTAGTATGCAGGTCCATAATCCCAGCTATGCTGGATGCTGAGGCAGGAGGATGCCAAGTCCAAAGGTAGCTGGAACTCCAGAGTCATTTCCATAACTTAGTGATACCCTGTCTCAAAAGACAGTCAAAAGTGCACTGGGACCATGGCCCAGGGACGGGCATCTGGTAAACAGCCCTAAGGCCTGGGTTCAGTCCCAAAGACAATACAAAGTAGTGTTTACTGGATGGTCACCACTTATGGGTCCCCCACCCCCTCAGAATGGGGATAAGCGGGCCGAGGATGGAGCTCAGTCAGCAGAGGGCCAGCCAAGTAGGTAAGAAGCCCTAGGTTCCATCCTCAGCACCACCGAAAACCTGACGTGGCGGTGCAGAGGCAGGAGGATCAGAAGTTCAAGACTGTTCTGGGGTAACATAGCGAGTTCAAGGCCAGCTTCCGATACATGAAAGATGCTGAAAGAAAAAAAAAAAAGACGGGCTGGGTGAGGGGGATGAAAACAGTATAAATGCCAGTAGGACACCAGGTATCAGTGGCTAAGGGACGCTGTGAGGCAGGGATTGGGGTAGAAGGTATGGAGACCACTGAGCTTTAAAATAGACAGCCAACCAAAGAGTATAGGCTCGCCCGAGCCCCTGGCATGTAGGTAGCAGAGGACTGCCTTGTCCGGCTTCAGTGGGAGAGGAGGAGCCTAATCCTGTAGAGACTTGATGTCCCAGGGAAGGGAGATGCTGGGGGTGGAGAGTGAGGTGAGGGGGGGAGCACCCTTTCAGAGGCAAAAGGGAGGAGGGATGGGTAAAGAACTCATAGAGGGGGGGACCAGGAAGGGGGTACATCTGAAATGTAAATTTAAAAAAGAGGGAGTATAGAAAAAAAAAGCCGACAAGAGAAGTCTACTCTGGGAGGTGACATTTGAAGAGCATGAGTGGGAACTGAGGTAGATGTGGGGGGAGAGCCGCTCAAAGGCCCTGGGCAGGAGTCTGGCAGATGTGACTAACCACTCTGGTTAGAGTCCAGGCCTGGGAGGAACAGGGGTCAGACGGAGAACAGATCACATAGCGCTTGTCACCGTGAGGGACTCTGGCTCTTTTTCTGTGGTGCGAAGCCAGTGGAGGGTTGGAGCAGAGGCGTGACGTTCCTCAGGCTTAGCAGGATGGCTGTGGCCACCAATTTAAACATTCACGTCAGGCATGTGGGGTGGCGTCAGGCAGAGGGTGGAACAGGGAGACAGCAGCAGCAATCAGGTGAAAGGTGGCTGGACAGAGGTGACCCTGGAGAGAATGAGGCATGGTCTGGATCCCGAGTGCACTGGATCAACACGTGAGGGGTCAAAGGTGACGCCAGGCTTTGAGTCTGAGCTGCAGGAAGTAACAAGATCTGGAAGTCACTCTGATCCACATTAAGCAGATGCCGATACCCTCTCACAGTGGAGACGTCTGGACAGTGGAGATGAAGCCAAGAATTGTGAACTTGACTTCCAAAGCCTCCAGGCTGGGAGGGATCAGTCAGGGGTTCCACTAGAGTGCCTGGCTTAGAATCCAGGCCTATGTGGACCTCTGGGGCTCCACAGGCCCCCAGCTCCTAGTCACGGTTTCTTTCTTTCTCCTTTCCAGCACCTGCCGTGAGAAAGGGCATTGGGAGTGTGACCAGGAACCATGTCTAGTGGACCCAGACATGATTAATGCCATCAACCGGGGCAACTACGGGTGAGAGACCCTGGGCATCACGGGGCACACAAGGGTACATGTATGTCCACATATATGATCATCAGACATGGTCATTGTGCTAGGCACACACGCGGGGATTGACTTGTTTCCCTTGTGGCCATCACACTTAGCTCCAGGGCTTCTGGCCTTGACCGGTCTGTGACTTCCTTTCTCTCCTCCAGGTGGCAGGCTGGGAACCATAGTGCTTTCTGGGGCATGACCCTGGATGAGGGCATTCGCTACCGCCTGGGCACAATCCGCCCGTCTTCCTCTGTCATGAATATGAATGAGATTTATGTAAGTCCATTCTTGCCCACATTTCTACCATCTATCTCCCAGTGGGTTATGATGGGGATGATGCACCTCTTCTTGCCCTGCCAAGGGCCTAACCTCCAGGATGAGGCTGCGTGTCCTTGGGCATATCACTGCCTTCTCTGGTAGGACTGCGCTTCTAACCCTTCTGATGCTTGCAGTAGCCCCTCCTGCCTCAGCCTGGGAAAAATGCTGTTGGGTCCAGTAGAGCTGGATCAAGACCCAAGGGGCCAGGGGGTCATCTTGGTATTTTAGGAAAAGAGGGACAGACAGCTCTGGCCAGAAAGCAACAATTCTCGGAAAAAATGCCGACTCAGTGAAGCCTCTAGGGAGGAGGGGGGCTTCTGTTTTTCCACCAATCCCTGCCAGTCAAAGGGAGAGTGGGGGCAGGTAAAGACTCCCATGCAGCAGGCCTGGGCGGGGTTCTGCTGTCCGTCAAAGCAAACAGGGAGAGGCCAGGGGACTTCTGCTCAAGGCCAGGGTGACCAGCCCCTGGCCCTGCCTTTCTCCCTGGGGCTGCTTGCTATTTTCTGCTGTTTGTCTTGGCGGCCTGCCTGGTCACGGGACCTTACTGTTTCTTCCCACCCCTGTCCTTTGGGGTTTGGAGGCCACTGCCGTAGCAGGAAGGAGGGTGTGGCTGATCAGAAGGTACAGAAGAAAGCGGCAGGAGAAGAGAGTGGGACACGGGTGGCTCTGGCCACAGTGTCTCATTACCCACGTGTAATATTTGGGGAACTCTGAACAGTACTGATTATTCCACTCAAGTTCTAGCTGGAATTAACGGGCATGCCCCCCCCAACCCCCAGAAGCAAGGCAACACCAGATCGGAATGCTGAGGGCTCTGGACTCTCACTGTGCCTCCAAAGAGTGGGCTCGTGGGATGGCAGGACCATGCTAGAAAGCACGTGGAATCGCCATTGTTTTACAGACGGTGCTGGGCCATGGGGAAGTGCTACCCACTGCCTTTGAGGCTTCCAAGAAGTGGCCCAATCTGATCCATGAGCCACTGGACCAGGGCAATTGTGCAGGTTCCTGGGCTTTCTCCACAGCAGGTGTGTCCAGGGGCAGGAGCTGCCACCAGAGAGGAGGGCCAAGGCCTGACTTCTGACAGCACTTTCTGCCTTCCCCACCAGCTGTCGCCTCTGACCGAGTCTCCATCCATTCTTTGGGACACATGACACCTATCCTTTCACCGCAGAACCTGCTGTCCTGTGATACCCACCACCAGCAGGGCTGCCGAGGTGGGCGTCTCGATGGCGCTTGGTGGTTCCTGCGGCGCCGAGGGTACGCGCACAGGGGTTGTGGGTGGGAGACGATAAAGCACCCTGTAAAGCCTGGGCTTTGTGGTGCCACGGCATTATGGCTCTTGCTTCCTTCTCTAGGGTGGTGTCTGACAACTGTTACCCATTCTCTGGCCGTGAGCAGAACGAGGCCAGCCCCACTCCTCGCTGTATGATGCACAGCCGCCCCATGGGGCGGGGCAAGCGCCAGGCCACTTCCCGCTGCCCCAATGGTCAGGTTGATTCCAATGACATCTACCAGGTCACACCTGCCTACCGCCTGGGCTCTGATGTAAGTCTAAACACGGGGAGGGAGCAGAAGCAAGAGTTGGGGGTTTGGTCGGCTAAATCTGACACTGATGGACCTTCCTCTCCAGGAGAAGGAGATCATGAAAGAGCTAATGGAAAACGGCCCCGTTCAAGGTAAACATCTCCAGGCTTTCCTTGGTTCCGGAAACTTCCTGCTAGAGGTTAGGTGCAGGGCCTAAGAGGTCTCTACAGTTTAAGGTACCAAGCACAGTTGTTAGAGGAGTGGAGGGGCCATTACCCCTTCTTTGCAGGAAGCCCCTAGCTAAGTCAATGTCTAACGTGAGGCTCTGGCGTCTGGATGCTCAGGTTAACAGGCTGAGCCCTGTCTTTGTCTCTGCCCACAGCCCTCATGGAAGTACACGAGGACTTTTTCTTGTACCAGAGTGGTATCTACAGGCACACACCTGTAAGCCAGGGGAGGCCGGAGCAGTACCGCCGACATGGGACTCACTCCGTCAAGATCACAGGGTGAGGTTCCTAAGGGCACATGTGGCTAGGAGCCGTGGCGTTTACACTGGGAATTCTTTGAAAATCTTTGTGTTCTCTGCCAAGCTGAGGCTGCTCCTCCCTCATCCCATTGCCAAAGAGGAAACAGACACAGAGAGGAGGGGCTGTTTGCAGGGGCGCATGGACCATGGGGAGCTTTGAAGGGTGTCTGGAAACAGTGAAACTGTCCCCTTGAAATAGAGAATTCAAGAGTTAATGGGGGGGGAACGGGGGGAAGCACATCCGGGATCACAGCACTGAGATGTGGGCAGAAAGATTAGGAGTTAAAAGGCCGCCTTTGCCTGTGTAGTAACTTCACAGCCTGTTTGGACTACGTGAAACCTTGTCTCAAAACACAAACTTGTCCCAGCTCTGGCCAACCACTGAGTGACAGGCTGTGCAGAGAGGGACAAACACTCATCAGGCCCTTGGCTATGCTCAGATTTCAGAAGCCACAGGCTGTGGCTTAGGGGTGCTGCATTCTAGATGTTGAGACCCCGTGCAAGCAACGCCCCCTCTCCCTCTTGCTTTGCTAGGTGGGGAGAAGAGACGCTGCCAGATGGAAGGACCGTCAAGTACTGGGTGAGTCTCTGGTGGCAGACTGAGTCCCAATACCCCTGTCCTTCTGGCCCCTCGCCCATCCTTTGCCTCATTCCTCTTTCTTCTTCACTCCCAGACTGCTGCCAACTCGTGGGGCCCATGGTGGGGTGAGAGGGGCCACTTCCGAATCGTGCGTGGCACCAACGAGTGCGACATTGAGACCTTCGTGCTGGGCGTCTGGGGCCGCGTAGGAATGGAGGACATGGGGCACCACTGAGTCTCAGCCACTAAGCTAGGTGGGATCCACAGCCACGGAAGAGGCCTTGGGGACCACGCCCAGTGAAGCCTTGGGTCCACTCCGGGACCAGGTGCTAATCCCCTCAGACTCAGATCCGCGCTAAGGCAGAACCCCACCTGGGAGCCAAAGGCGCACGAGGCTGGCGGAAGCCCGTAGACATCACAGCCGGAACTGGAAAGGGCCCGGTTGGAAACTGCAGGGAATATAGATCCCAGGCCCCTGGTCGGCCTGCCCAAGACCACGGGAGCTAAGACATCCCAACCTCTTCATCCTCCTACCCATCCTCTTTCTCTTTCTCATCTTCTCGTTCTCATTCTTTTGATGGGTTCTGCCCATCTCCCCTGCCTCCGTTTCGCCTGTACCTTTCCATCCTCAGTACTTTCCTATTCTTTAAAGATATTTATTTTTCTTTTCATTAAAATAAAACCAAAGTATTGATAATTACAGTGAGTGGGAGTCTTCAAGGTGAAAAACAAAACAAAACAAACCACGTCAGAGCTGGGGTGCCCCATGGCTAGACAACAGAAAGAACTGCCTGAAAGCTGGAAACAAGGGTAGAGCTTGTGCTCCCAGCACTTGGTAGAGACACAGGGATCTGAGTTCTAGGTTACCGCTGGATTAGATAGCAAACTCGAGGACAGCCTTGGAGAGTGTGAGAACCTGACAGAACGGGGAGGGGGAGGGATGGGAGAGAAGGATTTGCACATCGCTGGGTGGCAGGCAGGGGTGAGCAAACAAGAAATCTTAGTGTCCTTCCCATTACCATCCTCGGTGTCCAGCCACTTGTAGGAGGGACACGGATAACATGACCTCTGACCTCTGGAGAATGTCTGCCCTGGCTTAGGAAGGACCTTTCAGATGCTGAGTCAGCACTGTATTGACAAAATGGGAGGGCGTGGCCCAGCCCTTCAGTTAATAGAAGTAATCCAGTAGGCAGGGCTGACCCTCGCCTTTCCCTGCTGCTGAGACAAGCTGGGCTTGCCTGACAGCCTCTCTCTGCTGTACATCTCCAGACTGCCAGTGTCTAATAGCTGGTGGTAAGCAACCCTTCCCTCCCCTCCCCTCCCCTCCCTCTGCCCTTCCCCTTCCCTCTCCTCTCCCCCTCTTCTCTCCCCCTTCCCCTCCCCCCACCCCCTTTCTCCTCTTTCTGTCAGGGTCTCCTATGATCAGAACTATTCTGCCATCCTGGGTGCCAGCTTAATTTCAAGGACCCAGGGACCAGTGTGACGAGCCTCCTACCCTGTGGTGCACACCTACAATCGCAGTACTTGGTGCAGGAGGTTACAGAGCAAATTCAAGGCCAGCCTGGGCTACATGAAACTCTGTCAGATACGATAGCCTCAGGTCCTCTCTGCCTCAAATGATGAGCATACACCCAGACTGTTGGCTTGCAGGCGACTCCTCTAGGGTCCTCCCATTTCCTCTCTCTCTGTTCCTACATGTTCCTGTCCAGTCTCCCCCCTCACCCCCCCCCTTCTGTCCTTTCTGTTCTCCTCTGTCCCCACTCCTCGGCCCTCATGGCTCTGCTTCCGTCTGTTGCATGGAGTGATCTCAGGGGACACCTTAGCATGGACCCGCCAGGCACCCACACCCCACTGCATTTCAAAACACAGACTACAGTCACATTCTGGTCCCCAGTCCAGACACGCTATCCTGCCACTCACCTCTGCTCTACTCCAAAGCCAGGGCCTGGATTCTTTAGTCACATGGTACCTGTGAAGACTGACTGATAGGTAGGGTGCCGAGCAAGGGATGCCCCCCAACGCCCGCCCAGCACGGACTAGACATTTCCTCCCACAGCTCTCCACTGCCTGCCCTCTCACCTAACGCTTGCCTGGGTATCCGCACTAGAAGCCCCTAGACTCTAAGCCCTAGAGGGAGACTAGGCCTGAACTGTGAGTTAGGTCCTTGTTCTTCCACGGGTAGGGTCTCAAGTAGCGAGTACCCCAAGCAGTCCTCGAACTCTCTACGGATAATGACCCTGAACGTAAAGATCCTCCTGCCTCTACCTCCCAAATACTGAAATCAGCATCAGGCACCACTGCACCCTGCTGACCTTTGCCCCACTTCTCTTCCAAAACTAGCTGTGGGTCCCTCTGACTGTTGATGCCAATAATGTGCATGGAGCTGTCTGGAGGGTCCGGGAAGGGAGCCCCTGAGTCACCGGTGAGGTCCTCATGCGAGCCCTGGCAGGCCCCCGGGCCCAGGCCCCCAGGCATCACCTGAAAGGAATGCAGGGCAGCCCGATAAGCTGTCGCCTTTGTCTCATTTCCTGTTTGCCAGGACGTCCCGAGCCCTTGGCCCTGGTCAGTCAGCTGGACTCAAGGCCCAGGGCAACCTTGGGACAGCACAAGCGGGGAGTCCCGAGGGGGCGAGCACGCCTTGTCCTCCCGTCCACAGCTGCAGCCCAAGACGCACCCGATGGAAAAACCCCTGTCCGGGGAGAGGCTGGAAATTTCTGCCAAAGGTCCTTTGGCGGAAACCGCAGGGGGCAGGGAAGGAAAGGAGAGGGAAATGAGATGTAGCCGGGCCTGCAGGCTGAGGCTCCGATGTGCCCCAAGACCCCTGAGGATTCTACACAGCCCTACCTGCACCTCTTCTGAACTGGAGGAGGGCGGGGCTGGGGGTGGAGGAGGGCGGGGCTGGGGGGTGGAGATGGGAGACCTCAGCAGGTGTCCTGTGCCACCAGTTCGAAGCTACCCCTGTTCTCTGCATTACTGATGGGTGTAATGCCAGGCTAAGGCAAGCCTCGAGTGCCCCTCCCTCCCAGTGGACCTCTGTCCTTAAGTGAGTATAAATAAACTCTTCCAACCCCATCCCCCACCCTTCGCTGTGTATCCTGAGGCTAATCACATCCTCTCTGTTCTGGCCAGAACTCTTTAGACAGAGTCTAAAGAGTCTGTATCAGATCCACATAGCTGGGTGTAACTTATATCAGGTTAGCTTGTCTTCAACGGAGATAACATACTGCTCAGTGCTCAGAACCTTTTGGTTTTTGTCAGGGTCTCCTGTAGCCCAGGCTTGCCTCAAACTCTCTATGTAGCTAAGAATGACCTGAACTTCTGATCCTCCTGCCCAGTTAATGAGGTGCTTGGGGATCAAGCCCCGAGCTGCGTGTATGCTCTACAAACACTTGACTAACCGAGCTTTGAAGCTCAGGAAACAGTAAAGCCATGATCACTTGAAGGAAACGGATGTGACCATGTATAAGATTTTCATAATGAGCTATACATTTGCTGAGTGTGTTGCTCGCAGATGTCTGCAAACAGGCTGTTTGGGATATTTTACATATATTACCTCATTTGAGTCTTTACAATAAACAGTTTCTGGGGCTGAGTAGATGGCTCAGCCCTTAACAGTGAAGTGCCTGGTGCTCTTGAAGAGGTCCCAGATTCGGTTCCCAGCACCCTCAGCAGGCAGCTCACAACCACTTGTAACTCCAGCTCCAGAGGGTCCAATATCCTCTTCTTTTGTTGGGCACCCACACACTTGAGGCACATACCACACACACACACACACACACAAATAATTTTTAGTTTCTTTTGCATTTAAACAGAGAATGGAAGTTAGTGACAGTCTTAACCTTGGTAAGTAGGGGAGACAGGATCCAGGGTGTCTCAATCCTCAGACATATCTGGTCTGGACTAATTTGTAGTTGAGATGGGTGGAGAGGGGCTGGGAAGGATGGCTTAGTTCACAAAGCCCTTGCCATACAAACATAAAGACAAGAATTCTGATGCCCAGCACCCACATAACAGCTTGTAGGCAAGCGTGATGGCTTGCCTGTGATCCCAGTCCTCCCAGGATGGAGGCAGAGACAAGCGATCCCAGAGGGCCAACTGGCTAGCATTACAGAAATCAGTGAGTTTCTGAGCTTTAGGCTCAGCAAGAGTCTCTGCCTCCATAAAGTGGGAGTGCCCAGTGTTAGCCTCTGGCCGCACACACCACACACATGTAAACATATATACACACATATGTATACACACACACATACATACAAATACACACAACACAGACGCAGAATATCGATAGTCCAACACCCTTTCCCAATCTTTTTACCTGCCTGGAACATTCTTGCTCATCCTTGAAAACCTAGCTTATATGTCCCTCCTCTTCCCTCCTCAGCAATACTTGTCCTGACTGCCCCCTTCTGAGTCTACCGCATCATCTGATATAAGCTCCCAGGCACAGAGGATGCACTTGCTGACAACTCCCACAACACAGCGGGGCAGGATCTCTCTTATCTCAGCTCTAACCTCTGCAGCTCCCAGTATGGTGCTTGGATTTCATTCTGGTCTCCTGAGGGACTCGGCAGGGTCCTGAGGCACCTGACTCAAATCCCACCAACCTTTGTAAAGCTCTGTCATTTCAAGAGAAGTGAAGCACCCTATCCCGCTGATATCTTGCCAAACCCTATCCCTGCCTGGTGTCCATTTAGGGAAAGGAATTCTTGTGGTGTGAGCTGCAGTGTGGGCCAGGCCTTGGGACTAAGCACTGTCCCATCAGCTCTCCGGGTCCTGTCCGTGCTGTGTGAGGAAGCAGAGCTCTTGAAAGCCAAAGCCAACCAGCTAGGGACTCCAGGAACTTAGCAGACTGCTACCAGCATCAGCATCCCAATACTGTTAGATATCTGAGTCCCATTCTCTCTCTCCGCCCCTCCCCACCCCTGCTACCTTTTAATTTACATTTATCTAACCGTGTGTGTGTGTGTGTGTGTGTGTGTGTGTGTGTGTGTGTGTGTGTGGAGAGAGAGAGAGAGAGAGAGAGAAACTGGGTGCCCACATGGAGGTCAGAGGACAACCTGTAAGAGTTGATTCCTCGCTCCTGTGTGGGTCCTGGGGCTGGAATTCATATTCTCAGGCTTGGCAGTGATCAGCAATCTCCTTTACCTGCTGAGCCACTTTGCAATCAGCTGTTTTCTCCTTTCCCTTTAGAACAGTCTTCTGAGAAGAAGGGCAAGGGGCCAAGGACCACTCCTAAGCCTCTAGCCCAAAGCCATTTTCTTTGGATTAGTTTAGCTCTAGCCCCGTGTCTACCCATAGGCCAATCACATATGGACAAGGGACAAGGTCACAGACCCTTAGGGAATCACCACTCTCAGAGGAGATCTCCAAGGACAGAGAAGTCTACTGTCCCCCTGGAATACTGAACAAAGGACAACGAGTGTCCACAACAGCCAGGAACAACTGTTGAGTTACCGTAACTCATAGGGAGAAAAGATAGAGGCTCAGGAGGGTTTGGCTTGGCAAACACTGCTGAAGGAGCCAGGAGTGGACCACACAGCCTTCTGATGAACTTGAAGTTCAATCCGGAGAGATGATGCGTGCCTCAGTTTCCCTCAGACAACCCCCCTGGCCCATGATGGGTTTGACTTTTACAATTCCATCTACATGGTGAAATCACTGGAGAGAGAGAGAGAGAGAGAGAGAGAGAGAGAGAGAGAGAGAGAGAGCAGCTTTAGCAGGAGTATCCTGCTTCCTGCTCCGTGATCCTTCGCCATGAGGTGAGGTGGTTATCAGACTCTAGTATGTCCGTCATTCCTTCCTGAGGACACATGCTATAGATAGGACTGTCTGTCCTTTCTGTACATGGAGGAAACTGAGGCAGGGTTGGAAATAGGAGACGGTGAAGTGATGTGCCAACATCACAGAGCTCAGAAGGAATGGATGTGATATTATGACACATCTTGCTTTTGTTGTGGCTTATGACCCCTGTCCCATAGGCTAGTCACAGAAACCAATCTCTTCTCCCTAGGCACTTGAATTTTTTCCACACCTTCTGGTCTTGGGGCTAGCCCTAAAGGAATTGTTTAACCTACCCTTATCCAAAAGTAGGTGATAAGACTGTCATTCCTGTCTCAAACTCTGGAGCAAGACGTGCCACACAGAATGGCTGAGAACAAACAGGCAATCAGGTCGGGCTGGTTTTCAGCACGTAGTCTCACCAGCATCAGATATGCAGTGAAGGCTCCAGAAACCTGAAAGGTCAGAGATCCAGACAGCTTCCGAGAGGTCCTTACACACCTCACCTCAAGCATCTCCTCATCCCTGTCCTCTGTGACAATATTTGTAATAGTTTGCTCAAAGTGTTTCCCTAGTCTGGGGAGATGGCTCTGTCAATAAAGGGCTTGCCACGCAAGCACAGGGACCCGAGTTCAAGCCCTCAGCACTCACACAAACAGCTGAGAACTAGCATTGAAGAAGCAGAGACAGGTAAACCTCTGGAATTCACTGGCTAGCCAGCCTAGCTGAATCCATGATCTCCAGACTCGACAAGACACCCTGCCTCAAAAAGTAAGGTGGAGAGCGGTTGAAGAAGATACCTGATGCCAACTTCTGGTACAAACATACACACACATACACACACACACTCACTGTGTTTCAAGTTCTGTCATCTTATTGGGGGGTGTTGGCATGCTACACAAGTGTTCTGCCATAGAGCTACATTCCAGCCGTTGGTGACAGCCCTGATGTGAAGACCAGCTTGGCCTCTTGCTTCAGACTTCTGTGTGCTGATATCATAAATGTGTGCCATCCAGTTCTACTGCATGGACCTCTTAAGCAAATGAATTGAACTTAAGGATGGGGTCATAGGAACCCTGCCTCAGAGCCTGTCCATCTAAAGCACAGATGACTCTAGGTATGGTGGCCCACGCCTGTAATCCTAGCAGTTGGGAGATGATGAAGGATGAGAAATTCAAGGTCCTTCTTGGCTTGTGATGAGTTCAAAGC
Source organism: Grammomys surdaster (assembly GCF_004785775.1). Taxonomy (NCBI): domain Eukaryota; kingdom Metazoa; phylum Chordata; class Mammalia; order Rodentia; family Muridae; genus Grammomys; species Grammomys surdaster. Next base: position 3,298,666 of record NW_021621113.1, on the reverse strand, counting down.
CAGCCAGGGCTACACAAGACCCCATTTCAAAAAACAGCAACAACAGAAACAAACAAAACCACAAAGGTCCAAGCAAATAAACTCAGAAGTACAGATAAGACAACCTGGGGTTGGTGGTAATCATCTAAAGTGAGGTGCTGTGCTCTCCAGGGGACACTTTCTGTAGGTGAAAGGTCAAACAAATCAGAGGACAGCCAGAGGTTGTTTCTTCTGAAGAGCAGTTAAGCCCCCACATCTTTAAAAAGTTTTTTAGATAATTTATTTTATTATTTTAGGTTTATGAGTGTCTTTCTTGTATGTATGTATGTATGTATGTATGTATGTATGTATGTATATGATATGCATGTCTGGTGCCTGTGGAAGTCAGAAGGCATCGAATTCCCTGGGACTGGAGTTACAGATGATTGTTAGCACCATATGGCTGCTAAGAATCAAACCTGGATCCTCTACAAGAGCAACAAATATTCTTAACCACTGACCCATCTCTCCAGCCCACCCTTCCACCTTTGAGAAACTTTACAGAGTCTTGTGTTGGTTCCTGTGCTGTGAGTGCACAGTCAGGGAAACTGAGTCAGCCCAAGGTTTTTATTTCTATAGTAAGGAAATCTCATTGGTCAGACTTCAAAGCCTGAACAACAATCCGCCCCCAAATACACACAACTACAGTCCAGCTTGGACCAAGCAGGTGCTTTGGCCTCCAGCTGTGCAGATTCCAAATCCTGAAATCTGGGGCTCAGGGATGCAGTTGACCAAGGTGCTACTTGAAGAAAGGGGCAGTGGCTTTGATTGAGCAGGGGCTGCGGGGAGCCCCTCCTCCAAGAAACACCCCTCACACACACACTCACCCACACATATGCATACCAGTTATCCACTCTTGGATATCCATCCCCATCACAGAAGAGGTGCCCTCCTCCTGCCCCTTCCTGTCAGTTTTCAGGACACCATCTCTGCGTTTAAGATTCTTATTTAAGGCAGCGGTACTATTTTCTTTTCCTTTTTTTCTACATCATTTATTTTTATTTTATGTTTGTGCATGGCTGTGTGAGTGTGTCAGAAATCCTGGAATTGGAGTCACAGTTATGGGTGCTGGGAATTGAACCTAGGTCCTCTGGAAGAGCAGTCAGTGCTCCTAACTGCTGAGCCATCTTTCCAGGCCCCCTTCTTTCTCTCTTTTTTAAAAGTTTAATTTAATTTAAAAAAAATTATGTGTATGTATTTTTCATGCATGTGTGTCTTTGTACCACATATGTGCCTGGCGAGAGTAGAGACCAGAAGGGGCATCAGATCCCCTGGAATTAGAGTTATGAGTGTCCATGTCGGGGCCAAGACTTGAACTTGGGTCCTTTGGAAGAGCAGCCAGTCTTGTAACTGCTGAGCCATCTCTTTAGTCCAGACAGCATTGTCTTGTGAGAGAATAGGAGAGAGGAAATTCTACAATTCACACCGGAAAGCCAGGGGCACGTGATCTTACCTCAGTGCCTTCTGGCAGCTAAGTCCACTCGTCACTGCCACAGCAGAGGGGAACAGTGCAGAAGTCACCTGTGCAGAGTCTCTGAACCGAGTACAGACTGTTCACCGTGCTTCACACGTCTTCCTGGTTGAGTCATAGCCACTCAGAGAGGCCAGGTCACTGACACAGGGGGAAAACAGGAAGGGGCAGAACTGACCATGGGTCTCAGCCTCTGTGGGCGCTGGAGGCAGAACACTGCTGAGACCCCACTCTGTTGTTCTTGCTAAGGTGCCTTAGCCAGACCAGAGAGGGTCCATGTTTGATCCTGAGGGCTCCTCCTCCTATGGCACTGTCCTGTTCTGCTTCCATTCAGTGTCCTCATCCTTGTCCCCTATGTGTCCCCAGAAAACTGCCCAGGTCCAGGCAGGCCCGTGCTGCAGCTCCAGCTGTACCAGACTCCCCAAGTGCACGTCTCACTCCAAGTTCCCAGTCAGTAGGGTTGGAACAGCATTTCTGCTGTCCCTGCATGGGAGTGGCCCTAGACTGGGGCTCTACTGAAGGATGAGGGGACTTAAAGAAGGAAAGTCAAGCCCAGTATGGTAATTCAATCCTATAGCCCCAGTGCTCAGGAGGTAGAAACAGGAGGATCAAGAGTTCAAGGCCATCTTCCACCAAAGAACGAGTTTCAGGCTAACCTAGACTAGCCAACCATAACAATGAAGAATGAGAACAGAGATGGATCAAGTCACCCAGGGGCCAGGCTTACTCTGGAGCCTGCAAAGCTGCAGAGACCCATCTGTAGCATCTTGTGACAAAGATAAGTCACCAGGATCCAGACAGGTAAGAGACATTCCAGGCCAGCAGAACAGTGGCCATTGCAGGGCCTTGGTCCTAATAGCCACAGGGAAGGGCTTTGAGTAGTGTCTTTCCTCATTGCTGGATAGAGCTAGGGTGTCAGCCTCAGATGCCTTGGGATCAGGCTGAGACAAGGATGGGCTTTGGGGGGTTCGGAGCGTAGAGTGGTGAGGCTCATGTCCAGGTTGTCAGAGACTACATATTTGTCCAAAGTCATTCAAAGCTAGGGACTTTTAAAAACACCACACCAGCCTGTATCACTCAGGGCCTCAGCAGGAAACAGATGGTGAGGTCTAATTAGGAGAATTGAGCAGAATTTATTTCAAAACATCTCAACAAAGCAGGGTGTCAGAGTTGCGATGGGGATGCAGGGTTCTGAGACAAACAGTAGCCACTTAGCTCAGAGCTGCAGGGCAGAGGGAACAGGATGTCATCGGGACTCTGAAAGGGCAATGCAAGCACAGTTCACCTGCTCAGACGCTGGGGAAGGAACATTTCACAATCTCCCTGCCTTCCCCCTCACTTCCCGCTGAGCTCTCCACGACTAAATCTCAGATCTCACAGGAAGCAGGAGGGCAGGGGACTATGTCTGTGGACCAATAAATAGAACAAGAAATAAATTCTGTGTGTGTGTGTGCGCGTGTGTGTGTGAATGTGTGTATATGGGGAAAGGTATATGTGTACATGTGTGTGTTGTGTGTATTTGTGTTTGTGTGTGTGTTGTGTGTGTGTGTTTCGAGGACAGGTGTATGTGTACATGTATATGTTGTGTGTGTGCTTGTATGTGTGTGTTGTATGTGTATGTGTGTGTGTATATATGGGGAGAGGTACATGTGTACGTGTGTGTTGTGTGTGTGAACATGTTTGTGTGTGCTATGTGTGTATGGGGGAGAGGTGTATGTGTACATGTACGTGTATGTTTTGTGTGTGTACTTGTGTATGTGTGTGTATGTGTGTGTGTATGGGGGAGAGGTGTATGTGCACATGTACGTGTATGTTTTTTTGTGTGTGTGTTGTGTGTATGTGTACTTGTGTATGTGTGTGTATGGGGGAGAAGTGTATGTGTACATGTGTGTATGTGTTGTGTGTATATGTTGTATGTATATGTACACGTGTATGAATGTAGATTTGCATACATAGAGCACCCAGAAGACATTGTGACTCATACTGTACCACTGTCCACCTTGTTTCTTTGAGGCAGGATCTCTCTACCAACCTGGAGCTCATACATTTTCACAGGGCTGGGAGCCAGCAGGCACCAACCATCCTTCTGATACCACCTCCGTCTGTGCTGCGGTTACTGGCCTGTACAGGGACACACCCAGCTTTGACTGTAGGTGCTGGGATCCATCCGGTCCTCATGCTATGCTCTCTCAACAGCTGAGCCATCTCTCCAGTTCCAGGAAATAAATTACTATTCCATTTAAACCACTGTTTCTTTTCAGGCCTTTGGTAGCAATAGTCTAACCCATAGCCTAAGCCAAAGACTCATACTGGGAAACACCTGCCAAGAAGCTGTAATAATCATGAGTTGATATGTTCCTGGCAGCACTAATGTAGCTTGCTGAGACATAGAAAGCAGACCTGGCAGATCACAGAGAAGGTCAGAAATCTCCAGAGTGGAAACGTCCGTTGGGCTTTCTTAAAGCTGATGAGTCAAGGGCTGGAGAGATGGCTCAGTGGTGAAGAGTACTGTCTGTTCTTCCAAAGGACCTAGGTTCAATTCCCAACACCCACATGCACTCACAACTGTCTGTAACTCCATTTCCAAGGAATCTGACACCCTTGCACAGACATACATACAGGCAAAACATCAATGCACATAAAATTAAAAATAAACAAACAAACCAAACCCACTGGTGTGTCAAGAAGCATCTTGGTAGTGTAGTGGGGAATGCAAAGATTTGAGTTCTGTAAGGAATGTGCTCGGCCTATCAGGTGCATTCACACCCAGCAGAAAACCCATTGTTTATGCACTCAATGAATTTTATATATATATATATATACATATATATATATATATGTATATATATATAGTGTGTATGTATATATATACATATATACATATATATATTATATTATCATTATTATCATTATTATTATTTACTGATACTTGGAGCCCAGCTTGGAAGCTCATGTCTATAATCCCAGCATTTGGGAGACTGATGCAGGAGGTGGTGAGTTCAAAACCAGCCTGAACTGGGAGATTATCTTAATAAGCCAAGCCAACTAAACAAGCAACACTGGATACTTAGAAATAAAGGAAGTTTTTAGAAATAGAATTATTAACATGGGGCCAAGGGTGTAGTTCAGAGGCAGGATGATTGTTCAGCAGTGCTTAGCTTGTTGCAGGCTCTGGGTTCAATGCCCAGTACTGCAAACAAAATAAAGGAACATAAAAATAAAGAATCAATACCATTTGGTCACATTTTCTAATTCCAATATTATAAAATTCGAAACCAACACTAAAATGTTCGCTAAAGAAAATTCAATATGTTTGGTGACTTATAAACTAATTTCTAAATAATGCATGGGGAAAATCGGATATTATAGTGGAAGCTGCAAGATACTTAAAATGGAATAACAATAAGCTAAAGTGGAACTTGGAGGAAAAATTATAGCCTTCACCGTGTTTATTAAACAAAAACACAAAGAATTGGCAACAAATGAATTAAGCTACCAACCTGAGACACTGGGACAATCAGGAAACCTAGAGTGAGTAAGAGAGGGAAGAGAAAGCAGAGATGGAGACCGCAGCCTGTTCTCTTAAAGGCCCTAATAAAATAAGCAAATCGCCAGCACAGAAGGCAGGCTGCTGGGAACAGGAAGATTCTGATGATTAGGGATGAGACCTATGTTACAAAAAAAAAATCATTAGAATATATTCTGGGGCCTCGAGGCCCTGGCAAGACATCAGACTAAGAGAACAGAACTCCAGGGACTGCTCAGAGGAAGTAGCCAGAAGGAGGAGATAGAGAGCAAAGAATTACTTACTGTGAGAGAGTCATGCAAGTTCAGACTTGATGACAGAAAGCATTTAAAGGCTGGTGTAAAGGATAACAGGATTCCAGCAGGTGGGGGCTGAAACAGGAAGATCTTGAGTTGATTGAGGCAGCCTGGACTACATAGTGAGACTGTTTGAAACAACAAAACAAGACCATGTGGTGTCATGTGCTTATAATGCCACCTTGCTCCAGAGGCTGAAGTGAGAGGGTTGTAAGTTCAAGGCTAGCTTGAGCCACTCTGTGGGTCCTGTCTCAAAATAACATTCAAAATGAGTGGGCTGGGGTAGCCAGTGGTAGGGCGCTTGCCTAGATTATGCCAGACCCCGAGTTCAGTCACTGGGACAACAAAAAACAAAGCTAATTAAGACTAAACATCTGGAAAACGATGACACAAGAGGCAGGAAGCCATGGTCAGAGTTCCGAGGCACTAGATGTGGGACACACTCTGAAGAGGAGATCCAAGGAGATCCAAGGAAGGCTAATGACAGAGCAGAATGATTCTAAACCCTCAGGGAGGAGAGAGAGAAAGTGAAGAAAATCCAGTCAGGAACCAGCCAGACAAGAGCAAGGGAGAACTTGGTGTTGACATTCTCCTCTCAAAACTAGCTGGCTGGAGTGCACCGTCTCTTCTGTCCAGAGTACAGCAGGTGCGAGGGTGTGTGCTGCCTCTGAGTGGGGCTGGATTTCTGGGTACTATCCTTAGAAGGCTCCCATGTCCAGCTTAATGACGTACTTAATGAAATTCTTATTTATAAATTATTTTAGTTTTTGAGATGGGGTCTCATGTAGCCCAGTCTGGCCCTGAACATCTAAATCTCCTGTACCACTGCCCAAGAGATGAGATTTCAAGTATGCCCCAGCACTCCTGGCAGTGGTTTTAAATCCCTGAGCACAGTTTCCCTCCACAGTATTGAGAACTGAGTCCAGAGCTTATGCTTGCTAAAGTGTTCTACCACTGAGCCACATCGATAACCCTTTGTTTGTTTGTTTGTTTGTTTGTTTATAGTAAGGGTTTCTCTGTGTAGCCCTGGCTACCTTGAAACTTGCTCTGTAGACCATGCTGGCCTCAAAGTCAGAGATCCACCTGCCTCTGCCTCCCTAGTGCTGGAATTAAAGGCAAAGCGCCACCACTCTCAGCAATTTTTATTTTAAAAATTTTAATCTTTTATTTTTATCACTTTACAATATGAGGGGTTTGCTGTCTAGGTATCACCTGCATGCCTGGTGCCCTCGAGACCAGAAGAGGACACCAGATTGCCCTGGGACTGGAGTTACGGACAGCTATGGCCACACTGTGGTTGCTGGGAATCAAACCCAGGTCCTCTGAAAGAGCTCACAGTGCCCTTAATGGCAGAGCCACGTCTCAATACCCATCCCTTTATTTTAATGAGAGTTCCTATCAATTGTTGCAGATGCCACATTTATTTATTTATTTATTTATTTATTTATTTAAAGACAGGGTTTCTCCATACAGCCCTGGCTGTCCTGGAACTTGATCTATAGACCAGACTGGTCTCAGACTCAGAGATCACCTGCCTCTGCCTCCTGAGTGCTGGAATTAAAGGTGGTATCACCACCACCCAGCCGGTAGGCTTTCTAAGTAGGTCACAGGATTGATGAACTGTGATAGCTAAGTATTTGAGGCAGGGTCTCAGGTATCCATCCAGGTGATTTTAAAGTAGCTCTGTAGACAAGGATGATCTTGAACATGTGGTCCCCTGGCTCCTCCCCCAGTGCTGGGATTCCAGCTGTGTTCTACCATACCTAATTTTATATGATACAATACTGGGCGTCCAGTTCAGGGCTTTGTATTAAGTAAACACTCTATCGACTAAGCCACGGCACCCAGATGCCTAATTTGATCTAATTTTTCTTCCCAAATGTTTTTTTCCCTGCCTCCGCATGGAAGCAAAGTAGGTTTGTCTGTTATTCTGTTGATGTTATCGCTTAAAAGTGACGGTTTTCTAATGTTAAAGTTTCTCAAATCCTTGGAAAAAGTCCAACTTGGTCCTTATGCATTTTTAATAGTTTGGGATATTTGCATTTATAATCGTCATCGAGACTGACCTACATACAACCTTCTTGTCCCACACGGTAATCATCTAGGTTGGATATCAAGGTTGCACATAAAACACAGCAAGTACTTTCCCCTCATTCTCTGTCATTTGAGACAATTTGTGTAAGATATGGACTCTCTGCTACCTGAATATGTACCCGAGTCCATGGTATTTGGTTGTCATAGCTACGTGCAATTCCCCGAAACCTTTCCTTTCTTATGACAAGATTTGCCACCAGGTCAAGTTCCCAGTGTCCTTCTGCTTGGTCTGTGGGAGGACTCTTTCTCAGGAGGCTTCTCAGCTCATAAAATCGCCCTGCTCACTTCCCTAACACGGCAGACACACCAGGACAACCAGAGTGGGTGGAAGAAGGAAGTCGGAGACCATGGCTCTGTATGGGAGAGAGCAGGTCAGGCCTGTGACTGAGGCTCCCGCAGTGTTCTCTCTCCCTCGCTGTCAGCCAGGTCTCCTGCTTTAGAACAGTGCTAACAACAGAGACATCTTGTCTTCTGTCATTACTCATTCTCTGTATCTTCCACTGTGTCCGAATCTGGGTGAGGAGAAGGGCTATTTAAAGGAGATCCTCTGTGGAGCTCAAGCCAGAAGGCACAGAGAAAAGCTGCCGTGTAGTTAGGTAACTGACCAGAAGACCATCCGATCAACAGACACAGTAAACAATCAGAGACATTCCCTCCCAAGAATGGCATAAGGGTAGCCTTTAGTGAAAGATGAATAAATTCTACTATTCAGAGAGTTAGATTATGATTTCAGTGTGGATTAGAAGAGATGGCTAGAGGGACAGGGTTGTAGCTTAGGTGGTAGATTGCCTGCTGAGTGTGCAGGCAGTACTGGGTTCAATTCCCAGCACTGCACAAACCTGGGATGATGGCTCACAGTTCTAATCCCAGTGCAGTTAGCAGGATCAGAAGTTCAGCGTCACCCTCACCTCCATAGGGAATTTAAGTCCAATGTGGGGTATGTGACACTTTGTCTCAAAAGAGGGAGGGTTGTGGGGCTGGAGAGATGGCCCAGCAGTGAAGAACATTTGTCTCTTACAGAGGACCCTTGTTCCATTCCCAGCATCCACAGGGTGCCTCACAACTATCTGCGACTCCAGATCCAATGGATGTGACCCCATCTTCTGGCCTCTGTGCCACTGAAGCCTCATGAAACATAGACATATATGCAGGTAAGATAGTCATACACATAAAAATACATACATACATACATACATACATACATACATACATACACACATACATACATACATACTACATACACACTACACACATACTGGGGACATGGGAGCTGGCTTCTTGGGTTGTTAAGGTTCTTACCACACCAGTATGAGGACCAGAGTTTGAATTCTCATCACTCATGTAAACAAAACAAACAAACAAACAAACAAAAACAGACACAGGAGTATGTGCCTGTAATTCCCCAAGCTGGGAAGACACAAACTGGAGTATGGCTGGGGCTTCTTGACAGCTGATCTAGTTGGATAGATGAATTCCCTGTCTCAGATACTAAGATGGAAGGCAACTGAAAAAGATATCCACCTCTACATATGCCCACATATTTGTGTATACATAGGAATACAAGTACCTCAGAGAGAGAGAGAAGAGAGAGAGAGAGAGGTGCATAGCTATAGCCAAGTACTCTGGTAAACACATTTACAATTCTAGACCTTTAGCGGTGGGGAGAAGATCGAGAGTTCAGTCATCTTCATGTACACAGCTGGCCTAAACTATAAGAGACAGAAAGAAAGAAAGAAAGAAAGAAAGAAAGAAAGAAAGAAAGAAAGAAAGAAAGGAAGGAAGGAAGGAAGGAAGGAAGGAAGGAAGGAAGGAAGGAAGGAAGAAAGGAAGAAAGGAAGAAAGGAAGAAAGGAAGAAAGAGAAAGAGACATAGAATAGCTACAAAGACAGATGCAACTTGTGGCTGGTACGATGGCTCATCGGTTAAGAGCACTGACTGCTCTTCTAGAGGTCATGAGTTCAAATCCCAGCAACCACATGGTGGCTCACAACCATCTGCAATGAGATCTGATGCCCTCATATGGGTGTCTGGAGACAGCTACAGTGTACTCACATATAATAAATAAATAAAAATAATCTAAAAAAAAGATAGATGTAACTTTAGTATAACATCATATGTCCAAATGTCCAGATTATAAGAGGATATAATAAAGGAGCAAGAAGATGTGGCCAATGCTAAGACATGGTATGAGAATAAAAAATGTCTAGGGGCTGATGAAATGGTTCAGAGAATACAGGTGCTTGCTGCCAAGCCTAAAGACCCAAGTTCAATCCCCAGGATCCATACATCGGAAAGAGAGACCTAATTCCCAAAAGTTGTCTTCTGATTGCATGGACCTTGTGGCAAAAGCATGCTGACACACATATACATGCACAGGTGGACACACAACAAACACATAAACGTAATACAAATATTTTGTAAAGAGAAAAGTTTGGAAAATTGTTTTGTAAAAGTCTGTTTAGCACCTATCAAGTAAATATGAGCCTTCAACTCCCCTTTCCCCAAACACAAGAGTTAAAACACACGTATAGAGTCAGAGACAGGAACATGTTCTAAGATGAGACAGACCCCCTTATACCAGTAGGTTTTCTTATGACGGTGGTATTCCTAGTGTGAGTGCTGGTATCTATAATGAGTCCCTCTTCACCTTGACCCACGTGGTAACCTGGGCACATGCCTGTGTGCTATGTGCAAGCTGGTGCCCTATGCCCCAGCCTGCTATGGATCCTCCCACTCGGGCAGCTAAGGATGCATGATGCTCACACACAAAGATTCACACAAAGATTCAGACAGTCTTCCTTCCATGTACTTATTTTTAAAAGTTATTTAAAGACACACCTAGCAAAACAGACAACCCAAGAATGAGAGGCTTCCCAGGTTTCCAAAGCCCCTGGAATTGACCCAAGGGTCAACCACTTGAAATATCAGAGGTCCTCAGGGCCATCCATCAAAATTTAGGCCAGGAAGTCTGGGGATCCAGAGAAGAAAGTCTTCAAGTCAGAAATGCGCTTCATACAACAAGTGCTGCAATTAAGACGTGGGAAAGTTTCAGTGTCTTGATTTAAAAGGCAAATGTTTCTTCTCTGAAGAAGAAAAGAGAAATGCAGTTAGGAGCTCGGAGAGAGCATGAAGCTGTGTGAGGATGTCATGGTGCAAGTAGAAAAGGAATCACCAAGTAGGGGATTGAAGGGACTGCAGGAGAGCTCACTTGAACCTGGTGCCTCAAATGTGTCCCTTTGAGTGGCACTTACACCAGAAGATCCTAGTCCTGACATGCTGCTGGACTCCACAATTGTATTCCTAAAATGCTTTATTGACTGTCAATATTTGAAATCCAAGGAGAGACGTTTTCATTGTGGATACAGAATCAGACACAAACATAGTTAGGGGAGGCGTGAATGGGGCCGGCAGGAAAGAGTGATGAACAGCGGCTCATTTTATACTGGGGAGTCCAGAAACCCTCCATAAAACTGACGGTGCCGAGGACATGCTCCAGGGGGAGAACACTTGGTTAGTGTCTGAAAGGCCCGGGATCCACGCCCAGCATCACAATGAAGCAAAAGGAAATGAATGTCATCAGAAAGAAGAGTGGGGAAATGTAAATGTAACCAAACTCCGGAGGAAGTTACCACTGGAAGGTTGTCATAATGGTGGACACTGTAGTTCTTTGGTAACCACCTGATTTCCTGAGTCATAAAACACTTAAGCCAGTGCATCATCAGCTGAAATGTCTCTCCAGAGAAAAAGCACATTTCCCAGCATCCCTTACAGCTACATTCATTCAGGTAATCAAATTCAGGTTACCTGGATATATGGAGAAATGACATTTCTTTTCATTACTTTGAGTATGAGTATGTGCCAAGCCTTCTTTGATCCAGGCTGAGTGTTGTTATAAGTTGCAGTAGACACACACACACACACGTACACACACACGTACACGCGTACACACACATGCACTGACTACATGTTAGACACTTTTATGGCTTTGATTGCATTTGTTTACTGTATATGCATGTAGGTACCTGTATGCATCCTGAGAATTGACCTCAGACTGTCAGGCTTGGTGGAAAGTGTCTTTTCCCACTGAGCCATCTTAGTGATCTGTGCAGTGGTTTTAAAATGGGGCCTGCCTGGAGGACAGATGTTGAAAAACAGTGTTAGCTGGGAATGCTTCCTTCTTCAGGCTCAGGAACAATCACCTGCCTTCTCTGGCTCACGATACCTTCCCCGGGATCTCCACATCCGTGTGCTTCCATCAGCAAAGCCTGCCTAGTCCGACTTCCAGCCTTCTTCTTGTAAGGACTCTCATGATTATATTAGGTTCACCAAGGCAATCTAAAATAACACCCCATCTCAAGATAGTCTCTCTCTCTCTCTCTCTCTCTCTCTCTCTCTCTCTCTCTCCCTCGCTCTCGCTGTGCCAGGCAACACTTGAGGTGGTGCAGATGCAGAGGCATATCTCTGTGAATTCCAGGCCAGCCTGATCTATGAGTGGAAACCTTGTCTCAAATAAAAACAAAACTTTCTTGAAACTGGGTCTCATGTAGTTTAGGTTGCCCTTGAACTTGCTATATAGCTGAGGATGACTTTGAACTTCTGACCGTCCAATCTCTACCTCCCAAGTGCTGGCATTTCAGGTATGTGTCACCATGCCCAATTCATACAGTAGCGCTGGGGATCGAACTAAGGGTTTTGTGCGTGCTCAGGAAGTACCCTACTGGTGCCTAATCATTTGCAGAAATGATTAAGATATTCGAAAAGGGTAGGGGTGTAGCTCATTCCTACCCTTTCAAACGTAGTCATTTCTGCAAATCCATTTGCTATAGATTCCAGCAACCAGGATGTAGACACCCGTCGGGGGGACATTATTCTTTTCATCACAGTTCGGTACAGTGTTGTTCCCATTTAAAGTCGATGAAACCCAAGCACAGGGAAGCTAAGTAGTGCATCAGAGTCACACAGCAGGAAAGTAGCTGATCCATGATTTAAATCCAGTGTAGCTGTAGTTTCTCTGCACACAACCTGGACTCCCCTCTATCCTAGCTGAGTGCTGGTGTCCTGGTAACGGCAGAGCTGCCTTGCCGGTCCTGGATGGCCTACCGAGAGAGACACTGTCATCTTTCGACACCGACGCCTTCTGTTATGGTAGTTGTGTTCAAATGCAAGGATCCGTAGCCACTCCACACAGTTAAAAAGGATCTTACTTTATTTCTCTTGCAAACGATTTGTTTTGAAAGAGGAGAGTGTATTCTTTGTTCATTTTAAAATCCCTGAATTTGCAGAGCAAGACTGGTGATCTGTCTGCATCATACCCTACTGCGGCCCTGCAGAAATTGCTCTCTCTCTCTCTCTCTCTCTCTCTCTCTCTCTCTGCTCCCATGTCTCTGTCTGGGTCTCCCTGTGTATCTGTATTTCTTTCTGTCTCTGTCTCCCTGTGTCTCTGTATCTCTCTCTGTCTCCCTGTTTCTCTGTCTCTGTCTTCCTGTGTCTCTGTGTATCTCTGTGTCTCTCTCTGTCTCCCTGTGTCTCTGTCTCTTTCCCTGTGCCTCTCTCTGTCTGCCTCTCTGTCTCTTTCTGCCTCTCTATCTCTGTCTCTCTGTCTGTCTCTGTCTCCTTGTCTCTTTCTCTCCCTCTCTTAAGTTTCCCTATGTACCCCTGGCTGGCTTGGAACTCCCTATGTTCAACAGACAGGCCTTGAACTTACAGAGATCTGCCTGTCTCTTCCTTCTGAGTACTGGGATACAGCCTGATTTATCTTTCTATTTTGTTCCTTTTGGGAACACCTGGACCAAATGAAATGCTGCTTTGGTAGCCCTCGAACCAGCCCTGTTCCTCACCTCTGCTCACGTTGTCCCAGGCTGGACCCTCACATCGTCCCAGGCTGGACCACTTCTCCTCTTCCTTTCTCACTCTTGCCTACCATTTCTGTCTTACTTATTTCCCCATTGCCATGACAAAACACCATGGTCAAGACAACTTATAGGAGCAAAAGGTTATTAAATGCTTACATGTTAGAGGATGAGTCTGTGACTACCAGGGCAAGAAGCATGGCAGCAGGCCAGCAGGCTGGCATTGTAGATGGGAACTCACATCTGGAGACAACAAGCATGAGGTGGAGACACTAGGAATGAACAGCATTGATGTTTGAAACCTCAAAGTCCCACCCCCAGTCCCGTGGCACACCTCCCCCTACAAAGCCACACATCCTAATCCTTCCTGAACAGTTCCACCACCATTGGACCAAACATTTGAATATATGAGCCATTCTCATCCAAACCACTATAACATCTCACTCAAAAAACAAACAAACAAACAAACAAAAAAACACCAACAACAAAAAAACCCACCACCAACAAAACAAAAACAAAAACCCTGCAAACTCCTATTCTGCCCTCAAGCCCAAGCTTGAGTTGCTTATGGAATATTTTTGCCTCTAGATTTTTTTTTCTCTCCTGTTTAAGATTTTTCTCAAATACCTGGTCAGTCAATCACTCTGACCCCTGTCCACCCTTTGCCTGTTCTGACTTGGGAGATGTAAGCTGTAGAAACCCTTTCCTTCCCAAGTCCCTTTGATCATTACAGGAAACGAAACCCTAAGATATTGATATTAGTGTCATTTAATAATTTGGAAACTCTCACAACCCCCATGTGCTAACATATGCTTAAAATATATGCAATACCAAACCACAAGTTAAGCAGAGGCCTGTCTGACGGGGTTAATTCTTCCCCATGCCTGCTGTGATTTTAAAATGTAAGGCTAAGATTGAATGATCCTGCATCCGAGGATATCAATCCCACCTTGCTGATGTCCAGCCCTGCCTGGCACTCTCCAGCCCTGCCTGGTCTCAGGAAGTCCTCTCACAAGTCTCCCTATGGAAAAAGCTACTGGTGTTTGATTTTAACCAGCAGCATGAATGTGTGTGTGTGTGTGTGTGTGTGTGTGTGTGTGTGTGTGTGTGTGTATGTGTATGTGTGTGTGTGTGTGTACTTACGTACATGTGCACTTGAGTACAATATCATCAATGTAAACTGATCTTCTCCAGTGCTGAGGGATAGGCAGGGCCTACGACAGGCTCTGGGCAGTGGCTCCCTCACTTTTTCAGGTTCACAGACTGTCCTTGGTGAGCAGCTGTGGCCACTTCCCACGCTCAGCCCGGGCCCCCCACCTTGCAGCAGTCCTGTCTGAAGCTCCTAATTCCTTCTTAGAAGCCACCTAGGCACTCAGCATAGTCTCCCCACCTCAAGAGCTTCATTATACAGTCACATCTGCACATCTTCTAGACTGTGGGCCTCACTGTCTGGTTCTAGGGATAGTCAAGACTTGAGTTTTGTCTTTGAAGTGTTGGTGTAGAAACCCTGTAACTTTAATTGTTTCAAATCCTAGTTTTAATGATTTTTTTTTTTTTGGTTTTTCAAGACAGAGTTTCTCTGTATAGCCCAGGCTGTCCTGGAACTCACTCTGTAGACCAGGCTGGCCTCGAACTCAGAAATCCGCCTGCCTCTGCTTCCCAAGTGCTGGGATTAAAGGCATGCGCCACCATTGCCCAGCTTTAATGATGGTTCTTAAATGCTTTAACCTTCCTTGTAGCCCACCACCTAACAGAGGTAGTGGGGAAGAAAGGATGGGGTGTGGGGGTGTGTGGGGGGAAGTGAACCTGTCAGTGAAGACACAAGACCCACAAGCAAACAGCTAGCTCTATAAGCAAGCCTAGCTCAGCCTCCATCACTGTCCGTCAAGTCCTTTTTAGACTCCCTCCAAACATCCCCTGTCCTCCATGGCTCTTATGTTAGCACAAGCTCTGACTCAGCTGACATCACTCTGCCAATCAGCCTGAGTCTGTGAAAGTGGCAAGAAACTGCAGCACACCACCGGAAGTGTTTTGGTGCAGTTCTCTCTATGGAGTCCTGACAAATGCAGCTGAACTACGCAGTGTAAGGCGGACCAATACATATGTGTTGTTAGCAAAGAATCCTTCATCACGTGTCCTTTCACGTGCTTGCTTTAGCAGAACATCTTTTCACTTGTCTGCTTTAGTGAAACGTTCCTTCATGAGTCTGCCTTAGCCTTTCACCTGTGTCTGCTTCAGCTAAATGTTCCTTCACATTTGCCTCAGCGAAACACCATCCAGCCAATTTTCCAAAGAACCCTTAAGTTTCCACTTCACACCTCCAGGGCCTTGTGCATGATAAGCAAGTACTCTACCTCTGAGCTACATCCTGAGACTCCAGGCCTCAAATTTGTCCACCTTAACCCTACATCCGCTTGTTTGGTGTTAGAGATAGAACCAAAGTCTTGCACATGCTCACAACCACTCAGCCGCTGAGCTCTTTGATTAGAGTCCCTTTGAGGCATCATCTAACCGATTACAGAATTCTAGGGACACGGAAGTGACTATTCAGGAGTACCTATCAGAGAGCGCTAAGCTGGCAGCTAACCCAGGCCTTTCTGGCCCTAGAGCCTGTGCCCCTGGCCTCCCCTCAACAACCTCTTGACCAACTATGAGGGTAGGTTTTTCTTCTCCAACTCACATTGTGAATCCTAAACTCATTCTACCGGAGTCTGTCTCCTTACAATAACCCCCCATGCATTTGATTCCTCCCAACCATCTCTATGGAAGGGGCTCCCCAGCCTAAGCTGCAGGGTCTGTTCTGCTGCTGCATGGCCCTCAGGGTTTCTTAAGTGAGTAGCTGGGTAACCAAGCCCCTTCTCCTGCCCTACCCCTGTGTGGAACATGCTGTCTAAGTCTCTGAGGGTCCTGATTCCAGACCTAGCATCCCTTCTTTCTCAGTGCATGTTGATCCCCCTAAGCACCCAAGTCTGATACAAGGAGCTCTTCCTCCAGGGGATGAGGGCATCCTATGTAGATGCTGAGGACATGAGGTACTTGGTACCACTTTGGGGCATGGATATTTGGCTAACCCTTCCTAAAAGTCATTGCCATTGAGCCCAGGGATCAGAAACCTCACAGCTACCTCAGTGACTTCCCTAGTCCCTGTCCTTGGAACCCCCTTCCCTGGAGCACAATCTACACTCTGTTTCCTGACTTGGAGCCTTCTAAACAACATCTCTGCCCCCTGGCCACAGCTGCCCACCGACAGCCAGGCCTGAGGCATCCACAAATTGCAAAGCCAATTAGTGTTCAATTGCTCCAGTCCTAGCCAGACAGAGGTTACTGTAAGTTACATTGGCACTGGGAGGGAGGGAGGGAGAAGCAGCACCTTAGGACAGTGCCTGGGCTGACACTTGAAGATAGATGTGACAGGGACCTGTGGCTTGGAGGCTCAAGATTAGATCAACAAGGCTGGGGCTGGCTGGTTCCAGGAAAAAGGTCATGTGGACACGGTTTGACAGACAGCACAAGCGAAGCCAAGGCTTCAGGCTGGCCTTCCCTGAGCAGAGGAGGCACCAGGGCTTGTGGGCCCAGTCCAAAGATGGAAAGCCTGGAGCCCTGGATCCCTCTTGGGCACTGGCGTTTTGCCAGGAGCTCCCAGAAGCCAGTACCATCATGACCAAGAACTAAACAACAACAACGGCAGCTCCTGCCAGCCTTCCAGAGCACGCCCAGCTCAGGAGTCCTTTAAGCAGACGTTTAAGGCCCCTCTCTCCCGTGTTTCTCTAGGCACCTGTAGCTTAATTGGGGTACCCAACTCAGGACCAGACAGTCCTGGGTCCTATAGACTCTAGCTGATCAGGGTCAGATAGGTGAAGAACAGAGATCTGCCAGCTTCCTTCAGGAGTCCCTCATGACTCTTGTCTTAGAGAGCAGCCATCTCTGGGGATGGAGGATTAAAGGGGGAGAAGTAGGCAACTGGAGATTCCTGGTCAGTGGGGCTGGGACTGGCGCTAAAATGCTAAGACACTGCATGCTCTCAGTGGTTTAAAGAAATAGCACTCAGTCTCCCTCCACACACATGGACAAAGACACTCTCCCTCCCCCTGTGCATACTGACTTGGGAGAATGGAAGCTGTTTGCTCACTCCAACCTAGAATGTCTAGGGGGTTTGGAATCCACAGCTCTGAGCTGTAGTGTCAGTGCGGAGCCTGGGCTGCCCACTGCCCACGCAGGGATCGGTCCCTTCCACATCCCTGTCTGCACCTTGCCTGCAGCAGCTGTTTCATGAATGTCCTTGCATGATCTGCCTCCCATCCCCCACGTGCTGTAGCCTCCTCTGGGACCCCTACATGGCAAATGGTCGCAGCTCCAGATTGGTGTGTGTGTGTTCGGGAGGTGCGGGCAGGATGCAGAAGGATGAATCATCACCATGGGAGCCGACTACTGAGTGCCACATTCACACACTTGCAGAGCTGTAGACACAAAGGCATGCCCACATGCACACTCCCAAATTCACAGGGAGACACGCTGAAAGGCCAATGCTGGTCAAAACCACAGATGCACACTGAGACCCACAGAGACGGAAACTGCCCTACACACACACATGCACACGCGCACACACACACATATGCATACAGTCCTTAGACACAGACGCCAAAACACAGGGACAAATCAAGACCCATATAGACATATCTTACCCAGGGGAAAGCCAGTCATCATCCAAGAGCCTGCTCTCATACAGAGACACACAAATACCCATGGTCAATTCTTTAGACACAACCTAACCATCCTTCTGTAAATACATAAGCCCTCTCCCTCTCCCTCTCCCTCTCCCTCTCCCTCTCCCTCTCCCTC
>NW_021621113.1:3277750-3280563 GCF_004785775.1 Grammomys surdaster | reverse complement strand
CTCTCCCTCTCCCTCTCCCTCTCCCTCTCCCTCTCCCTCTCCCTCTCTCTCTCCCTCTCTCTCTCCCTCTCCCTCTCCCCCATCTTCTCTCTCTCTCCCTTTCCCTCTCCCCCTCCTCTTTCTCTCTCTCTCACACACAGAGTCCCTCTTCTCTGGAGTTTTTCATCCATTCCCTGCCTCAGGCAGCACTCAGAGCAGACATGACAGTTTTAGAATCCTAGAGATCTATGACCCATATTCTTGCATACAGATGCCACAGCTACCCAAGGACAGAGTTTCTGCCTTGGGTCCAGCCACTTCCTTCCTTCCAGAGTGGAGGTGGCCAGACCTAATCTGCTAACAGACTCCTCGGTTTTCATCTCCCGCACCTTAGAGGAGGGTCAGGCTGCAAAGGGAAGATGGTGGTTACATTCCCAGGAAGGAAAGGAAGCAAGAGGAAGGAGACTTGCTTGGACAACCCCATCTTGAGGCAAGAGGTGGACAAAGTCCCCACCTATCTGTTAGGATTCCCAGG
Source organism: Grammomys surdaster (assembly GCF_004785775.1). Taxonomy (NCBI): domain Eukaryota; kingdom Metazoa; phylum Chordata; class Mammalia; order Rodentia; family Muridae; genus Grammomys; species Grammomys surdaster. Next base: position 3,280,049 of record NW_021621113.1, on the reverse strand, counting down.
AGACCCGACCCAATTATGTGCACCTGCTGTTGTCTGCCTTAAAGACCCCCCTGTTACGGCCTTAGCTCGAGGACCACTTGGTCATGCTTCACCGTTCAGAGCAGGAAGCCCTGGGTGAGCACTTCTGCCCTGCTGTGACTCTCAGCCCCCTAGGATCTCTCCCAGCCTTATGGACACCATAGGGAAATGCCTTCCTCCCGGAAGCCTAGATCCTATGCAGGACTTCGGGAGAGAGGGGCTCTGGGAGATCTGAGTGTGAAACATAAGTTCGAACCTCAGCTCTGCCTCTGACCTTGGTCAAAGCCCTGAGCTGCGTGTATCCAAGGATTTATCTGTAAACTGGGAACAATAATAACTATCTTCCCAGGCTCATGTGGGGATGAAATGAGATCATGCATTGGGTATCCTGTGGAAATGGCCGCCGTATTACAGGTTCGTGGCTTGCCACAGAGCCTGGTAAATATTGAATTAATGACCGTCTCCAGCTTCCCTTCTTCTGCCTCCACCTCACGTCCGTGCTTTGGGAGGGGGAAAGTAAGTGCGAAAAAGAAGGATTTGGGGCAGAGGGAACCGAGAGAGATCAGGGCTTTCTAACGTCTCTGGACCCTAGCTGCTCCAGCGCGTCCTGAGCTTGTTTGGAGGTGGCACCGGTATCCTCTTACCCCTGTGCCACCCACCTGTGCCACCACCCTAATCGGTCAGGTAAGGCAGCAAGTAGAGATGGGGTCCACCCCTGCTCTGTGGGCCCCCCGACGCTCCCCCTCAGGTGCGCGCTGAATGCGGGGTGGCGGAAGCCTAAGTGTCGAAAGGATGCTCAGGATATGAATGAGCCAGTGGAAGCGTGAATGGAGGTGGATGGAAGCGTGAAGTACAAGGCGGGGCTCCAGCTGAGTGACCTCGAGTGCAGACAGGCCGGGGCTCCCTCCCCTCTCCTCCCAGCCTCCCGCTCCGCTCCCCTCCCCGCGGTGCGCAGCCCTCCCGAGCCCTCCCGAGCTACCACGGGCACCAGAGCCGGGACCACGCAGCCACCGAGCGGACAGCGCCGCCTCGGGAGGGGGCTACTCCGCCGCATCTCCAGCTCCGCACCAAGGTGAAGTCCCGCGAGCAAGGTCCAGGTACCAACAACCGAGGATGCCCGGGGCGGGGAGCCAACAGGTGCGGGGTGTGGGGGGCCCCCCAGGACTGACATAGGGATACCAGAGGAGCATCGGCAGGTGATGGAGGGAGCTGGAGTCTCTGGGGAAGGAGGGGTGACCTGGGTGCTGGGAGATTGCGCCACCACCCACTCCGCTCACCTCCGGGCGGCTCCCGCGTACCCTCTAGCGCACTTGCTGCCCCTTCTGGGAATCCTCTCAGACACCCTAAGGAGCAAGGAGGTCCCGCTGGGAAATCGGTAGGCCAGTGTCTCTGCCTCTTCCCATAGGGCTCTCAGGGGGACTGTCCATCCTCCTACACCAGTCTGGGGTCGTCCCTACACAGCCAAGGGAAGAAGGGGTCTGAGCAAGGGAGGAGGGAGCGGCCTGAGCCAGGCCGGATTTATGAATGGAGAGCGGCCTGCGCACAGGCTCAGCGACCCCTGGCGGCCATCTGGGAGCATCGCTGCCCCGGGGACTCCAGGAGACCTAGCAAGGGGTCTTGAGAAGCCTGTTTCCTGGGTGAGGATCCTTTCCTCTCTCCTAGGAAGGTACTTGCTTACCCGCACTCCTCTTTGCGGGTGCGCTCCCTCTCCGCGTCTATGCGCACTGAGAAGAATCTGGCAGGTCTACTGAGCGGGACGTAGGTCTTCAATACCTCCCTGAACCCTTTTCCCAGGCCTTAATCAAGGCTTGAGGACTGACTGAAGAAAGAAAATTTGCCACTGGGAATGGGTTTCCTTCCTAAATCTGTGATGGCTGGGGGACTCAGACAGACCTTGATTGGCTTTGTGACCTTGAACAAGGGACTCAATCTCTCAGCTTCACGTCTCTTCATCCACACAGCAGGGCTCGCTAATAATGATACTGGCCACTGACTGGAGGGCCGGTTTCTAGATGGACCCGGCTCTGGGTGAAGTAGTTTCCAAACCTTAGAGCTCAATACTCCTCATCGTGGCGCTGGAAGGTAGGCACGTTTAATACTCCGTTGGACCATTGGGTAGGGAAACTGAGGCTGAATGAGGGAGGTGAGGTGACTAGTTCCACCACTCCCAACCCATGACTAAGAATAAAGAGACAGAAGGTAGACAAAGTCCCTAATGTTCCCTCCCTTCCTCCCTCCCTCTCTCCCTCCCTCCCTCCCTCCCTCCCTCCCTCCCTCCCCT
>NW_021621113.1:3233813-3277650 GCF_004785775.1 Grammomys surdaster | reverse complement strand
CCTTCCTTCCTTCCTTCCTTCCTTCCTTCCTTCTTCCCTTTGTCCTTTCCTTTCCTCCCTTCCTTCTCTCCCTCAGGAAGTTTGGTCTGGGACCCCAAAGACCTGAGTACAAGACCAGGGCCTTTGAAAGGAGTGGGCTGAGGGCTTGTGGGAGTTTCTCTTCCTCCACACAGCCCAGGATGCTCCTCAGCTGAAGCGGCTCCTAAACTCATGGAACCCTCGGCTACTCCTGGGGCCCAGCCCGGAGTCCCCACCAGCAGCGGGGAACCCTTCCATCTGCCTCCAGACTATGAGGATGAGCTCCTCCGCTATCTGTGGCGCGATTACCTCTACCCGAAGCAGTACGAGTGGGTTCTCATCGCAGCCTATGTGGCCGTCTTCCTCATAGCCTTGGTGGGCAACACCCTGGGTAGGTATCTGTCTTCTTCTGAGGACTAGCGGGGGTCCGGGGCCTTCCCTTCACACCCATTCCTGCTGGTGAGGTTGGGATGGGGCCTGAATGAATATGGCTCTGCTAACTGGCTCCACCTCACCTTGCTGCTCTCTGCAGTCTGCCTGGCTGTGTGGCGGAACCACCACATGAGGACAGTCACCAACTACTTCATTGTCAACCTGTCCCTGGCAGATGTGCTGGTGACAGCCATCTGCCTGCCCGCCAGCCTGTTAGTGGACATCACCGAATCGTGGCTCTTCGGCCATGCCTTGTGCAAGGTCATTCCCTATCTCCAGGTTAGCTCTCCCATGATCCTCAGCAGCCTCTGTCCAAAACCTATGACCTTGGTGGCTCTCAGTAACCTTAAAGCTTGCCTTTCTGTCAAGTCATGGTGGCTTAAGACTCTTGTGAGGTCATTCAGACCACCAGGCTGGACACTCGGAAACACAGACACAGCCCCACATATACACATAGACTTCCCCTCCTGGTGACAGGTACAAACTTGGCCACATGTGTGCAAGCATGTGCATGCACACACACATGCACGCATGCACACAGTTACTTCCAGGTCCACAGGCATAAGCAGAGAGGAAGCAGGAGCCCACAGTGGCAGACCTGTTCTCATGGTATCTGCTCCCTGATCTCAGTGAGGACCAAGAGAGTCAAACAGAACTCTCTCTCTAGTTTCCTTCCCCAGTGCTGGACACCAGGACACCCAGATGATATCAGTAGAATGGGAAGAGGGCTGGCCAGAGACCACCATGGCCTCTCAGTAGCCCTTGGTCCTCTTCCTGCATCCTGGGAAACGGGATACCCTGGAGGCAACGCCTACCTATGCTACCAGCCGATTCATCTATACCTCTCAGACCAAGAGAGCTTTCCCAACAGCATAGGGGTGACCTTCCAGGGTGAAAGAGATGTCTCATGGACTTCACACTGCTTTAAGGTTTTCTGCTCAACTGATCCCCTCTGTGGAGGGAAGCATGTGTCTCATCTCCTCACCTCTAGCATAGCACCTACCTCACAGGTTGTAAAACTTGAGAAAGGAGGGGTTTGAGAGATGGCTCAGAGGTTAAGAGCATTGGCTGCTCTTCCAGAGGCCCCCGGTTCAATTCCCAGCACCCACATGGCATCTCACAACTGTCTGTAACTCCTGTTCCAGGGGATCCAACAGCCTCACATTGGCATGCATGTAGGAAAAATATCAATATACATAAAGAATAAATAAATTATTTAGAAAAATAGGAAGAGGAGTGTTTGGCACACAGAGTTTCATCATGTGTGTCAGATCTCCAACTGGACATTTTCCATACATGGTTTCATTTATCCTTACCAGCATCCTGCCAGATAGATGCTATATTCCCATTATGCAGATGAGGCTCAGAGAGGGTGAGTGACTTGCCCAAATTCACACAGCACAAAGGGGTGGAGTCACGATTTGCTGCACTGGTAGCTCTGGGCTGTGAACTGCTCCCTCCCCACACACCTCTGATGTTGTGTCCCCATGGGACAGGCTGTGTCGGTGTCAGTGGCAGTGCTGACTCTCAGCTTCATCGCCCTGGACCGCTGGTATGCCATCTGCCACCCACTGCTGTTCAAGAGCACAGCTCGCCGTGCCCGTGGCTCCATCCTGGGCATCTGGGCTGTGTCGCTGGCTGTCATGGTGCCCCAGGCCGCTGTCATGGAGTGCAGCAGTGTGCTGCCGGAGCTAGCCAATCGCACCCGGCTCTTCTCTGTCTGTGATGAGCACTGGGCAGGTAATGGAAGCCTCTGGGAGTGTATGCCCCCAGGGCATGGGATTTTCAGGGTGGGCACCCCCAGGGTAGGTATCTACTTTAGAGTGGGCATCAACTACGGATCTCTCCAGGATTGCCCGCTAGACTGGGTAATTCTAGGCTCTCTGCCTACCATGGTGCCTAAGTGAAATTCAGTTGTCCCCAGGTCTTACTTTAGTTCGTGTTGGGACAGTGTGATCTGCTGAGGCAGACTGGGACCCCTAGGGTGGACTTGACCCTTGCGTCTGTCTTTCGACCTTACAGATGAACTCTACCCCAAGATCTACCACAGCTGCTTCTTCATTGTCACCTACCTGGCCCCCCTGGGCCTCATGGCCATGGCCTATTTCCAGATCTTCCGAAAGCTCTGGGGCCGCCAGGTGAGGCTCATCTGCTGTCGCTGTCTGGGCTGGGAAGAGGAAGCTGTTTTTCTAAGGGAATAGATGGTCCCTGACATTGGAACATATTATCTGCACTGCGACTATAGCGAGGCCACGCCTCGGGACGTGGGGACTGGAGGCCTCAAAGTGACTTGCAGCCTTCTTTAATCAATCAATTACCTTCCAGGGACTTGGCATATGCTAGACAAGTATCCCAGCACTAAAGAACATGCCCAGAGCTTTGTTCCCGACCCAGGTTCCCTCCTTCCTTCCTTTTTTTTTTTTTTTAAACTGTTGAGGCAGGGTCTTGCTAAGTTGGCCTGACTAGACTGAACTTACAATTCTCCTGCCTCAGTCTCGTGTGTAGCTAGGATTATAGAGCCAGCTTTAACCACCATATCTTATTCCTTTCCCCCGTAAATATGTGAGAAAACAGACCCACAGAAGCAACACAATGGCCCCCCCACCCCACCCCCACACAAAGCACTCAGCTAGCCAGCAGAAAATCAGAGATCAAAACCCAAGTCTGAGGCTCCAGAGCTCAGCCTATTATGAGAATGTTAACCCTTGCAGTTCCAGACTGCTTGCCCACCTAGGTTTCCTGCCCAGTGCCTTACAGCTAGCTAAAGAAAGAGGTGCTCTTGCCCAGCCCTGAGTATGACTGCCAAGGCCAGCCAGGCCAATTGGTTCCAGGCCTGACTTTCTCTTCATTGCATGGACCCTTAGTGGGGTTGCTGGGGTTATGTTCATGGAAAGGTGGGTGCTAAGAGCCATCTGTACTAGTGGCATTAAGTCCTGGGTCAGTATCTAGGCAATGAGAGGACACATGTCACAGGCTGACTGGTCTCAATGACATTCTGGGATGTCATGTACATTCTGCACAGTGCTAACTCATGCCTAGACCATGGGGACACTGGGTCGGGAGATGGGTAGGTTAAACCCAGGACCTGCCTTGCAGGCATTCCCAGTTAGAGCCTTTCCTGGCTGGTCTACCTTAAGGAAGCAATGGTTTAGAGAAGTCACACAGCTCATGAATGTGCGAGCAGTCTCCAAACTCGATTTCTTGTGTTCTGGATCCATGCCTCTTGGTTGTGGGGTGGTTGCAAAGTATCTACCTAGGTGGAGAGCTAGTATCCAGGCTTTCCCAGAGGCCCTCCTGATTCCCAGGCCTCCCCATGGTGTGACATGGGCATCTCTTCATGACTCAGCTTTTCAGCCTGTCCCAGAGACGGAGCTGCAGATGTCCGGGGGATGGGAGAGCAGTTAGGAAGGTGTTCAGACCCCACAGTGTGGCAGTTAGCCAAAGGGAATGACTCTCTCAAGGAGAGACATCCACCTTTCCCTCGTGTGTGTGTGTGTGTGTGTGTGTGTGTGTGTGTGTGTGTGTGTGTGTTGGATAGATCCCTGGTACCACATCAGCCTTGGTGCGGAACTGGAAGCGGCCCTCAGAGCAACTGGAGGCTCAGCACCAGGGCCTGTGCATGGAGCCCCAGCCCCGGGCCCGAGCCTTCCTGGCTGAGGTGAAGCAGATGCGAGCTCGGAGGAAGACGGCCAAGATGCTGATGGTGGTCCTGCTGGTTTTTGCGCTCTGTTATCTGCCAATCAGTGTCCTCAACGTCCTTAAGAGGTGAGGACACATGGGTAGGGGAGGAACTTCCAGGCCTGAGAAAGACTACCACTCACTCCCCACCTCTCCATCCTGGGGCCGGCAGTTACTCTGTTCTGTTTCCATCTCCTTTACTGGTGCATGGGGCTGTCCGGCTTGGCTCCAAGGGCAATTAGAAAATCCTTCCTCTGTGCACTCGGCTATCAAGACCTAGGATGACTGGGTACAAATGACAGATAAGAGCCCCGTCTTCATAGAGGCTGTATTCCAATGAGAAAGACGGCACATCAATAGAAAAGGCAGTGTGTATCAGGCAGTGAGGGCCATGAAGAAAAATGAAATTCCAAAAGAGAACAGAGGGATGATGGTGCTGGTGGGTTTGGTTTTGTCTCGGATACATTGTTGTCGTTATTGTTGCTGTTGTTATTGTTGCTGCTGCTGCTGTTGTTAAAGCTTCTCTGAGAAGCTGGGAGGTGCAGGTCTACAGTCTCAGTACTTAGCAGGCCAAAGAGAGAGGATCATGAGTTCAAAGTCAGGAGCAAGCATCAGGGGTCTGGAGGATAGCGGTTGAGGCAGAAGGACACAGAATGCAGCAGATGACGGTTCATGAGCTGTCAGTGGAAGGTCATGGAGGACTGGCAGATCAGTCTGGGTTTGGCCTTGTCCAGTCTTGTGTGATCTTGGGCATGTACTTCTCTGAGCCTCAGCTGCTTTAACTGAAGAAATGGATGCTGTCCATGACGTTGTTTCTGTTAGGTGAATGGAGTGGCTCCGGGGGATCAGAAAGCTGGAGTCTGGGCAGATCAATGGTCGCTGTCCCAAGGCTCATTCTAGACATAGTTCATGCTTGGGTACCAAAAACAGTGGCCAAGGTCTCAGACCAAGTGCCTCGAGGGGACAGTAGTGAGCAGTGGGGACATCTTCTAGCTAGAGTTCTGTGTGCACCCCCTGCCTCCCATGCACCCACTGATCCTGCTTCTCGCCATCCTTCTCCTGACACTAGAGTGTTCGGGATGTTCCGCCAAGCCAGCGACCGGGAAGCCGTCTATGCCTGCTTCACCTTCTCCCACTGGCTGGTGTATGCCAACAGTGCCGCCAACCCTATCATCTACAACTTCCTCAGTGGTAAGTGGACTGTGGGTGTGTGTGATGACCGAGGATGGCCATGGTCCATGGGTCCATCTCAGGCTGGGAGCGGAGGGTGCACCGGCTCTCAAGCTCTCTCTGGGAACCCTTCACTCACTGCCCCTCCTTGGAGCCATGATCTGAGCTCTGACTCAGAGATGTGCCCAAGACAGAGTGTGACATTCCTACACACCAGTGCGAATAAGGAAGGCCAGGGCCTACCCAGGGAGCATGCTCAGTGAGACTTCTGACTAGTTCCTCTCTGGCTGGTGCAGACATAGCAATCTATGTTTCTAGAGGGAGCCAGACCTGAGGGAAGAGGACTCTGGAGGCCCTGATTGAGGGGAGATTGTATAATCTAGCTAAGGGACAGGTAGTCATCAGCATAGACACAGGGTAGGGTGGCTTGACTACCCTTGGGTCTGTGAGCCTCAAAGCAAATTTCCACTTTCTGTTCTGGGAGTCCAGGCCCCCTCAACCCTATTCCCACCATGTTGCCCTGTACCCTACCCCCACCCTGTCTCAGTGGGTCCCCTACCTTTGGCTTAGCAGAAGTGACTCATCGGACCTCAGATTTGGGACAAGGCTTTGGAGGAACCATCAAGATGACTGCCCAAGCAAGGACACAATTCTCTCAAAAATAGGGCGTTTGAGAAAGGGTCAGAGGTCACTAGTGTTAACTCTCACTGGGACTCAAGGATTACTCAACCAGGCTGTCTGGCTGCTTCCCAGCTCAGAGGACAGGACAGAAGAGAGGACTCTTACTGAGGAGGAAGGAACAGGCAGCCACTCAGATGTATATGCCTTGCCTGGGTTGTGTTTGCTGAGCAACTACTGTGTGCTCTTCCCTGAGCTTGATGCTAGAGGATGGCAGGCAGGCAACACAGTTCGGGGTGGTTTGGTTTCTAGAAAACCTCTGTCCCCTGGCACAAACGCATGAGCTGAATACAGTGCTGAGCCGTCAGTCCCTTCTGCTACCCCACCCTCACCTTTGCGAGACGGGCTTGGGTTAGATTGGTTAAATGCCCGGGTTCAAATTCTGGCTGGGTGGCCTTGGGCAAACCATAGTCCTCTGCACCTCTCACCTGTGATGTGAAACACATCTTCGAAAGGTGAGGGGATGCTCCCTGGTGGGGATGGGGGTGGAGTCTGAGGGACTGACACAGCCCATGGTGCAGTGTGACTGTGCCAGGGGAAGAGCTGGGGGAGGCTAGCAACAGTGTGAACTCTGAGCTCCCTATACACACACACACACACACACACACACACACACACACACACACACACACACACACACGTCGTCATGGAGGCACACAGGTGAGGCCTTGAGCCTGACACCATGACTTGAGGCAGGCTCCTTGCCAGAGTGCAGTCAAGGAATCAAGACAATTGGATTTTGCTCCAGGAAGCGGCTGGGGCCCTTTCATCCTCTGGCTGTCAGGGCTGAGGTAGCCTTGGGCTCTCCCTCCCTGCTCTCCCCCTCCCTCTTGGCTCCACCAGGCAGCCCTAGCTGGAGTTGTGCTCCTTGGGCTCAAATCCCATCCTGCTGCATTTGTCCCCTTATGGCTGTGTCTTTTGTCTCCCAACCAAGGCAAATTCCGGGAGCAGTTCAAGGCTGCCTTCTCCTGCTGCCTGCCTGGTCTGGGACCCGGCTCCTCTGCCAGACACAAGTCCTTGTCCATGCAGAGCCGTTGCTCCGTCTCCAAAGTCTCTGAGCATGTCGTGCTGACCACCGTCACTACAGTGCTGTCCTGAGTGAGGCCACTCCAGGCTCTGGGAGGCCTGATCCTTTGCCTGGGATCCGCCTGTTTTGAAAGACTGTTCAGTGAGAGGCTGTGATTCCAGTCTTGGCTTTCTGCCTGAGTGACTCGGCCAGAGTCATTTCCTTTCTGAGGTTGTGTCCCCTAAGCTGGGTGGATGGGGGCTTAAGCGTGCGCAAGAAAGCAGAGAGCGTTGTAAACTGTCTAGTGCTGTGGACGTGGTTACTGTCGTCCCTGTCTCATATGGCTATACCCTACAGTGTCACTTCACCCTATCAGAGCTTGGCTACCCTCCCAAAGACTCTGTCTCCTACTCAATTATATAGGCTTTCCCTGGCTGGAGTCTGCTCCAAAGGTCCCTACAGGCATATTCACCTGGCCTGGAAGCCACCAGAAGCTTGGACTGCACTTGGTCAGCTGCACCAATGTGTCCCTGTGAATTAATTTGGGTTCAGCCCTTCTCAGTGAGCTCTGAAGCACGGTCTACCCTCTCCAGGTGTGGACTGCACACAGCACAGGCTGGATCTTGTTGGCACTGTGGAGTGCTTAAACACTCTCCATGTGGCCGGTCAGCATGGAGGCCAGCAGTCCGTAGCAACTGTAATTAAAAGCCTGGCACTGAATGTTCCCTTTCTTTGTCACTACACAAAATTCGTGCTGCTCAGGTTAGTAGTGGGGGGTGGGGCAGCTGGGGAATGGCAAGAGGAGAAGGCTCTGGAATGGGATTATCTGCGAAACCCCACCCCCACCCCAGATGGACTGACTGCAGGCTCTGCTGCCTCTGATAACACCCAGCCTCTGGAGTCCAGGACTCTCCGATCTCTGACATATTTTGCATTCCCTACCCTATGGTCTCTGGACTGGAAGGTAAGGAGGTAGGTGGGTAGGCAGTGGATTGACGGGTTACTGTCTGCAATCTTCTTGGAAATCAGGCCTCTGTTAATTTTCTATGAACTCACAGAATACAAAGAGAGCACCATGGACTTAGCCAGCATGCTCCAGCTTCCACCGAGCTGATTACACGGCTGCCCAAAAGGCTCCAATTCTTGTTGCCAGAGCAGAAGATGAGCTCATTCTGGACTGCCACTCTGCTATGAGGAGCAGGGGACAACTGGCTGAGGCCACTGGGAGTGAGCACACCAGCAAGTGTTAACAGATCACCAGTCAGGAAGTGGGGAAGGGCCTTGGGGCCCAGTCCAGGAGTACCTAGACATCATGGCCCCTTGTGGGCATGTCCTTTGGTCCAGATCAGGTGTATGTGTTAAGTAGCCCCTCTACTTTATGGACTCATCAGGCCAGCAGCCATAGCTGGCCAGTAAGGATGAGCAGTCCTGACCACTCTGTGCTCCCACTGGTCTTGGGAGCTAAATCAAATGTGTAAAGCAAGTCTGGAGGTGCAGTGTGTTTGGGAAAAGGCATGAGGGCCGGATCCCACAGGTCTTGAGCTCTCAAAAAAAAAAAAAGTAGATTATGATTGACACCATTCTAAAGCTGGGTTTGGGGTCTAGAGGTGTAGCTAGGTGGTAGAGTACTTGTCTAACATATGAGGCATTGGATTCCATCCCTGGTACCACATTAAACAAAACAAAGATGATTTCCAGTGGACGTGTGGAGCAGCCTTGACAGTGGCTGCCTGGAGGGGTACAGCACTACGTTACTCTGCTGGTGGAAGCCAGCACCAGGGTGGGCTTTACACCTCTCCTTGGAGAGCTCTGATGAACTCAAGCACACCCTGGGGTGGTAGCCAAGATGCTGAGTGATGCTCAGGGAGGGGCATCTGACAAGCTCAAGGCTACCTGGTCTACAAGAGAACCTGGCCTGGGGAAGGGCAAATAAGCCCAGGGCTACCTGGTGGCTCAGAGAAGCTGGGGTGGGGTCGGAGAGATTTGGTAGTAGGCTCAACTGTCCTGAAGAATGGCATGCAGAAAGGTGGGAGTTGTGTGCTGGTCAGCTCAAGAGAGAAAACTAGTGTCAGGGGATGGTGTTTCCAAAGCTGTAGGTTAGAAGAGGAAGACACTTCTGGCAGCTGAAGATAAGCTAGGCAACCTGCAACACCCCATCCCCCTTTTCTTTTGGTTACTGGAGGCTGGAGTCCTTGGGGGCCTAAAGAGAGGCTCCCTCCAGAAATGACGTGTTGGCCTCTAGGATCTGGACTATTGATTCTGGAACTAGAGAGCCACAGCGGCCCAGAGGAGCTGAAATGGCTGAGCCTTGACAGGCCTGCTGGCCTCTGTGACCTGGAAAACAGTTCCAGCTGCTCTCCCCCCCCCCCCTGCAGGGAGGACTGCCCTGCTGAAGGCCTGAGCCTCAGAGAGCTTATCTCCATCTCCCAAAGCCAGAGGATAATCACACCATTATCTGTGATAAGGCCCCCCTAGCTCACTAGAATGTCTGGTGTCTTCAGCTTTTGATTGAAATTCTGTCAGCTCATTACAGACACAGTGCAGACGGGGTATCACGCTGATCTAGAAATGCAACTGGCAGGTACTGGTGTCTGTGCTTAATAAAAGTAGGGGGAGAGTTATGACTTCATAAATAGAGTTTGTCTGGGAGATAAAACTCAGGCCTAAGATAATAAAAGGACCATGCTGGGAGAGGTCTAGGGTGGCTCCTTTCAGTCCAGAATGGCAGCCCTAAAACTTTAAGAAGCATAGGCAGCCGTTTGGACAGATCCTAGACACAGAGGAACCTGTCAGGGCCCCGATTTCACCTTGGCAAACAAGACGGCCACTAGGGCCCCTCACACAGCCTCTTTCGCATGGCTTGGTCAGCAGCTTCCATAGTGAGAGGGTGGATGGATGGATGGATGGACACGGACACACAGCCAAAAAGTCATGGTGGAAAACATGGGACTGCAGAGTCTTTCTTTTATTGATGCTTACAGTTTCCTGGACTTTTGGCCCCAAGTGGGAAAAAAAAAAAAAAGAAAGCAAATTACAAACAATGTTGGCAGTAGGCTGAGACAATGTCCCAGGGGAGGGAAGCTGAGTGGAACAAGGCGGGTCGGGGAGGGGTCCGAGTTTTGGAGATCATGAGCCTCATCAGATGCAGCCGAGAGGGCAGAATGTCCAAGCTTCTTGTGCAGGCAAAGCCTCAGGAAAATTGTTAATATTGAGGGACTGAGAGAGCTAAGAAATCCCAGGCTCTGGTCCCAGCAAATCCCCCCACGCTCAGTCTGATTCCACTGTACAGACACTGGGCTCGTCTGACCTGGTGGTCTTGGTGAGGGATTACAGGTAGGCCAGCCAATGAGCACTTAGCACTGGCATCAGGGAGTAGAGGATAATAGCCAGAGGCCAGGACAGCTGGCCAGACACTAACTCCATTGCTACTCTAGGGCCCCTACTCCAAGCCCGTGCCAATCCACAGCCCAGGATAGTCAACCTCTGTCCCTTCCTACCTCAGGCTAGGAAACACTCTTTGCTAGGAGAGGAGGAAAGGAGAGGCCCACATCCCCTGGAGTGCTCCACTCCCTGTAGGTAGGCTGGGTCAGAGCATCCTTGAAGCCGTCATGGTGACAAAGTCCTCAAAGCTGAGCCGGATGTTGCCCTGTACAGCGGTATCCTTTTCCCGGAAGGCCTCGGTCAACACCTGCAGCTGGGTACACACCTTGATGAAGCAGTCAAGCTGCATGGCGGGAATGGCAGAGCGTGGGCAGTACCGGGAAACTAGGAGCTGCGTGAACTGTGGGCTCAGGTTGTAGCCCATCTGGGACAGCGCTGGAGAAGAAGGGCACAGGAAGAGACATGCTGTGAGCACTTCACTAGGAACTGGAGCACAGCTGGGGGAAGCAGCTCAGAAACATGAGGAGAGAAACATCTTGGGGAGCCAGTCAGATGTCAGGAGCACAGGAGCTGTCTCTGGATGTGCCTCACCTGCCTCCCATCTCTTCACTATCAAGGTCCACCTGTGACCATCTGATATGTCAGTGCCAGAGAAGGGAGAGGGTGCCACTCGGCACTCTGCTGAGGCAGACATCAGGGAGAGAAGCTCAGCACTGGGGTCACAGCTGTCCTGGAGGCAGGCAGCTCTTGGTCCCCTGCTTACCTCACCAGCCCCTTATGCCATTTACGCAGGGATGATGCTTGGCCTGCGCTCTAAGAAGGATTACAGGCAGTCATGATGGCACAGCACCTCACACACTCTCCTGTTTTAAATAATAGTCCCATCCCCACACCAGGCCACAGCCTGCACTTCCTGTCTCACAGAGATGCCTCCTGCCTCTTCTGCATTCCGTGCCTCTGAGCTCCCTGCACTGTGAGACCCTGGCAAGGAACTAAGCTTCAGATTCGCCATTTGTAAAAAGGAGACCAGCCGGGCAGTGGTGGCGCACCTTTAATCCCAGCACTTGGGAGGCAGAGACAGGTGGATTTCTGAGTTCGAGGCCAGCCTGGTCTACAGGGTGAGTTCCAGGACAGCCAGGGCTACATAGAGAAACTCTGCTTCGAAAAACCAAAAAAAAAAAAAAAGGAGACCAGAAGGATCCTTCACCATTGTGTGTGGACCAGCAAACAGGACTGAGCCCTTGGGAAGATGAATTTTGGGAACCCACTGCAATGCTGTATCACAGTGCCTGGGGCACGGCAGACATTAAGTCTAATTTTGTTTTTGCTATCAACCTCACCAACATCCATGAAAGAAGCAGGCAAGGTAGCGTTCAGTACTGATCACCCTTTTCTTCTAGCAGGGGCAGGCATGGTGTGCTCATTCCCAACCACAGACTGTTATCTGAATGAACCGCATGGCCTGGACAAAGGACCTGGACTCTCCGGGCAGCTCTTTCCCCACTAAGATGATGGGTGCTCATAGCCACATTAGCCTTGTAACCTACTGGCCTTAGCCCAGGCTGCAGGCTTGACCTACAGAGTCAGATTGGAACCAGATGTAGCACTGTGGCCCCTGGTCCTCTCACCCACCCTTAGCTCTCAGAAGGCTCTGGGTCTGAGTTGAAGAAAACAAACAAACAAAAAAACAAAACAAACAAACAAACAAACAAAACGGCCTCTGGCCACATGACAACGGAAGTGAGCTCTGAAGCAGAGCTCTTTCAATGTAGCATGCTGGGACAAGAAAGAGATGCACTGCTCTCCAAGGTTCCATCTCACCGATGCCACAGGGACTGTTTGAACCACTCACCACTGTCTGGAGTCCTGCCACCAGGAAGGACAGCACTGACTTAGACTGGTGTTGTCTGACCCCGGAGCTTGGCTCAAAGCCCCACCCAGGTTCAGAACAGTGGAATGGGTGGTAAGGCAAGCCTGGGCACCGCCAGGGAAACTCTTCAAGGCATTTTAGGAAATGGAAAGGAGTCTAGCTGGGCCAGTCACTGTGCCCACAGGGCCTTACCTTGCTGCAGCTCTGTGGAGCTGATGGATCCCGAGCGGTCCCGGTCATACTGCTGGAAGAGGTTCCTCCATTGCTGGAGGAATTTCCATAAGGCTGAGAAGCCGACAACATCAATGCGGCCAGACTTGGTCTTGTCAAACATGTCTGAGTGGGGAGGGGAAGAAGGAAGGGAGGCTTCAAGACTGAGGGTCAAGGGAACACTGACCCTTGTCCCAGGTTGAAGCAAAGCCCTGTGCCTGAGTCACCAAACTGCAGCACCAGCCCTCCCCCAGCTACTCAGCCTGTCCCATCCAGATTCTGCAGGGTTGGTGGCTTAACTCCAAGACTTGGGTCCATGCTGTCCCCTTGCCTGTAGTTTCTTACCAGGGAAGGGAGTGTCTACCTGTAGAATGGGGAACTGGATGAGCCTGTAACTTAGCAACCTAGAACTTAACGATGATCCCAGGGAAAGGAGAGCTTATCTTGAAGCCAGCTTCCTCCTTAGCTAGAGTTCTCTTCAGACTGAGTCCGTGCACACCTCTGCCAACTGTCAGGCAGTTTGATCCTGCTCAGCCTGCACGCTGGAGGAACTGCATGTGGGACTCACTTATCATCATGAGGCACGTCTCATCATTGAATGAGGACCAGTTGGAGTTGACTAGGGCCTGCTTCAGCTCCTTGAGGGAGATATAGCCGCTGTGATCGGCATCCACTGACTGGAACCAGGAGTAGGCCTCAGGATCCACATTGGGGGGCACACCGCCTGGAGAAAGGGATGTGAACCATGGCAGTCAGACCCAGGTCAGAGAAATGCTGGCGAGCCACTCTGAGACCCTCCTCTGGCCACCGTTTTCCCTTACGTTCTAGCTATCTTTAATTGCCAACTTGACACAGCCTGGAGTCATCTGAGAGGAGGTCAAC
Source organism: Grammomys surdaster (assembly GCF_004785775.1). Lineage (NCBI taxonomy): Eukaryota > Metazoa > Chordata > Mammalia > Rodentia > Muridae > Grammomys > Grammomys surdaster. The sequence continues at coordinate 3,264,325 of NW_021621113.1, read as the reverse complement.
TGAAGGGCTGAACCGCTCAGATCAGACTGGCCTGCGGAGACTGCAGTGATTGTTAACTGATGTGGGAGGTCCGATCTGTGGGTGGCACCATTCCCTGGGTAGGTGGTCCTGGGTTGTTTAAGACCACTCAGAAAGTGTCAGCCTGCAAGGGAGCCAGCAGTGTTCCCCCGTGGTTCCTGCTTCTTAGTTCTTGTCCTGACTCCTCTCAATGACAGACTACAGCCTATAAGCTCAAGTAAACCTCTTCCTCCCCTAATCAGAGTTTTATCACAGCAACAGAAAGCAACCTCAAATGCCTACCCACAAGGCCTCATGGTCCCTCCTCCACGCCCTTCTAAGAAAGCCTGCAGTGGATTTCTATAGCAGAGGCCTGCAACACTTTGTGTATTATCCCAATAGCTTCTCTAGTTGATTTGCACTCTGCCCCCAATACAGTAAGAAATCTCTGAAAATGGCCTAAGAGACAAAGAGAAGCAGAGTTAGGCTGTCTTAGTGAAGCAGGGTTGACAGGCTACACAAGGGGTCTGGGAGACTGTTTTTAAGCTTAGCCTGTGGGCACGTCTGTGGGACACTGTCTAATTGCTGGTTGACAATGGGAGCCCACTGTGGGCAGCATCATCCCTAGGCTGGTGGGCTGTGCTGAACAGAAAAGCTAGCTGAGCATGGGGCATGGCAGAAGGTCTAGGCAGCACCAGCTCGCCTTAGTTTCTGCTTTAAGCTTCCTGCCTTGGTTCCTGTCAGTGATGGACCAAATACACCCTTCCTTCCTCTAAGCTACCTTTGGTCATGGTGTTCATCACAACAGAAACCAAACTGGAACAAGTAGGGTCACTGGGGAAGGACAGCCACCACCACTGGCAGCTAGTTTCTGTGACAAGTGTAGTTATGTGCTTGATGCAGAAAAGCTCGGCTTTAGATTCAAGTCCTGACTGGTTACTACTAGCTGTGTAATTTCAGGTCAAATAAATAATCTCTTTGAATGCCAACTTCCATATTTATAACATGAACAACATCCAAGGGCAGTGGGAATGAATTACATGAGACAACAGCAAAACAAAGTCTGCAGCAAAGGCTGGCATGGGGAGGGGAGAGATGGCTTCAGAGAAGGGTACTTCAGCTGTATTTGAAGGGATGAGTTGCTGTGGAGGAGGGGAAGGAGGCAAGGCTCAGGATGTGTTTACAGTACTCTGGGCAATCTCTGCTGGATGGAAGGCAAGGGCTGATGGCAAGTGGGTAAGTTGGAAAGGCCCTTTGGATCTTCCTGCAGAAAGAGGAGCACCTCTGACGGTCAGCTCTGCCCTCTATAGTAGTGTCCTCTACCTTGGACCTTAAGGCAAGTGATACACACATCAGGAGCATCAGTACCACTCCCAGGAGCTGCTGGCCACCCTGGAGAGGAGCAATGCAGCCAATGAGAGGAAGCAGCAAAGAGGGAGGCTGAGCACGTGACCCATGTCCCGCCTTTCCTCCCCTGCCCTAGAGATGACTGCCACTCTTGGGTCCTGGGGGGGACAGACCTCAGAGTCAGGGCTCCTTTCCCCTCAAGACTGTCTATGAGCTCAGACACAATGTTCTGGAGGCTCTGGAAATCCAGTGCAGAGCTGCTGAGCTGAAAGCTAACAGCCAGAGCTTGGCTCTGAGAAGACAAACGCCGCTGGCTGGCAGTGCTTGGAACCCCAGAGGTTTGGGCATCTCCCCCGGGGCTAGCTGCCTGGGTACATCCACTCAGCTGTGGCTTGCTTCCTAAGCACAACATTCCCTGGAGCCCCTTCTCACAGGCCCAGGCAGGTCCAGGCCACCTAGCTGGTGCTCAGCCTCCTGAGAATAGCCACTCTGGGAAGGAGCTCACTAAAGTGAGTCCCGGAAAAGCAAGGACAGGCACTCACTTCCCCACCCTCTGCTCTTCAATCTCTGTCCTCCTTGTCCTGTCCACACCTCCCCTCCAGCCTACACCTTCCTTTTCTTCTCTTCCATCCTCTGGTTTACCACAGCTACCATCACAGGAAATGCCAATACTGTGCAGCCATATGACAAGTCCTCTCAGAGAACGCGCTCTGTCCATTAAACCCAGACTGATGCCCAGTGTTAAGCTGCAGCTTTACATTTAACACAGCCTGTGAGGCTGAAGCACTGTCCCATTTTACAGAAGTGGACACTGAGGTGCAAAGAGGCAGTCTGGTCAGGTCGGTAAGTGAAGCTAAGCTTTCATTAATGACACTATCTTTTCTTCCTACAGATGAGGTCAGTCCCCCTCCGCCCGTCATGGGGTCTCTTCTCTTGTGGACTACACTGCTGTGGCCAGGCTCTGTGAGCTCCCTGCCTATTCCAAGCACTGTACGGCCCCGCCCACTGCCTGGTAGCCTACGGATCTCCCTGGGAGAGGTGCACCACCTCCTCCTGGGGTCAGCCTTGACAGTGAAGTGCTTCAGGGAAAAGAGCATGAATGGATGCGACATCAGTCCTGAGGAGAGTCCTGAGGTGCCACCCAGCCCTGCTAGCTTCTTACTCTTTCTCTCTACCCTAAGGACAGCATGTCCCCAAGGCGGAGTGCTCCTTCAGCACTGATCCCAGAATGAAAAGACACTTGAAGCAGAGACTCAGCTGCTGACACTCGAGGGAGAACGAGCAAGCAATAGAAATGCCTGTTGAAAGCCAAGAGGGCTTTAGAGCTGTTAGCCCAGAAAAGCTAACTGATGAACTTCTCATTCTGCCAGTAGAGACAGAGCTATGGTGTCAGAGACCAGGATACTTGTGCATCTGCAGGACGGATAAGGATGGAATATGGATAGTTTAGACCAGGTCTGAGGTTCTAGGACTGGGTTCTGGAGCTGGAGATTCTACTTACCCTGTCCATAAGGTCCAGGCTGCTGGGTACCGTAGGGACTCCCTGTGGGTAGCTGACCGTAGGGACCTGGAGGTACACCACCATATGGTCCACTTGGAGTTCCAGAGGGGATTCCTCCAGCACTGGGGTATCCATAGGGCCCTCCAGGGGCAGGAGCTCCATAACCACCACCAGGGTGGAGTCCACTGCCATACTGGCCCCCACCATGGGGAGGTCCAGGATAGTAGCCACCCGGGGGTGGTCCAGGTACCTGTCCTGCAGCTCCTGGGCAACCCTGCAGAAAGAACAGACACAGCAGGATGATGAACAAGCCCAGCACTTTAAGCCACAGAGCACCCACACTGCCATCCTTCTGACTCTACAGGGGAGGCTGGGCTCTCAGCTCTTTGCTTAGGAGGCCTTGAGGCTTCCAGGGAAGCTACCAGTTACTCAAGGTCATGCCAAGGGCATACAGAGTCTAGGCTGGAATTTTGTCCTCCTGACTCCTCTTTCCTGTACATCAAAGGTCTGACAAGGTCTGGGACCATTTCTAGCTTGTGGCTTTATCCATAGCTTTCAGTATACAATGGATGCTCAGTAAATACTTATCTGAACAGGTAACTGAATCAAAAGAACGCTCAGCCTTCGGGACTTCCACCTCTGCCTGCAGAACTCAAAGCACAAGTACAGTCTCTGCCACACAGCCCTGGCCATCATCAGCCACCAGTGATGTCATCACAGCATGGACCCTGCACAGCAGCCCTTCCTTGCCTACATTAGCTGACGATGCATGAATGTTCCCTATCCTCAGTCTCCGAGGCAGGCAGGGAGGGAGCCTATCCCTAGGGCGGTAGGGACAATGACCAAACACCATAGTTCAGGTTTGGCCCCCAGTAACTCATGTCACTAATGCATTAAGGAAGGAGAATGGAATGACTTCCTCTTGGAGTGGTTACACAAGATACAACCCAAATATGAATCCTCCACTCTCTCCCTCTGCCTTTTGTGAGACCCTAACAAAGAAAAGTTAGTGTATTAGAAACAGGATATGTACTTTTTGGAGAAAGTACACATGGAAGTAATGGAATTCTATAGAGTCTTTAGAGGACAGAATGAAAGGAGTTTTGTCTCCCTCCCCACCCCATCTTAGTTAGGGTTTTACTGTTGTGAACAGATATCATGACCAAAGCAACTCTTTTTTTTTTTTTTTCCCCGAGACAGGTTTCTCTGTATAGCCCTGGCTGTCCCGGAACTCACTCTGTAGACCAGGCTGGCCTCGAACTCAGAAATCCGCCTGTCTCTGCCTCCCAAGTGCTGGGACTAAAGGCGTACGCCACCACCGCCCGGCCAGACCAAAGCAACTCTTAAAAAGAATATTTAATTGGGTCTGGCTTACAGGCTCAGAGGTTCAGTCAATTATCAAAGCAGAAGCATGGCAGTGTCTAGGCAGCATGGTGCAGGAGGAGCTGAGAGTTCTACATCTTCATCTGAAGGCTGCTAGCAGAATACTGGCTTCCAGGCAGCTAGGGCTAGGGTATTAAAGCCTACACCCACAGTGACACACCTATTCCCTCAACAAGGCTACACCTCCCAATAGTGCCACTTCCTGGGCCAGGCATATTCAAGCCATGACATCCCCCAAAATAAATTCTTCTGAGGACTGTGAAAGGAAGTTGAAATGATTTTGAGATACAGAAGGATAAAAAAATATCAAGGGCTTGTCAAGTGAGTTGGATAGCTCTGGGTCTGCGCTGTTAAGTAAGAGTCACTCTGCTAGAGAGATGGCTCAGTGGCTAAGAGCACTGACTGCTTGCCTCTTCCAGAGGACATGGGTTCAATTCCCAGTACCCACATGGCAGCTCACAAGATCTGTCACCCTCACACAGACAAAATACCAAAGCACACAAAATAAAAATAAATAAATAAATTTTAAAAAGGAAGAGTCAGTCTGTTGGTTTGGGGGATAAAAAGTTAGGCATTTTAGAAAGAAACAATCATCCAAAAATGGCTAAAAACACTTCATGACTGCAAAGGATTTCCTTATAATAGGAGTGTTTCGCATCTTCGGGAAAGCTGTCTTTTTTTTTTTTGGTTTTTCGAGACAGGGTTTCTCTGTGTAGCCCTGGCTGTCCCGGAACTCACTCTGTAGACCAGGCTGGCCTAGAACTCAGAAATCCGCCTGCCTCTGCCTCCCAAGTACTGGGACTAAAGGTGTGCGCCACCACTGACCGGCTGGGAAAGCTGTCTTTGTTCCAGGACTCAAACCACTAGTTGTAACCAGCATGGAATATCTAGCTGCACTCGGCTGGGGCAAGCTATAAATGAACAAAGGTTTGTATTGAAGTTTGTAAATTCTTTAAAAACAGATTTGTATCTTTTTGTTTGTTTGTTTTTGTTTTTCTGTTTTTTCGAGACAGGGTTTCTCTGTGTAGCCCTGGCTCTCCTGGAACTCTCTCTGTAGACCAGGCTGGCCTCGAACTCAGATTTGTATCTTTAATAGAGCAGACTAGTGGTGCCAAGGACCAGCCTGGACTTGAGAGAGGAGCCTGAGGAAGCGGTGAATGGGAGTGGCGGAAGAATGACTCGGAGTCAATGTTGGGTACAGGCTGACAGCTGTGTTCTGCTCGAGATAGCTCTCTCACACACACCAAAGCCCCGTCTTTCTGTTTGTATAAGCTACTTCCTTAGGAATTACATATCAGTTCAGTTATTCCGGTTTTCTTTGGATTATCCCACTAATCAGCATTTTATGACCTTAGCCCCTTGACACTTAGAAAAAGACAGCAAATCATTATGTGGTTCACTGGGCACAATGTCTATGGTTGCCAAGTCTAGACATAGAGGCTATTTTTATGTGAGAGAGTTAGCTTTCTGTTTTCCAACTCTCTCACTGTCTAAGATTGGCCAACCAAGAATGTGCTCTGTAGACAGACCTTGAATTTACAATCTGGATGGTTCTGTCTCCTGACTGCTGAGATTAAAGGTGTGTATTACCATGCCTGGACCTAAACTTTTCTTTTACCTAGAACTTGCTCTGTCCCAGGCTAGCCTTGAATTTAGAAATCTGCTTGCCTTTGTCTCCTGGATTAAAGGTGTGCAGCACCATGCCTGGGCCAAACCTTTTCATGGCCCTGTTCTTCAAGATCCAGACCAAAAGCCTGTGTCTTCCAGCCTCACGATCTGGATCACAAGTGTGCTCTCCATTTCTGGATTGTAGTTTATTCCAGAATAAAAGCCGAAACTATTCCTTATTCAACTGCAAACATAAACAATAAGCTTAGTTTGGTGGGATCTTGTCCTGAGATCACCACTTCCTCAATCTCTTTATCTCCTTGAACACAGGATTCAGCTCCATTTCACTTCCTGGTGCCCTTTTATTACTTGAACCATATATTTTGTATTCAGTTTAGTGAGTTCTTTGTGCTGATGCAAGCAGCATTAAGGTTCCTTTTTATAACTCTTAGTAGAATATCTGGATCAAATTTAGTTGTTGATGGCTTCTGTGGAGAAGATCACCATCTTCCCACTAATACCATATAAGCATCCACTGGGCCTTGTTTTTAACTATTCCTTTCTCTCTCATTATCCAGGCTTTTTTCCTCTATTAACCAAATCACATCTCCTTCCTTAACATCTTCCTGACTGACTCATTAGTGCAGCTGCCTCTGCTCTTTCAGGTCCATGGAGTCCTTCATACAGTTCATACTGCATCCTTGTATTTTGCATAGTTGAGAAATTCTGTAAACAACAGTTCTTATACTAATTTATATATTCTTGAACTCATGGTTTCAGAGTTTTTTCCCACAGCCTTAAGGGCTATCCTGAAGACCACAGCCTTACCATTTTGCTGAGGAACATTAGATACACTGTAGATTCCCAGAATCGTGCTGTTTCAGACTGCCACTGTAGTCATTAACCTTGGCAGGGGGAACATTCCCCAAAGAAGGAACATGAAGTAAAGTATATGCATCATCATGCAAAGAAGCCTTACTCCTACAGCCCTGTCAGCACTTGAGAAGACCCTCGTCCAGCTGGCCTTGCTCCAGGGGCAGGAACCATGTCACACCACTGTCCCTTCTGCAGCCATGCCAGACCTGGTATCTCCCTGTTTCTGTTTCAATTTAAGAGTACGAATGTTGCCGGGCGGTGGTGGCGCACGCCTTTAGTCCCAGCACTTAGGAGACAGAGGCAGGCGGATTTCTGAGTTCGAGGCCAGCCTGGTCTACAAAGTGAGTTCCAGGACAGCCAGAGTTATACAGACTGGGGTGGGGGGGAGAGAGAGAGACAGAGAGAGACAGAGAGACAGAGAGACAGAGAGAGAGAATGAGGGAGAATGAGAATGAATGAATGAATGAGCAATGTATGTTCTTGAAGAGAAAGCATGCCTGCACAGACATCGAAAGCAGTCAGACTGACCCTCATAAGTAAAATTATCATTTGTCTTTCTAGTTAAGAACTAGATTCTCCTCCATTTCAGTATTGTAAGTAGTGACCTTAAGAAGTCCATAATGCCAAGATTTAGGATGAAATATTGGTAGCAGGTAAATAAGCCCAACAAGCAGCTGAAGGCTGAGCCACACCAGCAGGAAGAGACAAGCAAAAAAGTAAATACAAGGCATCCTATCTTGCACACTAAAAGCAAAAGCATAGCCAAAACCAGATTCTGAGCAGTAGACATGTGGTGATTAGCTGCCACAAGAGCTTCCAATTTTTGGGTCAAAGATTTGACCCCAAGATGGAATGCTGCCATGACACGTAGAAGCTGCACGCAGAGTGGGTCTCTCCTGAGGAGTGGGTCTCTCCCTGCCAGCCAGCTGAAGATGATTGAGAACTTCTCCTTTGTTTTATCAGGAAAGTCCAGGATTTCTGTCTGCATCGTTTTTGATGAGTGCTCACAAAATTGAGTCTTCATAGGAGGTAGAGCCATCTGTCTCTTTTCCTTCTGGTGTTGCCTCCTGGTCTTGAAAAGGGAAGGCACAGCCCCGCGTCTGCTGAATTTATTGGGGACCCAGACTAGGTTTTGGCATCTTTGGGAAAAACACAAGCATAGCCTCACCAGATGTCAAAAGGACATCCTGGCCTTTCCATTTTTACGTTAATAAGTCTCTCCATTTTACCATAGGCAGAGTGTCTCTGACCTTACAGCCCAATGGTGTTCCACAGGGCTCAGGCCTTTGAATCTTTGTCGAGATAATTTAAAGTAAAAGAGCATGATTCAAATTGTGATGTGGAGAATAGTATTTGAATTCTCCTTTCTGTAATTTTATAATTGAGATTTTAGCATTTGATGAGATCTCTCAACAACTGCCTGTCCTTTCAGATTATAGGGATTCCCATAGTATGAGTAATAGAGAAGGTTATACAACTGCCTTAAGGGTCTGTATAAGCAGGAATGTTGTCTGTCTTTATATACAGAGGGAATCCAAGGTAAGAAAAGCAATAAAGTTATGCTGTATCGCATCCTTAACAGCCTCTCCTGTCCAAGCAGAAGCCATAATTACATGAGAAAAGGTATCCTCACAGACATGAACATATGTAAGTCTTCCAAAAGAAGGAACATAAGTCACAACCATTTGCCATGAAGAGCCAGGCTTTAGGCCTCATGGATGCATTCCCATGGGAAAAGAATCACGATGGTAGGGACAAGCTGGACATTATTTTACAATCTGCCTTGCAGCTTCCCGGGTCAGATGATCGAGACCTCAGCACCTGGGAATTCTGATGATGTGAAGTATGAGAGGCCTGGGCCTGCTGTGCAGGATCTACAACTACAGGAGTGATTATCTGTGTCAGGGAATCAGCATTCTGATTTCCTTCTGACAAGGGACTGGGAGATTAGCATGTGACCTTATATGAGGTATAAAATAAGGAACTCTCCTATTTTGGACTAAGTCTTGCAAGTGTTGTAGTAACACATTAATCTGACTTTTATCTACATTAATAATAGCTGTTTCAACATGTGCAAACAGCCTAATCGCAAAGTTATTGTGAATCTACATAAACATTCATAGGAGTGTTCTCACTCATTTCAAAAGCCCAGATTACAGTGGCTACCTCAACCTTCTGAGCTGACTTAAAGTCAACCCTTTTTGAAAAGGACTTTCCATTAGAAGACCTGTCTGTAAAGATCAAGTCTGCCTGTTCAATAAGACTTGTTCTGTAACTAGTAAGAAATATCTTTTGAGTTTTAGAAAACGTAGTAATGATGTTTAAGGCAAATGAAAAGAAAGACCTATGTAACTTGCTATAGTAATTTGTCAATCTTCTGAGAAGACCGCCATCTTCCCACTAATACCATATAAGCATCCATCTGAGCCTTGTTTTTAACTATTCCTTTCTCTCTCATTATCCGAGTTTTTTTTTTTTTTCCTCTATTGACCAAATCACATCTCCTTCCTTAACATCTTCCTGACTGACTCATTAGTGCAGCTGCCTCTGCTCTTTCAGGTCCATGGAGTCCTTCATACAGTTCATACTGCATCCCTATATTTTGTGTAGTTGAGAAATTCTGTAAACAACAGTTCTTACATTAATTTATATATTCTTGAACTCATGGTTTCAGAGTTTTTTCCCACAGACTTAAGGGCTATCCTGAAGACCAACCACAGCCTTACCATTTTGCTGAGGAACATTAGATACACTGTAGATTCCCAGAATCGTGCTGTTTCAGACTGCCACTGTAGTCATTAACCTTGGCAGGGGGAACATTCCCCAAAGAAGGAACATGAAGTAAAGTATGTACATCATCATGCAAAGAAGCCTTACTCCTACAGCCCTGTCAGCACTTGAGAAGACCCTCGTCCAGCTGGCCCTGCTCCAGGGGCAGGAACCATGTCATACCACTGTCCCTTCTGAAGCCATGCCAGACTTGGCATAATAATTGGATATCAACCATATAGTGAAATATGTAAGTATCAGGCAAGTTTTGTCCAATAAGGCGAATTCATGGTAGGTACTGTATACCTCCTACTGGCGGCTATCAACGTACTTTTCATTGGAAGTAAGATAGGTGCTTGCTTATGACAGTGGGCACTGAAAACTCATACCATCAGTGTGTAATGGAACAGTTTAAAAAAAAAAACAAAATTTTAAATCAGTTAACTATAAAATGGCAGTTCTGAGGAAACTCTAGTGGAGTGGCACCAAGGGATAAAGACAAGTATTAGCAGCACAGATCACAGGAAAGCCTCTATTTAACAGACTTTTGGGAAGTACAGAAGACAGGATCATTCCAGGAGCTAAATAATGCTTCTGTATGATCTAAAGTCGCTCCCAGATTAGCTGACGTAGCTGTCTAGGTTTGTTCCCATTAACCGACCACTGATCTCCCCAATCAGGGGGACCTTCTATCCAAGAAAGTTTGGGTAGATATTTCTTATGATCCCAAAGACAAAGGACATTCAGATACAGAACTGTCGCTATCCCATTGAGACAGGGGGTCTCCACCCCAGGGAAAAAGGTAAGGGTAACAAAACTAGATGAACAATGGCAACTTGATTTTGGGAAACTATTACTTTTGTCACTAACCCACAGAAAGTCTAAAACTGGGGACTGAATGTGCCCATTGAAAGGCCAGGATTATTTAGCTATAATAGAAATGCCAGCTGCTGTGTCTCTAATGCCCTTCATGAGGATTCAGTCATACAAACACCAACTGAGTCCACTGTGCTCTGAGGAATCAAGTTCCTGGCTTAGCAACCATTATCAAGGGTCTGTAGGGCTGTGTACAGAGTAACAATCAATTTTGTTAATTTGGAATTTCTTGGAGCAGCTGGGAATAGACTGTAATCTGACTAGTGTGATCTGAACCAATGGCATCTCGAGGAAAGCGCTCTGGACAAGCCAAATCCCTTTTATAGTCCAGTCTGATTTCTCTACAGTCAAAAATCAAACATTCCCTGGAAGGGATTCTCACACATCTGTGGGAGCCTCGTCACCTCTCGTACTACATCTAATTTTATATCTTTAACTATAGATAAATCTAATGTAGAATTACTTTTGTGTTTGGGACAGAGCTGGGTGGCGTGGGGCAGAGGCACCACAAGCTGTGGAGACTGATCCCAGACTGTGCTCTCACAGAGGCAGCACAGGGGGAGGGCACTGGGACCACAGGCTGGGGATCAAAGAGGGTCTGCCACCCTTGGCACTCAGTCTTGTGTTCCCTTTTTCTATCACCTCTAGATGGACACTGACTGGCCCAGTGCAACCATTTTCCCATTCAGGGCCTATTTTAGGAAGGGGTTTACCACACTGGAGTTATCAGTAAGCTTTGTTTACAGTTTTTGAAAATGATCTCTTTTTCCACATGTGAAACCCAGAGGGCTCCAAGGCTGCTGCAGTGTCTCAGCCTGCAGCCCCTCTGTGCCAAGGCTTTCTCGGGCTTTCATCCTATCAGAAAAGGATTAGCAAGTATACAGTGAAGAAGGGGGGTTTTTTGTTTTGTTTTATTTTTTCAAGACAGTTTCTTTGTGTAGCCTTGGCTGTCCTAGAATCAGCTCTATAGACCAGGCTAGCCTTGAATTCACAGAGATCTGCCTGCCTCTGCCTCCTGAGGGCTGGAATTAAAAGCTACATGACCACTGCCAGGCAAAGAACTTTTGTTTGTTTGTTTGTTTGTTTGTTTTGCAGTCAAAATTTGCATTTTTGTGAGCTAATGAAAGGTAAGGTAACACTAACGTCTTTATTGTCTGTTTTCCATACTTGCTGTATGGGTGACCAACATAGTCTATAAAGGGCCCTGTAGACTTTTGTCTGACAGTGAAAAGGGACCCTGAGGAAGTATTAGGATCAGGAACTTTGTAGCCATTAGAGTAGCTGAGGGCTGGAAAGCTGCAGAGCCTGGATTCCAACCTTTCCTTGCCTGACTAATTGATCATAATAGTGTGTGTGTGTGTGTGTGTGTGTGTGTGTGTGTGCGTGTGTGTGTGTGTGTGTGTTGTCAGAGAGCACACGTGTGCTGTCCTGGGACATAAGCAGCAATGAACAGGCATTTGCTCATTCATTCTTGGAGCCATTCATTACTAAACAGTGGTAAAAACTGTTTTTATAAGGGCTTGCCAATCAAAAGGTATCACATATATGTATTTGCAATAACACCATTAGTCATCTGGTAAAATGGTTTGAACCTCATCCTCTGTAACAAGCTTTGTGAGATCTTTAGGCGGCGAAGGGAACCCTTCCTGGGCAGGGTTTGGTCCTACTCTAGACTGGAAATGCAGGCACCAACCAATTCTCCTGTCTGAGAACCTTCCTTAAAGCCGCTTCATGGGTATGAATAATTTATTATATTACCAGTTGGCAGAGGCAGGGGAGAGGCAGAAGACTTAACAGGAGGCGTTCCTGGGCGCCTCTTTTCCTTCTGGAAAGCTGTATGGCTAACCCAACCTGGTTCCAAAGGACCAAATGTTTTAGTTGAACTGGCTGTAGAGAGCCATGTAATTGGTCACCAATTCTTTCCTAAGACTCCTGAATCATCGGAGTGTCCTATAGTTAGGATACCAGAGACAATATATCTTATATTTTATAAATCTGTCTTAATGACATCTTTGCTCCTATCCCTTTAAGTAAAGTTTTCAATTGCTCTGTGTACCTGTGAGCTTCAGGAGACAGAATTCCCCACAGTAAGAGCAGTCTGAGAGCCAAAGAGAAAAGACAGAGGCGACAGGCTTTTAGGAAAGTCCGCTTGCTCCTTGTGACTAACTGAGAAGTGGAGCCACACTGGCGTGATGGAGAGAAAAGGAAAGAAGAGTAAGCATGGGTGTACATGTGCCCCCTGCTCCTGGGACCTGCCGACCAATCCAGCCGATCTGATTAGTCCTATTCCCCTTGTCCTCGGGATCTCTCCACCCTTGTGCAGGTAGACAAGGAAGGCGCTTTGGGGAGATTCCATTTGTTCCATGTCTGTTTTGGAGACCAACATGTCCAAAATTAAAAATCCCTTTATCCTAGGGCTCTTCAGATGCTCATGTGAGTTTAGATCAATCACTCATGCTGGGGGCACAAACTCCATCACTAACACAACAGAGAGTCAGGTATAGGGCACACATGCACCTGTAATCCCAGCACCCAGGAGTAGGAGGCAGATGGGAGTTTGAGGCCAGTCTGGACTATAGAGAGACTTCCAGGACAGCCAGGGCTTTATAGAAAAACCTTGCCTCAAAACAAACAACAGAACAACAACAACAACAACCACCTCACATAATAAAGAATGAAAATGAAGCAATTCCTGTTGGAGTGAGTGGACAAAAGCCTAACTGTGGTGTCTCCACCTCTCCCAGTGTCTTCGGTTGGACTCAGAGTTCTTGCTGAACAGAACAGGAAAATGGCACACGAAGAAAACGAAGGACGTTTGTTTTGTTTTGTGACAGGGTTTCTCTGTGTAGCTCTGGCTGTCTTGGAACTTTCTCTGTAGACCAGGCTGGCTTCAAACTCAGAGATCCACCTGTCTCTGCCTCCCAAGTGCTGGGATTAAAGGTACGCACCACCACACAGCTCTTAAGGGACACTTTTCTATGGAGATCTTTAGCAGGGTTTTATAAGGAAGAAGTTATTTCATTGACCCAGCACAGTGCTTAAAACCTTGCAGAGATGTTGGCTGCTTCCAGCAAATAACTACAATGCACACACATTGTTCTGGGCCGGGGCATGGGAGTGTATAACTTAAAAGTAAAGCTCTGCATTTAGCTTGGATCATAAAAGCTGACTGCATGGGGAATCCAAGGCAGGTAAGGTTGGCTACGTTTTCCTCTTAAAGGCAGGTTAAACTTACATAGGCTGAGTACACAGTAGGACAACAGATCGAGTACCCGGTCTTTACTGATCTCAGGGCACATTAACTTCTCTGCTACATCTGGAAAAAGCTCAGTCTTTGAATGAAAGAGGCTTTTTCAGGAAAAGGTATCAGCACACTAAGAGCTCACTTCCCTTCACTAAGCCTCAGGAGCCTTAGGTAACAGTGCCTGCCTCACGCTGCCTGCTACAGGAATGAAGTGAGGCTCGTTACACGAAGCCTGCTGGAACAAGATCTTGACAAGCAGTAACTATTAATGACAGTGCCCCTCTAGAGGAGAGGAAACCTGAGTTCAGAGAAGTCACACATAGACTGTGTGGAACTGGGTGCAGAAGCTAGGTCTCCTGGAAGAGACCTATAGCTTTTATAGCTACATTGCCTCTCCTGTCTACCTCTGTGTACTACCAGTTAGAGGCTCTGGAGGCCCAGAGTGTCCCATATCCCATTCCTACATAAGTTTGGGAGAGTACAAACCAAATAAACAAACAAGTATACACAGTGTATTTATTTTTATGTATTTATCTATCCCTCTCCCCCAAAAGTTGCTTTGATCAAAGCTAGTAGTGGCATGCTAGTCTTTGAAGGATGCAGAGGTATTCTCTACCAAAAGAAGCAGAGAGGGACACTATACACACAAGAAGACAGACAAAGCAGACTTATGAGTGAGCATGGCGTGGTCAGGGAATGACAAGAGCACACCGTGAACCCAGAAAGGAAGGCCCTCTCACAGCCCCCCTGACAAAGCACCACTCTTGCCACTTTTCAGTTGGTGGGTGAGCTATCCGTGCCTGTCCAATGTCTCCCTCACCCAACAGTAAGTTCTCTAGGGGCAGGCAGAGCTTTCATCACCACCACCACTATCATCCTCACCCGCAGGCCCAGCACAGTGCCTGGTACCCGTAAGCCTCCATATATAGTGCTTATACACAAATAAGCACTGTTCTGCAGAGTTATGTTGGAGAAAGTAAAGCACCACAGAAGGGTTTCCAAAGGAGGAGGGACGTGCTGTGAGCCTTGTTTGGAGAATTAGCCTATGTGGGTTTGGAGGATGAGCTGGGAGTGGGGGAAAGGCAGCAGCCCAGGTGCTGGGCAGGCAGGGCATGAACCAGACAGCAGGCGCAGGGATGGGAAGAACGAGTGGATTCTGAAACTATTTCAGAGATAGACTCGACATGACTTGGCAACTAAGTGGATTAAGCAAGAGATGGGGCGGGGTGGGGTGAAGAAAGTCAAGCGTTTAGAATGACTCAGGGTTCAGCCTGCACATGATGAACAAGGCAGAGCCATAAACTACGGCACCACAGGCTGCAGAGGAAGCTTGTGTAAGGCTTTGGGTTGGTCCCAGGGTCACTGAATTGCAAGTCAAGGTCTGAGCCAGAAATGACAGCCAGATCTTTGACTCCGTGTTCCCCTTCCATGCCTTTGCAGACATGTTTTAGCAGCATTTCAGACCCATAGACACAAACTGGGGTGGAGGGCGAAAGTTAAGAGTTCAGTAACCACGGTTTCTGAAGCATCACAGAAGAATTATCTCCAGGTCCTAGCCGATAAAAATTATCTCCAGGTCCTAGCTGATAAAAATAAGCTATATTTGGTATTTTTCAGGGTTTTGAGGGTCTGTGAGGGGCTCTAAGTTAAACAACTTTCACTGGCTCCTTGATCCTGAGAGCTAAATACACATCTCCATTTTAGAGACGAGAAAATGAAGATGCTCAACATTTAGTACATTTTAAATCATGCAGCTAAAATGAGAAATGGACTCAAAATAGCACCTGCACACATGAGGGCCCAGCATATGTCTGCTAAACACCTGTCAGGTCTCAGGCTTCCCACTGGACACAGGGAGTGGGAAGGGCACCCAGGACAGAGACGCTCAGATAACATTCCTTTTTCACTGTAGCACCTAGACCTCAACATAGTTCAGTGCAACCTCGAAGTTAACAGAGTCTCTATCTGCACTCTTGCAGGTACCAAGCGAGCTCAGACCCTCCTGACTCAGAAATTCCTGCACTCTTTTACCTCCAAGGGTTCCTTCTTCTACTTCCAAGCCCTTGAGAGGCTCAGAGGTATCAAAGCAGGTCCTGACTGACTCCTCGTGAAGAAGAGAGGAGACTGCACTGCAAAGGCAAGCCTACTCAGAGCTACCTTTCAAGTGCCTGATGGGAGAGCTAAGGGGTTAAAAAGCCACAAGAAGACAGAGGGATGGTCTGGCAAACACCAGCAGAGCCTTCTAAAATATTTAAAGGACAGAAACATGCAACCAACGAACAACGAGCCAAGAACTGTCCCAAGACTTTAATTACCACCTCCGTGTGCTGACACTGTAAAAATCTTTCTTTCCAGCTTCCTCTCCCCTGAGCTACAGACCCACATACCCAACAGCCTCCTGACCTTCCCTCCCACCTTACGCCTAGTACCTCCTGCTGCCAAGTCATCCACATCAAAGCCTTCACAGCCTCTCAGGGGCCTTCCCTTCCTTCCTCTGTCACCTGAATTAAACGTGTTCCTTCAGCTTTTCCTCCCAACAACCTGTCACACCAGGTCATAGTCCTTTCATGGAGAGGATTTCTATAGCTTTGAAACTGTCCCTTGCCTCATCCTCTCCCACTTCCATCTCTTCAAGGGCCCCTAGTTACAGCTCTGAGGGACAAATGTGACAAACCCTTTCACCAGCTCCTCTCCCTCAATACTCTTAGTAGGAACTCAGTCCCTTTAAAATGACATACAAGTCCCTTTGGGATTTGGCCCTTGCTTGTATTTCTGGTCTCGTTTTCTCGTCTCCTGGCCCCTCATCACTAAAATCAGACTAATCTTTAAACTGCCCTGGACCTTCTTATACTCTAAACGTGCTCAGGAAATTCTGACACAAACAAGCCACTAAGAAAACGTACTATGGAATGTACTTTATTGCTTGTGTCCTGGTCTTTGTGAAATTATTTCCTTAGCTGGACTATAACGTTTTTCTTCCCCCAGCTTACACCTTCTGGTAATTCTTCCTGCTCCACCCCTGGGCTGGCCCTCCTGTACTATCCTAACACCTTAAACCTACTCCTATGTAACACTTACAGTCTACATATCTGCAGTCCTCTCCCATGCAGAGTATTTACTACATGCCACACTCGACACTATCTCACCTCACAGGAAGTCTGCTGTAGGTACTGCTATGACCCCATTCTACAGAACAGGAAACCAAGCTTCAGGTCTCTACAACACATTTCTGTAAGCAAGTTGGAAGAGTAGGGATGTGCAAACCAATCCCTCTAGCTCAGAGACCAAGCTCTTAAGCACCGAGTTCCATCAAGCAGGCTCCCCCACTGAACCAAATGCTACTTGACTTTTGCTACTCCAACATCAAGGCACCCTGGGCCTGAGGCAATGGAAAATTACAGGAACTGTGACTCCCACCAACGGCAGTAATCCTCCAAAAGTATCCAGTGGGTGGGAGGGAGGCAGCACTGCCTGAGCCTTTGCATGACTTCAAACAAGCAGTTTTCCTTTCTTAGAACACCTGGGATGAGGAGGCGGACAACTCTAAGGTGGGGATAAAAGCTACATTTCTTCTTCCATTCCAGACGTTTTCTCCTAGTACTTCCTTTCAGAATTCTGCCCCGGACATAAGCCCAGGCAGCATGGCAAAGCAAGCATCATGGCAGTGGCAGCAAGTGTCACCACCATGCCACACCATCTGCAGCCGTGACGTGCAGAGCCCCCTACATGCCTTGCTGCATCCCACCCTCCTCGCTCCCTTCCCACGGGTCCTAGCTCTGCCTTTCTGTGGTAAGGGAACTAAAGTCCCGAGCCCTTACATGATGTATCCAAGGGCACAAAACACTTAAGTGGGTAGAGCTGGATTCTTAGCCCAGGTCTGTCTGTTACTGCTTCTAGAGTGTACACAAAACATCCCCAGAACTTATTAAGATGTAGATTACTGGGGCTAAGAGAATCACTCCATCCGTATACTGTTTGCCATGCAAGCAAGACAACCTATTGTATGGATCCTCAGGAAAAAAAGCCAGGAGGGGCAAAGCATGCCTGGGGAGGCAGAGGTAATGAAGATTCCTGGAGTCTCTGGAGCACACTAGCCAGATAATCTAGCTCAGTGAGTTCCCTGTTCAGTGAGAGACTGCCTCAAAAACTAAGTTGGGCAACAACTGAAGCAGCTGCTCAATTGTCAACCTTTGGTTTCCAGATGCTCATCGCCTCCACACAGGTAAGCAGACACCCTCCCCCTCACGATTTGGAGGTGGGATCTGTGCCATCAAAGCTCAGAGCAGGTCTTAGATGGGACCCAAATCTGTCCTTTAAACAAGCTCTCAGGTAATTCTGATACAAACCAGCCGCTAAAAAGATGTGCTACAGGAATGCTGTCCCAGCCTGAGATCCTCTGGAACAACAGCGTGCCACAAAAAAATGAGCCAACGTAAGACAAAATGCATGGGGCCAAGAAAGATTTTAGAAACATGACATATTCTATGCCTTTCTGGAAGAACATTACCAAACTGTATTAACAGAGCCGTTCCCAGGCTTGCTTAACCACAGAATCTTCCTCGTTTAACAACACCCATTAACATCTCAGAAAACCCAGCAAGTGGAATGGAGCCCAGGAAGCACGGATGTGATACTTCTCCCTACTCAGAGCCTACACTGGTCTCTACTCACGTCTGCCAAGTATGCAATAAATGGAATTCAAAGTTCTAGCCCTAGCCTCACCCTCACTTGCTATGTGTGACCTTTAAGCCTCTCTGGGTTTGCTTCGCAGCTTTAAGTCAAAATAGTAAGCCCTGAATACCTACAGGGTCTTAGTATGGACACACTGGGGCCCAACTTCTGTGTAGGAGACAGCAAGATGACTCTGGGTAAAGGTGCTTGCTGCCAGGTCCAAGTTTGATCCCCAAGACCCACATGAGAGAGAAAAAATAATTCCTGTGCATGTGCACATGTGTAGCTACCCCTACACACACACACACACACACACACGTAAATTTAAGAAATGTTGTATTAACTGCATGGGGCTTTAAACATCTTTTGGTCTGTGACTACAGTCAATCAAATCTTGGTAATATCCCATTTGATTTTGTCTTCCACTTTCCTTACATGAGATTAATCTCTTAAACTACTCTGTGATCAGGGTGATTATTTTGTCCAAATTATTTCAAAGTGAGGGGTCTGCTTTGAAAAATCCTACAAAGTGATGTTACACTTTACTGTATAGCATATGCTTACAAGAATCACATCATTCTTCCTAATAACTCTATGAGGGATGGACTCAACTACCTGATCCATTTTATAAGAGGAAACTGGCTCAGAAAAACGACTTAAAACTAATGCGGCAAAGACATGGCTCCACTTTTAACTCAAAACTGCATTTAACCACCTACTACTCTGTCACCTCACTAGTTTTGGCCACAAAAATCACACAGCAACGATGTTCCTGGCTGGTTCAAGACGGGCTAGAAAGTAAGGAAGAAGCATTTGTAGACGACTCAGGTGCTGACCTTGGCTCGGCTGCCTAACTACCTGGTAACTTAGATAAACTCCCTATCTTCTCTGGGTTGCAACTTTTCCTATGTGTGAAATGACGCTGGACTAACGAGAGCGGTGTAATCTCACTTCTGGCACCTTCTACCACTGATTGTCCCGATTATTCTGTCGCAGTACGTCGTGCTGAGTGAGTCGGAAAACTTGTTTTTATCCTACGCCCAGAAAGACTCCGAGGGAGACAGAGTTCTAAACACCTCGTAAGCACAGAGGACTCCACTCAACTGGAGACCTGAGATGTGCACCCTGGTCTGGTCCAGCCCGGATCTATTCAGTCCAAAACACCCAAAGCCAGGCTTGCGCAACACAAACCCCTAGAGTGGTCCTGGGTGACGTAAAACGAGCGCGACGGACTGGCCCTCTTGTTTCTCGCTCACGCAGGGCATTGTTAAAGTGAACCTCTGCGTGGAAAGAGTGCGGACCAGGTGGGCTAAAAGCCCCGAGGATGGAGAGCGGCACCGGACCTTTAGGCAAAGCCCAGATTTGACGCAGGGGCCACTACAACTCACCTGCCCGTCTGGATAGCTGGCCATGGCGGTTATGACGTCACACAATTGTGGTAGGCGGAGCTTCCTGCTCTCAATGCCTCTCCTCGTTGGGTTTTGGGGAGGGTCCGCTTGTGATTGGACAAACAAGCTGTCAATCATGTGGTCAACAATCGGAAGTCACAGGCGGTGGGCGGGTACTTAACAGCAAGCCCGGAGAAGCGGAGGGCCGGGTAGAAGGAGTGTCCTACCGGAAATGTTTTTGGCTATAGTGGCTCGTTTGGTTTTTTTTTTTTTTTTCGTGACCTGGAGCAGACCTCGGTCCTGGTCAGACGTGGTTATCTAATAGGGAGACTGGGTCTGTTGTTTCTGCGGTAGCCATATTATAACCTGGCAAGTCGGACGCATGTTAGTTACGTCACTTTCTGTGATTATTTTTAATGCCCAGGCGGTTGCCATGGCTACTGAGAACTAACCCTCTCCTGGAATGCAGGTGCCATTTAGAACTTGGGTGCTAAACAGGTCTTTGGACAGTGGAGAAAGGTCAAACCGCCGGAGTAGATGGAAAATTAAGATGACATAGTGCTTCTTTCTTTATAAATGGGGAAACAGGCTCAGAAATGCAATGACGTATTTGCCTAAATTCACAGTGAGTTCACAGCAAAGTACGGCCTAGAACTAGTGTCAGTAGATGGCTAGGTCTCAACAAAGAGGTTTTATCTCCTCTGTAGGTCAAATCCCAGCTCCTAAGTTACCAGCATCCTGTATTTGTCTCTTGGGGTTTAGGTTCTAGACTTGTTTGCATGCTTATTTGATTAGTTAAATTCCCGTGTGGCCGGGCATGGTAGCACATGCCTTTAGTCTCAGCAAGCAGAAGCAAGCATATCTGCATAGACAGTTCCAGGCTAGCCAAGGCTGCATAATGAGACCCTGTCTCAAACAACTACAACAACAAAAAACTCTGATGTGGACAAGAATTATGTCTGGTTTGCTTATAATTGTATCCCCAGTATCTACAGTGCCAACACTATACTTAAAAAAAAAAAAGTTCTGAACTGTTAGCCAGCCAGGCACTTTCCAGACCCCCGGTGCTGATCATGGGACATTTCTCATCCATCCCTGCAGAGGAAGACAGTCCTTTAGCTCTGATGCTCCAGGCCCTTAGTGATCTGACCCAGCCTTACCCAGTCAGCAGCCCTCTGTCTTATTTCTATGCTCAGTTTCCTCCTTCAGCACTCACGTTAGTGAGCAGATCCTGCTGTTCATTTTCTTTTTTAAACAGTTTCTAGCTGTATGATCTTGAACGAGTCGTTTAACCTCTCTGAGTTACAGTTTTCTCTGAATATGTGTTAAAACAGTGCTAACTTAAAAATGAACTAATCACAGCATCTCACTCTCAGGGTTACGCCACTCATTCATAAAGACCAACGGCCTCTCACATCCAGTCCCACCCTTCCTTAACCCTCCTCATGGTTCCCATCTCATTAGCCACTCCTCTCAGTCCCCTTTCCCCAGTATGGCCACTGTGTCACAGTCTAGCCAAGCGTAAGAATTCTCTAATCATTTCCACAAAATTCATCCTTTCTGTCTCAGAAAAGCTGCACAGTTGCTCGTGCCAAAGACCCAGGATCATCCTGTGTGTCTCTCCACATACCCCCAACCTACATTTGCATACATATACATATGATCTGTTTTTGCTCCATGTTCTGTAACGGCCTTTTCTTTTGTAACGGCCGTCAGGTTCTGCTACTTTGTAAAGGCCGGCCGGTTCTGCTGCTCCGGTCCAGGTCAGGGTCTAGCAAGAGAGAGAGTGGGGACGGAGGAAGGGGAAAAAAGGGGCGAGAGACGCAAAAGACAGATACAAGACAGAGTCCGGTGGAGTCTCTTCAAGTCTCTTCTTAATTCTCCTCTCTTCTTCTATATTCTCCTCACTCCTTCAGTCTCCTGACACCTCCCACCTTCTACCTTCTACCTCCTACCTTCTACCTCCTACCTTCTACCTTCTACCTCTACCTCCTACTTCCTACACATAGAAAGGAAATCCTGGGTATTTATACCCTTTACCACGTGACTTGCCCTCGTGGACAAGCTCAACTGAAGCCACTATGTCACATGCCTTGTAGCCTTGGATACCAGGAGCATCTTGCAGCTGGGGGCACTAAACAGTGTAACAAGATGTTTATCAGAGTGTGCTGAGCTATTGCAGGCTGTTGAAACAAGTCTCTTGTCAGGGTATATGGCTTGAGATGGCTGTAAAGATGATAGCCACTTTCGGCTAAGAGTCGGCTCCCAACAATGTTCCAACTACTGTCACTCTGCTCCAAGACCCCTCTATAGTCTGGCCTCACCGCCAATGTCTTTGTATTGAACTTCAGTGCTCCCTTTTCCACTGAGAAGCCAGAGTGAGTGCTTTAAAATGTGAATTAGATAGTGTCATTCTCCAAACCCCTCTGAGGGTTTTCTACCACTCTTAATACGATCTAACCTCATCTTTATGACTTTATTGACCCTCAGGACCTAGCCCCAGCCTGTGACGCCAGTCTCACAGACGCCATTGATGTGCTTGCCAGCTCACTGCAGCCATGCTGGCCTGGCTGCCATCCCAAAACAAACTGAACTCATCCATTCCCAGAGCTTTGGGTTCACTTTTCATTTAGAATGCTCTCCCCTTGATTTGCCACTTCCTTCTTTCTTGTCATCCAGGTTCCAGTTGAAATACTACCTTGTGGGTGGTGGCATCCTCGACACCACACCTAAGATTCCTTGTCTTTCGAGTACATCCTGGTCAACAGGAATACCACTGTATCTCATTTTGTCGTAAAATGTCCCCTTTTAGGATTTAGATGCACATCATACACTTGTAATATGCTTATTGCAGGATTGCCCCGACCTTGTGTAAAGATTTATTTATAGTTACATGTACTTTTGTGTTTCTGTGTGTGTATGTGCATGTGAATGCAGGCGCCTCTGGAGGCCAGAAGAGGGTGTCAGATCCCCTGCGGATGGAGTGTCAGGCAGTTGGGAGCCAACTGATCTGAGTGCTGGGAACTGAACTTGGGTCCTCTGGAAAAGCAGCAAACTCTTACCTGCTGAGCCATCTCTTCAGCTCTTCTGTTCGTACTCACTACCTAGAATAGAGCCTGGCATGAATCAAGTTTTAGTGTTTATTATCATCAACATGCATGAAATGCTTACTAGCCGTGAGACACTGTGCTAGGTCCTGCATATTGTCCAATTACACCACAGTCTTTGAGATAAATGTTATTACCTATTTATAGAGGAGCAGAGGACTGCAGACACTAAGTGACGTTCCTCATATTAAAAAGATAAATGGGGGGGCTGGAGAGATGGCTCAGTGATTAAGAGCACTGACTGCTCTTCCAGAGGTTCTGGGTTCAGTTCCCAGCACCCACATGGTGGCTCACAACCATCTGTAATAGGATCCAATGCCCTCTGTCTTCTGTCTGAAGACAGCAACAGTATACTCATATACATTAAATAATAATAAAAGCTAAATGATGATCTGGTACATGATGGTGCAGGCCTGTAGTCTTGATATGTGGAAGGCTGAGGCAGGAGGATAAATGCCTCATAGCAAGATCATGTCTCCAAAAAAACTGCATCATTTTGGAGAGATAGTTCAACAGCCCTTGTTGCTCTTGCAGAGGACCCAGGTGCGGTTGCCAGCATTGCATATGATGGATCACGCGATGCATAACTTCAGTTCCAGGGAGATCAGTGGATTTCTTCTGACCTCCAAGAGCACCATGCACATGTGGTACACATGCATATACACAAGCAAAACAGTCATATACATAAAAGAAATAAATATTAAAAATATTGACAGAGAAACCAGGGTTTCAGGCCAAGTTCAGACTATTTTAACAACTCAATGCTATGATTAATGTCATATTGAGTTCTAGGCCAGAAGTCTGGCTTGGGAGTGGGGCATTCAATTAATCATGCCTGACCACTCACCTCAAAAGACAAAACAGAAAAAAGTAGTTGACACAGGAAAGAAGTTGATTTCTTATAGCCATCATGGCAAGGAACAGGATCCAGCATCCTCCATCCTGTGTTCACAGAGCTAACAAGAGCTCCTAGTTTATGTGAGGAACAAAGGTTGGTGGCAAAAGCAGTCTTGCTCCAGCTGTGGCTTGGGTAATCATTATCTCAGGGTGAGTTATACAGAACCTTCTGCAGAGTAGCAACGCTGCTGCTGTTCAAGGCATAGTTTTGACTACAAATCCATGATGTTTATCAGTCAGACTTGTAATTCCTGGAATCCACGGTAACTGCCAGACAGCGTGACTCAGGCAAGTCAGGAAGACAAGATGGAGTCAGTTGGTCTCTTCAAGCTTAAGGCAGTGATTAGAGATTTCTGGGTGCCACTCTCATGGTCTAGAACAGGACATTGTAAGAGCCAGATGTCAGCTAGGTGGTGGTAGCACACACATCTTTAATCCCAGCACTTGGGAAGCAGAGGCAGGCAGATCTCTGTGAGTCGGAGGCTAGCCTGGTCTACAGAGCTACTTTCAGGACAGTCAAGGCTATACAGAGAAACCCATTCCTGAAAAATAAACAAGTAAATAAATAATATATTTTTTTTAAAGAGCCTCATCCTCCAGCCCGTGGGAGAATGAGGTAAGAGAGTAATTTGCCCTTTTCTTTGGTTCTTCATTTAGAGTCTCATGTAGCCCAGGCTGGCTTAGAACTTGCTATGTAGTCAAGACTGACCTTGAAGTCTTGACTCTTCTGCCTCCACTTTCCAAGTGCTTAGGTTGTAGATGTGTAACACTTTTTATTCCAGGAAGATTTCAAATTTGAAGCTATCCTGGGCTGCGTAGTGAGACTGTCTAAAAACTAAAACCAAAAAGCTGGCAGTTGGCAGTATACTGGGGAACCCAAAAAACCACCCCCAGTCCTTCCATGAGCTAGCCTCAAGTCGGACATTTTCTAGAGCTCCTTTCCAGAGAGACTCAGAGACCAGAGGCTGGGGAGCTTCTCAGGAAAGCAGAGCACAGGAGAAGAGCAGCACACTTTGCATGAAGGGGTGAGGCATGAGGTGGCTCAGCGGCTAAGAGCCCTGGCTGCTCTTCTAGAGGAGCTGGGTTCAGTTCCCAGCATCCACATGGTGGCTCACAACTGTCTGCAACTCTGGTTTGACTGGATCCAATGCCCTCTTCTGGCCTCCACAGGCACTGCATCAATATGGTGCACAGGCAAAACACCCATAAGAATGAAGTAAAAAGGAAGCTCCGAGGAGTGGGGCATGCCAAACAGACAAACTGGTTCCTTCAAGCCCTTGTGTAAATGTGAGTGCCCTCGAATGAGATGAGCCTTAGATTCAAAACTTCTGGCCAATCATGAAAGAGACAGCCATAGTCTAGGAAAGTTCCTTTCATTTTGCCGTCAAAGACACTGTTCACAGGTCGGGGTTTGAGACAGGCAATAGCTAACGGCTGTGAGTTTACCTTCCGTTAGCTTGGGCAAGGAAGGGACAGCGAGTTGGAATATTTACTGTTGTCCATTCACCTCTTAGCTCCGTGGTCAATTTAAAGTTCCAAGGCAGAAGATGGCTGGCCAAAGTGTTCTCATTTGTTGGCCGCCTCTTGGAGTATGTGCCTCCTCTCCCGATACTTTGCTGTCTTTGGTCTTGAATGGGGAAGATTACCAGTTCTGCAGGACATTCCTTAAATGATTAACACGTCTCCGTACAGAGATGAGCAGGAATTTGACTCTAAGGTTTTGATTACATTGTGTTTATTTTGCGGTATACTCGTGTTCACTCACGCGTGTGGCATTGTCGTGCACATGTGGAGGTCAGAGGACTTGTTTGCAATCAATTCTTCCACGAGGGCTGGAAAGATCAAACTCGGGCCATCGGGCTTGGTGGCAGGTGTGATTCCTTGTTGAGCCATCCTGGCCCCAGACTGAAAATTTGAAGTCCCAAAAGGAGGCACATAAAATAAAAGTGGAGATGCCAGGCTTTTATCCTCCTCCTAGTCACCCAGCAGGCCCAGGGAAGAGCTAATGCTGTCACTAACGCAGGAGGCTCTCAGCCAATAGTGTCCTCCAAAAACTATTGGTAGGACCGAACTGTGAAATCTCAATAAGGATGAGGTTCTGAGGGTTGGGGCTGAAGGTCAAGAAAGAATAGTGACACCCAGCCTGCTACGTGGTCATGTGACTCATCCATCCTTATTCCACAAGCACTTTAGTCTGGGTTCCTTAAGTGCTGTGGATTCACTTCCTATGACAATCCTTTTATTATTGTGTTTTAGAGAAGGGGTGCACACGCACACACACACACACACACACACACACACACACACACGCACACCTGCTTGCCTAATCCAGTGCGTGGAGGTCTTAGGACAACTTCAGGAAGTCAGTTCTCTCCTTCCACCAGGTAGGTTCCAGGGACAGAATCAAGTCACCGTGTTGCCAGCACTGAGCTCACCAATCTCACCCACCCCATGAACATTCTTTGCATTCTCTTATTCCAGTAAAAGGCTTAGGAGGTCTCACAGTAGGAGGTCTGTATTATTCAGGGGTCAGAAGGCACCCAAGGCTTCTCTCAAGCAGTCAGACACCAACCAAAGCCAAACGGCGGGAGGCAGGTGTGTTTATTTTGGAGGGACAGATGAAAGAGAAATCTTTCAAAGACCGAAAAACAACCAGCTCACTTCCAAACCTTAACCACCTAAGGCAGACAGAAGTGGGCGCGGCCGTTCCTGTTATTGTCTCCGCTCTGCGGGAAGGGGTGAGAAAGCCTGACCTGGCCTGTCGCCTTTCTTAGCAAAGTGAGAGCTTTCTGGAGGAGGTCTCTGAAGTGTGCTTGACCATCAGAGGTGAAGCAGGGGCTGGGTAATGGAAGGAGGGCCTCAACACTGGAAAATTCTTCCTCCCTTAGAGAAAGTCTTCCCCAATGTCACTTGGCTGGGTGCCAAGCTCCCGTGTGGCAATTTGAGAACGAAGGAATACCAACACCCACCTCATTATGAAATTCTCTTTGATTCCAACTAGGTCCAGGTTTGAAGTCTGGATTCCCTTTTGGATTCTGTGGGCTGGAGGGGGTTTGCAGAGTTTTCTAGAACCCACTGTAAGTGAGAACAGCACACATAGGTGTCTGCCCCCCACACCCCCGGCCCCTCATGTTATGGCACCGTGGGAACAGCACAGAAGGAAAGAATGAGTCTCTTGCGAGGGGCTAGCAGAGCTCCTGTGAAGCGAGAGTGAGGCTGAATTGTGTTAAGTGTGGTGGAAGGAAAATATTATGACAAAGGGGAAGATTTCAGCTACGAAGGCATCCAACGCGGCTTTTTTTTCTCTCTCTGCAGAATAAATATGCAATAGCCTTGGGCTTCTCAAATTAAGGGCTCTCCAGTCCATTCTTCACACTGCAATTGGCAAACTCCCCATTAGGCAAACCTTTGTTTAAAACTCACCAGCGGCTACCCACTGCGTGACCGGTGCTCACGCTCAAGCACTGCGTCCCCACTGCGTGTGTCCCCTCCCTCAGCCTGCTGTGCTCAATCATCTCTGGGCCTAGGCACATGCTGTTCCCTGTGTCCGGATCAACTTCTGTCTAGACAGTCAGGTCCCGAGGCGAGGCACCTCCCCGCCACCTGGTATTGTCCCAACCAGCCAACTCTGTTGTAATCACTTCATGAACTACTTGTTTCTGTTGTCATTGTGGTGGCCGGGTCCATATCTGTCTCGTTTGTTTCAGGTTCCCCAGAGCCTAGTACAGCTCCTGGCACAAACTAGGAAGAGGAAATGGACTCCTCAAGTTAGGCTTTGTCAAGCTGAAGGATCTCTGTGTTGCCTTGAAACTCTGGGACAGACTGAGGAGTAGAGACGGAGGAACAGAACAGGGATAGAATGTGAAAAGCTGCCTGAGGAGCGTGGCCGTACCCCTCCTCCTTTTCCCTGCAGCTTCCCCAGCTCCTGAGCTGACTAGCAAGATGCACAGATTTTTTTTTTTTTCTGCTGACCACAGAAGAAGAGACGATAAAACTCAGCTTCCCATCTGGCTCTTCATGGTCCAAAAAAATGCAGCAGTTTCAAACTCCAGGGAGACAGGCACTCAAATCTTGAAAGCTTCAACCTAGCCTGTCGTAGCATCCCCTAGAGAATAGCATGGATTTGACTGAGGAGGAAAGTGAAGGAAGCAACCATTTCCAAGGATTGACTCCCCAGAGACCCTCAAAGGGTGTGCTTTTGATGTCTCCCATGGCCTGTCTCCCTCTCTGGCCTTCAGAGCCAACCTGCTCAATTCAACAGCTGGGCCTTGCTTCTCTTTCTTTCTACTTGAGCCAACAGGCTCCTGGTCACAGGGACCCATCAGCAGTTTGCCTCACAGGCTGAGCTGAGAGTGGAAGCCACCCTTCCAAGGGGAGTGCTTTAACATCTGTCCCCATCCACTGTCCAAAACCTGGCTGCTTCTTCATTGCGCTGATGATGTGTTTGCTTTTTAATGTTTTCTGTTAGAACCAGAGCTAACAGAGCTGCTGATGAGAGATGCAAAGAAAATCGACTCTCCCTGTATACCTAAAAACAGCATGGGAGGTGCTTGGCAGGCTGGGGAGCATAGCATGGCCATAGGCACACACCTCTCTATCTCAGGCAGGAAAGAAAATAAGGCAAAGGTTCTGAAGAGCCACCCAGAGGCTGGTACCCAAACCAGAGAAGGGAATGTTCAGAAATGTGCTGAAATGCCAGCTCTAGAAAGATGTGACAGCCAGCTTGAAGGCTTCAGGGAGTTTGGATAAACATCTAGACTTTGAGTACATTTCTGAGCCTGCTCTGTGATCCTTTGAAGTTTATCCAACTTGTATAAACCCTCCAGAAAGCCAGGGCCAGTAAAATAGGCTTTCTTTGGAAGTCCCCCTGGATTTGCCCTGTTGTGTCCTCCCAGGGCAGCAGGCCCATCAGGACCAGCGATCTGAGGAGCAGAGAAGAAAGACGCTCGAGACAGCATGTTCCTATAATATTCAATTCATTGTCTTCTTCTTTTCTTCCTGTCCTTTTTACATATGGAGGGCACAGCAGACGGAAAACCCCCAGTGGACTTGGTGGACCACAAGCTTAGATCTAATCATGGCTTGCCTGGGACCCCTTCTCGATGATCTAACCCCAGCTATTTCTGAAGGCCCAGCCTGAGATGGGCATAAACGCACATCTGGGTAACAAAAAGCAGTATTTGAAGTCTAAAAAGTCTCTGCCTGAAGCTGAAAAGCTGATGACAGAGCCTGGCGTGGGCACAGGCTGGGGGTTCCATCCCATTTCCCAGAGGAGTGTCCCCTGGTGCCTCGGCAGGAGCTGAGGCTAGTTTCTTTCCTGTCTGTGCAGGTTTTCTAGTCATGAAATTACTGGTGCATTGAGAATGGTCTGCCAGGCAGTGGTGGTGCACACCTTTAATCCCAGCAGTTAAGAGGCAGAGGCAGGCGGATTTCTGAGTTTGAGGACAGCCTGGTCTACAGAGTGAGTTCCAGGACAGCCAGGGCTACACAGAGAAACCCTGTCTCGAAAAACCAAAGAAGAAGGAGGAGGAGGAGGAAGAGGAGGAGGAGGAGGAGGAGGAGGAGGAGGAGGAGGAGGAGGAGGAGGAGGAAAGGAAAAGAAAAGTGTCTACATGTATCCAAGGGTGTCCACACCTTAGCTCTGGGTGGCATCTCCCCAGGTGCAAGCTAGTTTGGCTTTAGGTCACACAAAGAAGAATGAGGGACCAAATACTGAGTTCATTCAGGAAGCAGATAGGGAACAGCCTTTCTGAGCGGGATGCAGTCTTCAAACCTGCCCTTGGTTGAAAGCTGAGCAAGCGCCTCCTCCCAAAGAGGCGTGCCCTGGGGAGGGTGGTACCTGGAGAGGGACCAAGGCAAATGGATAGCCTATGCATAGCACACCACCTATAGGCTTGCCAAGGCTGTGAGGGACACACCCTTTCATAACCCTGGGACCAAATGACAGAGAAGATGCAGCTGCAGCACCAAGGGAACCCCATGGAGGTGGGGTTACAAATAGTTTTCTTTATTGTTAAAAAAATATTAACAGCAACAACAACAACAAACACAGGAATAGTACAAACATTCACAACCCATCAGAGTCCTGTAAGCTTTGCCCATTTATTCCTAGTAGAGTCCTTCATCTCAGTGGGAGTGGGAGTGTCAACCGAAAGGCCCCTTCATGCTTTTCATGGGTGGGTACTGCTGCTCCATTGGCATGGCCCCAAAGCAGTCTGAGGGGTTGCAGTGGCCTGCCTTCCCTGGCTGGCCCATGGGACCCGGGGGGCCGGGGATCCCAGGAATGCCTTGCTGGCCCATTGGCCCAGTTGCACCCATCTTGCCATAGCCTGGAGGCCCTTGAGGACCTAAAGAGGAAAGAGGAAAGAAGGGAAATCAGGAGACTCAGATGACAGAAGAGACAATGGTTGTGACAAGTGACACCTTCATTCATGCGTGTTTGCCAAGTTGAAGCATGGTTTCGTGAGACATGCCTGCTTCCCACATTGATCTCACAAGGACAGCCACACCTCTGGCTAGATTTACTGAGAGCATCTATGTACCAGGAAAAGGGTCGAGGGCTTCTAATACGTGTGTCATTGCATCCACAAAACAGTTGTCTGAGCCTGTACTATTTCCCAAAAGCCACACATGGGTAATATCCGTGGGGTAAGTAGCAAAGCTGGTCTCAGAGCTAGGTCATTGGGATTTGACCACCCTCAACTTTCTGATGCTGAGGAGTCAGTGACCTCATCACTATCCCAAGGGGATGCCAGTGGGATCCCAAATTGGTGTTCTATCTGATTATGTTGTCATAAAGTAGTGTGTGTGTGTGTGTGTGTGTGTGTGTGTGTGTGTGTGTGTGTGTG
>NW_021621113.1:3223407-3233803 GCF_004785775.1 Grammomys surdaster | reverse complement strand
GTGTGTGTGTGTGTGTGTGTGTGTGTGTGTGTGTGTGTGTGTGTGTGTTGGGTAGGAGCTCTCCTATTCTGGATTCATAGTCTTCAAGACTGGATTCTCCTACCTGGAGGGCCAGGGAGACCATTTTCTCCTGCAATGCCAACACCGATGTCTCCCTTTTCACCTTTGGTACCAGGCAGTCCTAAGA
Organism: Grammomys surdaster; assembly: GCF_004785775.1. Taxonomy (NCBI): domain Eukaryota; kingdom Metazoa; phylum Chordata; class Mammalia; order Rodentia; family Muridae; genus Grammomys; species Grammomys surdaster. The sequence goes on along the minus strand of NW_021621113.1, from coordinate 3,233,616 downwards.
CAAAAGAAATAAAGTCAAGTCTCTTCTCTAAGCAGGAAAAGAACAGCTGTGTGGATTGCAACACACACAACCACCACCACCACCAGGTTCACACAATCAGCCCTCATAGAGGTGCGTATGCCCGACACCCTGGAGACCCAGAAGGTAGAGCTACCTCTCATTCCTGGCAAACCCTGGCGTCCTTCTCGGCCTATCTGACCAGGGAGCCCGGGTGACCCTGGAGCACCTGGCCGCCCTGGAGCACCGTCCTTCCCCGGAGGCCCTGGTCGGCCTGGAGCTGCTGCCACCTCCATGGGGAACTGCATCCTGGAGGTGTAGTAAGCCATCCTCTCTGCAAGCAGACAAAGGCCAGGTCACTGGGTACTCAGAGTGCTGCAGATGCTGTAGATATGCCACCAGCATGGGACAGCCTTTGATGGGGAATATGGGCTGTTCTCCTGAAGGAGGCCTTGTACTGTAGCCTGCACATGCCTTCCCATGCAGATCTTTCAGAAGCACAGATCTGATCTTGGCATCTCTTTCGTCTAACCTTCCCCCCTGGCCTCAGAGTATGGTCCGGACTAATCTCTCTGCCAAGCAGGATGCCCAGCGTCCAGGTTCCCCACCCCACACACACACCCCACCCCCAACCCCCCACGCCCCCACCCTGGTCCATAGCACACAAGCAGGAAAGAAAAACTTCAAAGAAACCACAGCTGCCCTTCCACCTGCTGCTTCCACCTCTCCCCAGAGCTCCCTCCACAGAGGCTCATTTGAAATCTGCTTTCTTAACCTTCTTTGCTCAAGTGGGGGATCGGAGGACAATAGAGAACCGATTTATCTCTAAGTAGAGCAGGTGACAAGGAAGGTCTGATGGATAGGTGAAATGTGCCTGTCACCCTGCTGTCTGTAAATGTGTGGGGGTGGGAAGGGGAGGACACGGAAGCCGCAAGGAAACTGCAGGCAGGGCTGGGTGAAGAAATGTCTGGGAAGGGCGAGCATTACCCACCGCCGCCCAGCCGGCTGCCAATTACCATCAAACAGTTTAATGATCTCTTGTCTGATAAACCTCTTGATATCATCATAATTCACCATGTCTCCCTGAGGAAAGAGAAGAAACCTGGCCTCAATCATACGTCCAAACTTGGCACTTGCCCAGCAAATAGACTTGATTTCCAGAAATAAAGGATGGCAAAGAGGGCAAAGGCCCTCAGCGTGTCTTGTAGAGTCTTAATCCAAAGTGCTACCCGCCCTGAAACAATACATGTCGTATGCTAAAATACGTCTGGGGTGGGAGGGACGCCTGTAGCTCCCCACTTCCCCCATGAAGAACTAGGCGCTACCTGTAGTCAAGCTGTTGCCTGCAGAATGTCAGAAGGATTTGCTAAAGTGACCATGGGCCTGTACTATGGGATGGTGCCCATCCATGATTACTGGCTTCCCCTTACCATTGAGCCCGGCAAACCAGGCAATCCAGGGTTCCCTGCAGGCCCTGGGGACCCAGGGTGGCCTCTCTCTCCTGCAGGACCCGGTGGTCCGATAGGTCCCATGGAGCCGCTCTTGCCAGGCCCCCCAGGCATGCCAGATCTTCCCTTTTCTCCAGCTTGGCCCTTCTGTCCTGCAGGTCCTGGGTCACCCTACAAGGACAGGTCACACAGTACAGTATTACCAACTGTTTCCAAGTCTATGTCACAATGTGTCAGCAGCCTGCCCTTTCCCTAAGTGCCCAGCATCTTCTGCTGGGCTACAGTCACAATGATACAGGCCCCGGCCTCACCACCTCCTAGACCAGTGCTTCTGGAAGGCAGTGCTGGCACCACTCAGAATGCTGGGAAATGCTCATGGCTCCCACATGCCCTCAGTAGGAAGTGCCCCTTCCTTGCCCATGACCATTCATAATGCCCTCCTCACACCTTCCTCAGCCTCGTCTTGTCAGCTCCAGCTACCTGTCACTCTGGTTCTACCATGTTGCTTGAATCTGCTGTCTGGAATGCCCCTCCCCAGCCTTGGCACCCCAATGAGTCCCCCTCTGTGGAAACATTCCTATCCCATGTGTGCCTTTCCCCGACTTCCTGGGTCTCACACCATTTCTTCAAAATGTGCTGCACTCTAGTGTCATGGTGACTAGGCACCGGGAGTTCAGGGGCTTCTGTTTACCCCAGACCAACACAGAGAGGCCATGGAGTGAACCAGAGTGAGCAGTCATTAGGGGATGAAAGAGGTTTCCATTCCCAGAGCCATAGATGGGACAGCCCCAGGTGAGATCACATGGGCTTTCCTGCCCATTGGACACCCTAGGCTTCCTCTGTTGCTACAGTTGCAGCTTGGAGTTCCCGAATACCTCTTCTCAACCCCAGCCAGTGCACCCTCACCTTTGGGCCGGGAGGTCCATAGAGTCCCTGCTTTCCAGGAGGTCCCTATAAAAAAAACAAAAACAAAAACAGAAACAAAAACCAGAAGTTTATGGTCTTGTCTGGGCAGCTCCACTGAGGCTCCCTAGGGTGGGGGTGGATCAGGTGGAATGGGAAAACCACTTTCACCCACCCTAAGGTCCTGGTTGTGTCCAGCTGGGCTGTGTGACAAAGGATGACAGCTTCCCTACCAAGCAGAGGAGCTGACAGCTGGGAGGGAGGCTGATGTCCCCTGGGGCATGGCCTTGTTTGATAGTGTTGGCCTGGTCCCTCATCACAGATGTGACAGAAGTCAGAATGAGTGGCCAGTCTGAAATAGCCGAGGGCCTGGCAGGAGCTGGGGCCCAGGGAGCCTTTGTTTGGAGTTTGTCATCGTTATTGTCTCTTTCTGACTAGAAGTAGAGACCCCTAATTCCATTAGACCAACAAGAGATACCAACTTGTTGCATGCAGTGGGCACTTGGTATCTGTAGGGGACTGGTTCCAGGATCCCCATGGATCCCCAAATGTGTCTCCGCTCTCATTAGTAAAATGGTGTGATGCTTGACTATATCCTAAATGTATCTGTCTGTGTGGTTTACATCACCTCTAATTACATAACAACAGCTACCACAGTGCAAATGCCACAGAGTGTCAAACGTATCCCTTAGGGAATAGTGAGAAGGGGAGGGAGAGGAGGAGGGGGAAGCAGGAGGAGGAGGGAGAGGAGGAGGGGGAAGCAGGAGGAGGAGGGGGAAGCAGGAGGAGGGGGAGGAAAAGAAAGAAGAAGAACAGGGAGGAGGAAGAAGAAAGGGAGCCAGGGGTGGTGGCACACCCCTGTGAGCTCAGGAGGCTAACGCAGGAAGTAAGTTTGAGGCCAGTTTGGGCTATAAAGTTCCAGGCCTGCCTGGGTACAACGTCTCAAAAAAAAAAAAAAAAAGTTTGTCTATATTCAGTACACCTGCAAATTTTCCCTGAATATTTTCTTTCCCTTTTTTTTTTTTTTTTTTTTTTTTGGTTTTTCCAGATAGTATTTCTCTGTGTAGTCCTGGCTGTCCTGGAACTCACTCTAGACCAGGCTGGCCTCGAACTCAGAAATCCGCCTGCCTCTGCCTCCCAAGTGCTGGGATTAAAGGAGTGCGCCACCACCGCCCGGCCCCTGAATATTTACAATCAACCTGTGATTGAGTTTCTTGATGTGGAAACTGTGGGTATAGTGTCTGTAGGAGGTAGTCTGTGCCCACGTGGTGTGGTTACTGTGGGGATGGGGGACGGAACACAGTGAGGACCAAGAAGGAATGTCCCCAAGGGACAGAGAGAAGGGACACTATACCTCTTTGCCAGCTGCACCGTCCGAACCAGGTTCACCCTGGGGAGCAGAGAGCATTGGAAACATGATGAGCTGTCATCCAACACGGCCTCTCAGGCCACACACCCTGTCCTGCTCTGTGCCACCGCAGAGCCATGATCCTGCCCCACCCCCAGCATGCGTGAGCTGGAGCAAGGTGCCTTTTCTTGAGAACTGTATGCATTTCCTGGCTCTGAGTGCGTTAAATGTTTGCTGAAGGACCTCTGTGAGCCTCTGTCCTCAGTGAGACTAGCCAGGACAGGCTGACCTTCCTTCCCCATGACACCACAACAGAAGCTGTTCATCTCTGAGCCCCCACCCAGGGCTCTTTCTGGTGGGCTACTGGAGCAGAGAAATCTGTGACACCAGGACAAGGGGTAGACACATCTAGGGCCCTGGCAGCTCCCCAGTCTGTGGGGAGAGAGGGAGGCTGAAAGGGGCGAGCATCCTCAGGGACGGTAAGCAGAGTTCAGGGTGAGCAGAAGTGCTGACCCCTGACCCCATGCACACATGACTGGAGTCATCCATCACATTGGGGACCACTACCAGCCCTAGCTTGCTACCGTGCTCTGGAAGAAAATCTGTTTTGTAGGAAATCCCCTGTCACAGAGACCTGAACCCTTTTCCTTGGCTTCCCAGAAACTTTACATCCCTGAGGCCAGAAATTAGCTCAACCCCATATGGTTTGCCCATCTAGATCTCTACAGAAGAGATGGATGCCTTGCAGGTTGACCGAGGAGTTCAAAATCTGCAACGGAACAAGCTGGGGAATCAAGTCTCAGCTCCCTTCACTAGCTGTGTGATTCTCAGCCACCCTGAACCCTCCCTCACTTCCTCATCTCAAAGCCCAGGGGACAACTGTACTTCCAAACTTTGTTGCAGAACACATTAAGACAAAACACACACCCAGCCTAAGCTAAGGCTCACTTCGGCACAGTGAGTGACCAACACAGCACCACTCTGAATTCTAAATGGGCTGGATCAAGTCTGCTTCCGAGGAGCTCAGAAAGTTACAGTAATAGCTCTGTATTTCTGGTTCTTGATATTTTCAAAGACTTTCTGTAGTTACTGACAAGCTCTACTGGGGCAGGGGCAGGGGCAGGGGCAGAGACAGGGGCAACACATGGACCAAGGCTTCTCTCGCTGACACCTTGTCAAGGGACCTATATCGGGTTGGCGGTGTGTCTTCAGAGGTAGTATGCCCTTGTGTGCAGCTGGCTCAGTGCCGGCTTACAGGGCTGGCCCTTCTGAATACAATACAATCCCCAGATGCTGTCACCCTGCTATGCTAACCCCCTCTCCTTCTCTAAAGACTCCAGGTGTACTGTGCAAAGCCAAAGGATCCTTTCCCCTGGGCTGGGCTATAGGAGGTGGGATCTTACTGGAGGGCCGGGGTGTCCGGGTGTGCCAGGCTGGCCTGGGAGGCCTGCCAAGCCCCTTTCTCCAGGGGTTCCTCGATCTCCTTTCAGGCCCTAAAAAGCAGAATGAAGGTTGCTGGAGAGAAGGAGAAGCAGAGGGCACAAAGCCAGACCCCTCGCCATGTTTCTGTGGCCGGGACCCACAGGAGCGGACAGCATGTCTGTGCCTATGCTGCGGCCCTAGGATGGCCTTGAGCTACTTCCCAAGCCCTTTGCCTCATCCCAGAAGACAGATCTTTAGGACAGAGGACCAAGGAAGGGAATGAAAACAAGTCATTTCTTCATCCCTTTGGCTTGGTCTGGAAGAATCCCATAGCAGAAACGGCAATATTCCTTAGAGTAAGTGGTAGAAGGTCACTCACCACAGTGGAGATCCCAGGTGGACCTGGCTGGCCGGGAGGCCCCTGTGGCCCCTGAGGAGAGGAGAGGGTGGTTAGGCAGCAGCATTCCTACACTGCATTATTAGCTTTCCTCTCTTCCTGAAATCTGTCCTTCCTTTCTGATCTTACCCTTGAACTCCTGGTTGAGCTCTGGTTCTGGAGCAGAGGTAGGGAGGGACTGAATACCCAGGATACTGTGTCCAGTGCTCACTGAGTGATGCTCCCGGGCTTGTGGGGCGCAAAGACCAAAGGCAGGAGAGAACAAACTACTAGCCTGGGTATCTTCCAAGATCCTATGCTTCCTAAAGGTAGAACAGCATCCTACTGTTTTATTGGAAAGTGTCTACACAGCAGGGGTCTGTAGGTACCAGGGGCAGGGACCGTATGTATCGTATCAAAGACCATCTCCCCTACCACCCACAGCCACAGAAGGGACCCCTGGCATCTCCAACGCCCTTTGCCATATCAAAGAAGGGGAAGATGTTTGGGGCAGACAAAAGGCTGATCCAACACCCACAAGGGAACGTATTGTGGCTCCTCCCCTGGGGGAGCGGTGACATGCTAACCCGCTGGGATGTCACTTCCTGACACTGCTGGGACTGTATCTAAATATCCACAGTCCAGAGGTCACCTGTTCACCAGAGCAACACCTACTCTGAACCATGAGCGCTCAGCTCTTTCACAGAGCATATTTCTTTACACCCCTTCCCGGAACACTTTGGGCCATGGCCCCTATGCTACTCCTGTAAGACTCCTGGGGTGGGACTGTTCATCGCTGGGACCAGTGCAGAGCAGGGGGCTTAGGCTGGACACAACAGTGACAGGAGGAACCCAGTAGGGCCTCATCCACAGCCCCTATGAGTCTCTACTGGGGACCTGAGGTCCCCAGAACAGGTTCTCTGATCTCCTTGAGATACATAAAAACGGGGACCTGAGAGTCCCCTGCCCTTGCTTTTCATTTGTCATGAAGTACTTTTAATGTCCCCAAATGCCTCCCGAACACTATATAGCCATGTTATACTAGCGTAGAGTGGGTTCACTTTCTCTGGAGCCCTATTAGCTTGATGTTGCCACAGCCACACTGTCACTGGGGAAAAAAGCGGATAGGAGATGCAATATTGCTAATAAGTGCTCTCTCTGATTCACCCTAAGAGTAAAAGCACTTCCTGCCCCCTCTCAGCCCTCACTCGCTCACTTCAGACTAAGGGACCAAGCACCCCTGCCCCCAAGCACATGCCAGATCCCCTGAGCCCTCTGTCCCCTCTCCCTCCCCACCACCCACACACCCACCTCTTGCCAGCCCTTCCCTGAGTGAGCCTGCCCCATGAGGTGTCTTTTTTGAAGCTCAGCATTTCTGGTCCCACGTGCGTGTCTCAAGCTATCCCCATGCCCAGCGTGATAGATTTCTTGAGGTCCCCTCAGAAAGCCAAGCACCTGGCTGCTTTTGGTTCTATGTGTCAGTGTCCCTTCTGCCTGGGACTCTTGTCCCAGGCTACTCAAGAGCTGACTTCTTCCTTTCCTGAGGTCTCAGTGAAGCCATTTCTCCAGCCAGGAATCCGGTAAGGCAGCGAGCAGTTCTCAACCTCCCCAGTACTGCACTGTGCAACCCTTTAACCTAGTTCCTCAGGCCGTGGTGACCCCCAACCATGAAGTGATTTTCATTTTTAACCTATAACTGTAATTTTGCCGCTGTTATGAATTGGAATGTAGATATCCGATATCCAGGATATCTGATGCCTGACTCCCCCAAAGGGGTTGTGACCCACAGGTAGAGAAACGCTGCCCTGAGGCTCCCCCCAGTTCTTCCCTGTGACATCACTTCATCCCTTGAACCTTTCTTATCCACTTGTTTCCTGTGCCTGTGGGGAGGTCCTGTGGGGCAAGGACCCTTGTCTAGCTGGCTCCGTGCTGTGGCTCTGACTTGGAGCAGATGGTCAATAATTATTTATTGACTGACTGAATGACTTGTGTCTGGTAAGCAAACATGAATGTGCCTGGAAAACCCAAAAAGTGTTGTAAAGTAAAAGCTACTTAATTAGATGATTCCAAAGCCCTCACATCACATAGCGTGGCTCCTGTGGCCACCACGAGCTAACCACATCCCCCAGTGACATCCTAGTTCGTAGAAACAGAGACAAGAACAGTTTAACTTACAAGATGCCCTGGGGGTCCTGGTCGTCCTTGGGGTCCCATGGCACCGGGCTCACCCTGCAGGATTAGAAGGAAAGAGGTGACATAGAAACTCACTAACCTGCACACCTGCGACTGCTTTGTAGGAGAGAGATGAGCAGAGCTTGTGGCGGCATGGAGCAATGGCCAGAGGGCTGGACAGAGCTCTGAACTCTAGACTCTAGCCTTCCAGGGCTTAAAGGCCAGGGATGCCTTTTGGGTGGCTGTCCAATTGTGTTCTTAGGGAGGGGACCAGTTATAACTGTCCAGATGAAGAACAGTCAAGATGTGCAGTGTCGGGTGAAATTTCACGTCAGAAGGCTGAGGAGAGAAGGCAGCCACTCTAATGCAGGAGAGAGGCTACACCTCAGACTTAGTGGAGCCCAAGGCTATGTGACCATAGAACCCCAGTCCTTACCTCTGCACCCGGCCGGCCACTGCTGCCAGGAGGACCTGGTTTTCCACAGTCACCCTAAAAGAGAAGGGTGACAGTGTAGTTTATCTCCAGACCCCACGTTGACCCTAGATCAAGAGGGCTCTGCCATCATGCCCTGGCTTTGGCCAGAGGGCCTCTGATACCCTTCAGCTGGTGGGTGTCAGCACCCTGACCAGTCTGCTGGGCCCTCAGGAAGCTAGGATGCTGGAGTAACATCTCAGCCAGCAGTCGGGTGGCAGTCTAAACCCAGGGTGGGCCGCTTTGGTGTTGGGCCTGAAGAGAATGAGGAAGCCTGTGGAGCAGAAGGCCTCCTTACCTTAGGCCCAGGGAGGCCGGGATGCCCTGTTTTCCCCTTGAAGCCCTGGAAGGAGAAGCAGGGAGATGTGGTATCTCTCACCTCTACCTGAGATGCGCACCCCCGCCCTCCTCAGGCTGTATCTATGCAGTCTATTGCAGCCATAGCAGGAGGACACAGAGGCTCTGAGGAGAGCTGGAGGGGGCTCAGAGCCCCCGGCTCCTTCCTTCAACCCAACTTACTGGAGGTCCCATGAGTCCAGGAGGGCCAGCGGGACCTGGGTCCCCCTAGGGAAAGAAAAGGGAGCACTGAGGAGGTTTGATTCAGCCTTGACCCGCTCGCTCTCCAGCCCACCCTGCTTCTGATCTCCATTACCAGGATTTGCTGGGAACCTTAGATGAGGCAGAGAGAAAAATCTCAGCCTGGCTCAGTGTCTGACTGGCTGGGGACTGTGAACGGGTCCCAGCCCCTCTGTGGGCCTTGGTTTTGTTTCTTTTGGTTAAGGATGGGAAATGACCTTGATAGTTCCCCCTTTGCCACATTCCCATTTCTCTGATTGCCCAGAAAAAAACCCAACCAAGGAGCCAGGGCCTGCTCAGGCCTGTCATGAGTACAGCCTTATTCTTTCCAGAATACAGCCTACTTTCTCCAGCTGTCCGGGTTTGGGGATCTAAGTGGGATCTCTGTCACCATCCTGCCTTCAGTGAGACCAATTCGCTCAGCCTGGCTAAGTTTATGAGAGGTGAGAGACCGGAGGAGACTGATGCCAGCTGGGAGGAGACTCGGATACCCGGATCGAAGTGGATACTCGGATCGAAGGGCGACCCCTCAGCTCACCTCATCAGGAGGAGAGGGCTTCTGCCTCCCATCCAGCCCCATCTTACCCTCAGGCCAGGCTTGCCGTCCTTCCCATCCAGTCCGTCCAGCCCGGCAGGGCCCTGCACACAAAAGAAATGCTGCTCTAGCGCTTAAGAGAGAAGTCTGACCCCGCCCATGGCTGTCTCCACCTCTTACCCAGCTCACTGCATCACACCGTGCACACTCACACAGGTACTCCATTCTCCATACCATCGGGCCCAAAGGGCACACACTCACCTGAATCCCGGGAGGGCCTGGTGGCCCGGGAGAACCAGGCAAACCTGAGGGACCTCGAATCCCTTCACTGCCCTGAAACGGGAACACTCAATGAAGTCAGGGGTACCAGGGATCCCTGAGAGTCAGGACATTTGGCTTTTGGCCCTGGTTCCACCATGGCTAACTGTTGTATTCCACACACTGTCTTCCTAAGAACCTATGTCCTCGCCCACCAAGGCTCCCTTTTCCTCATTGCTTTGTGGGGAGAGAGAGATTGCTTAAACCAGCCCCTTCTCAGGGTGTCTCAGAGGCCTGTACGTGCATGGGTGGGTGTATGTGTTTATATCGTTCTAATAGCATGCCGTGTATGTGGGCTTTCATGCCTCACGGTGGAAAAGGTGAGGAGAGTCCTGTACTCCAGGGTCTTGCGGTCCCTCGAGGGCCATGGGGCTGCCAGAGTAAATGACAGTGCAATGTCACATCAGCTTTGTGAGGATGGAGCTGCAGAGCTCAGGGATGTGGATGGAGGCCCACGGTGGCCAGAGCTTAGGGAAAATGTCACAGGAGTGTCACCAGATGGTGGACTCTGAAGAATGCCTGGGATGAGGCAGGAGGGAAGCTAGAGGGATTCTAGGAGAGAGGGGGAGGGAGAGATACACACACACACACATACAGAGAGAGAGAGAGAGAGAGAGAGAGAGAGAGAGAGAGAGAGAGAGA